>NW_015168655.1:296782-353787 GCF_001447785.1 Gekko japonicus
TGTGTGGGGGGAGATCCTCCTCGCCTCAGCCTGGTACACTAACGATGTCTCCTGTCTGGGTTGTTATCTGGTTACGCTTTTCTGACCTTGGGGTTCCAGCTGCTCCTGACCTGCTCGGAACAAACGGCTCCTATTTTGCCCGCTTTCTTTTCTCCTGCGCTTGCGCACAATGCACAGTGCTTATTGGCTTCTGCTTGTAATGGGTGGTGTTTTGAAACTACTATAACTTTGGGTGCCCTGCTGATTTGGCCATTCCTGACAAAAGAAGTTCACATGTCATAGTTATGAACTACCAATAAACAGAATACTTCTTATGAAGCGCTGTGTGGTGTGGTCTGACTATCAAACCTGACACTACTGGACTCTTACTCTTTCTACTGCTATTACAAACCACAACATTCAAAAACCAGTGGGGGAACACTGAGTCAACATCTTCATTGAGTTATCTACCACTACTACAAGTGGGTGGCTGCTGATCTTACCAATTTACAAAGAACCACCTTTAGAAGGCTCTTTTCAGATTACCAGAAATGTGGGTTCTAGGCCATGAAGGGCCTTGTACATGGTAACCAGCACTTTGAATGGAGCCCAGTAACTGATGGAGTGACTGCAGGAATATGAACACATATGAAGCTGCCTTATACGGAATCAGATCCTTGGTCTGTCAAATTCTGTACCCTTAACTCAGACTAGCAGCAGCTCTCCAGGGTCTTAGGTTGAGGTATTTCATATCACTTACTGCCTGGTCCTTTTAACTGGAGATGCCACAGCAAAATATAGTGCCCTGAACAATCTTTGGATATTGTAAAAAGGTGCCCAAATAACAACAGCCAGTAACACCACAAGACTGGGGTAGGGATGAGGTGGCACACTCCGCAACAGCTTTAATCTGAACAGCAAGTTCTAAAGGGAGAGTGCAGGAAATTGATCACAGAGAAGGTTCAAGATTGTAAAATGTTTTCCATAATATTTCAGCACCAGCCAAAAGGTATAGTAAGCCATCATACCATCTACATATTGATGCATGGAGACTTTCTGCAAACTTACTCTTCCCAAGACCCATTGCAATCAGGCTTTGCATGGTGGGGAGGGGGAAGGATTAAAAAAACCCTTCCTGTAGCCATTTATTATCAGGCTATAAAACATGATCAAGTAATGCACCCAAACAGAGAGGAAAATTACATTCTGCATCAGTAATTCATGGTCTGCATGTGGGAACTGATCCCAGCTCAGGATATTTCCAGAGTCTACACTTTATTTCTATTTGCAGCTTAACATTGCAGGATCAATGTCTCTTGTAAACATATTTCCATCTCCTACAATGGGATCCAGCCAAAAGTCTAAGTCCTGCATGTATTTGGGTGATGAATTGCTGTAATTAATGCAGCCATTGATTGCTTCCCCAACTTTCCCCTAAAGACTATTTCCATATTTAATTCATAGAAAAAGCAAACAAAATTGGAATCCAGACTTCAGGGCCACCTTTTAAGACCAACAAAGTTGTATTCAAGGCTGGAGTGCACACTTCCTCAGATATTAGTTCCTTGGCTGACCCACTCATACTGAGAACAAGAACACAGAGTGGATCGCCCAACCCCTGCCAGGGCAGCTTCTCCCAGTGGCGGCAAGAGGGGCCGTGGCTGCATCCTCATCCAGAGTCTCCAGTGCCACCTTAAGACCGACCAACAAAGTTTTGTGCAAGGTTGAAGTGCACACAGGGGCCCATGGCTGCATCCTTCCCTCCTCCCACAGCTCCTCCAAAGGCTGAGGCATAGATAGGGGCAAGAATCCACACACACCCTGCCCAGCCATCTGCTTCTCCCGGGAGCAAACAAGTCTGAGTATGCAAGGCAAGAAAGTTGGAGTTTAGAGACTCCAGTGCCACCTTAAGACTGACCAACAAAGTTTTGTGCAAGGCTGGAGTGCACACAGGAGCCCGTGGATGCATACTTCCTTCCTCCCATGGTTCCTCCGAAGGCTTAGGCATGGCACCGGGGATGGGAGGTGAAAATCCCCCCCCCCAGCCAGCCGCTTCTCTGGAGATCTTACCTTCTCCAAAGCCCCATGGTGCACAGCAACCTTGAGAGTTCTCAAAGTAAGACTCTGCATTCAGAGGTGTGGTGTCCTAGGCGGCTGCAGCTCCTCTACCCACAGCTCCCACCACCAGCTCACTCTCCGGTGGTCTAATGAGGGCTGCTAGGAGTGGGGGGGTGCTTCTTTAAGCAGGAAAGTTCAGGGCCATCCACTGCACTTACAAAACACATGGAGGAAACAGACCGAGGAGGTCAGTCCTCCAGCAGTGGTGATGCTCTAGCACCAGTCTCTATGGTGCCATAGAGACTAGTAGTGGAAAATGCTAGAGTGGCACCGATGGTCGCTATTCCCCCCCCCGTTCCTGATACTTCCAAATCGTTTTTTTCCCCTCAAATTGGGGGTTCCTTCGCCCCCCAGTGGGGGTTTGGCAAGCCTACTTGTTGCCCTGGGGGAGGCTCAGTCTCCCTTGGAAAATTTCAGGGAGGGCGTCAGCTCCTCAGCCCCCATGTAGTCTACACCTATGAATGCAGATGATCATAACAGACAAGGCAGCTCAAATAAATATGTATAATGCATACATGTCATCAAGAAATTAAGCATTTATGTCGCATACAAGACATTTTGTTCCATTTTGTAGCTGGAAGACAATGAGGTACAACAAGAGGTGACTAACCGAAGCCTACATGGTTAATTCATGGTGAAGAATTCTTAAGTACAACACACCTTATTCATCAATACCTTTCCTATTTTATACCTGCTAGCCTGACAGTTGTTACATCTGTGCTATAGAATTCTAAAACAGAGAGTTGATACACATTAAGAAAATCTTTGTGTCCTGCATGTGGTTGTCATGAAGACTTTTGAGTAGACATTCATGGGAAACTCTGTGCCTAGAACTTAATTTCCAGGTGCACACAGACCTCGTGGGGGAGTGTGGGATAGAAATGTAATAAAATAAATAAATAAATTTGATCAAGACTGTGGGCCACAGGGAGTAGTAGCCTTAACCCCCCCCATACAGTTTTCAATATGTGACACAGAGGGAAGGCCTTTAAACCCCCCCCCCCCAATCTGAATTTGGCCGTCAAGCACCTGGGAATTAAGTTCTGAGCATGGAACCTGTGGCACACATCTGATTGAAAGTTCCCTTAGAGGCTGTGTGGGGGTACAAGGACTTTCTAACATGAAACAGCCCACAGTCATCCCTTTGTACAGTTTCCCTCCCCATCTCATCTACCCACAGTTTATTAGTCCCATTTTACAGATGAGGAGCACAGCATTTCAGTAATCTCTCTATATTATAAAGCTGATTTGGGGTGGCCCCTGGCCTATGGGGTCGCGAGAAAAAAATGCTCTCTCAGCCATTGGTCTGCCAGCTGCCACTCCAGGCTACTGGCGTGCCATTGGCTGGGGGGGGGGAATGAGCCCAGCCGCCTTGGTCCACGCACGGCTGGAACGGGCATCGAGCAGCCGGTAGGGAGACGGACTAAACTGGGCAAATTGGACAGCCGGCCCTTCACTTGCTCACCTTTCCCCCCAAGCCTACTCAGGCCTCCCCTCACCCGGCGCCGTGCCCGGCTGCACAGATGCCTCCAGCAGCCCCAACCCACCTTTCCCCCCTCAACCTCCATTCACTTCCCTGGCTAGCCTACGAGCAGGCGGGGGCTGCAGGGAGCTGCACGCCGATTCCCTGCCCCGCCCCTGCACCCCCACCATCCCTGGCCTCCCGGCGTGCCCTCACAGAGATCGGTGACGGGGGCCCCAGGGAGGCCGCAGGCCCTGCTGGCTGGGTGGGTTCGAATGCTGCCACTGTTCCCTGCACCAGCCCCAGCCTTGCCAGCGCCCCCCACTAAACTTGGGAAGGGGGGAGATGCCCGCGGGAAAGCCGAGCTAGCCTGTGGGAGAAGAGGCGGTTTACACCTCCTCCCCTTACCTCTCATAGTTGGCTTCCTCGCCCTCCCCGCGGCCATGGGGAAGCTGAGCAGGCCCGTGGGAGGAGAGGTGGCTTAAACCCCCTCCCCTTCCCTCTCAGAGCTGGGTTCCTTGTGGGCGGGGGCCACCAGCGGCGGGTGGGAGAGATGAGGACCGCAGCCACATGGCCAATCTAGCGGCCGTTGCATTTACAGCTGCAACGGGCCTTCTTCCTAGTAAGCAATATGTCCAACTTCAAAAAATCCTGAAGCATGGCATGTCCTCTTCCTAATTCATTATAATTAACCTCATTTTACAGGTGGAGAACACTGAGGTCAAGAAATGCAATTAATCATTTTGGCTTAATTCTATACCACACTGCACTGATACTTTTACTTTTTGGTTTTATGGAGTAACTCTGTCCAGTACTTACTATATGGAATTGTATATTACGGAAGAAGGCATTGAGACAGGGTTTAATTTCCGTCTGTATTGCTAGGTTTATCCCCAGAATCTTTTTTGGTACCAGGGATCAGACAAGGCATACATGCAGTAAAGGTGAAAGAGAGCTCTCCCCCCCACCCCCAATCCCAGGACCAACAAATGTAGATTGACAAATGGACAGCCATACCTCCACAAGTATTCTAAAAACACACAATCTTTTGTCCTCTCATACAAGAGTCAACCATAGCAATAACTCTCAGTTAACACATAACATGTATACAACTAGAAAAGTTTAATTCTGGGTATAAGCTTTTTTGTGCATGCAAACTTCATCAGATATTTGTATACAAGATACCTTGTATCTGATGAAGTGTGCATACACAAAAAAGCCTATATACAGAACTGAACTGGACTCAAACTTTGTTCTGTTGCTTTAGACCAACATGGCTACCCACCTGAATCTATGTATACAACCAGTCACAGTTTCCATTTTGTGAGTGGTGCACACAAAATCACTTTCTTTCAGTGACACCCCCCCCCGATACAATGAGCAGACTCTAGTACTGGTGGGGGAAGAAAGAAAACTGTGACTTTCCCAGGTAATTAAGATACTTGGATCATATGGTAGCGATGGCAGATTTTAATTAAAAAAAATAGATTAGTTGCTAAGTTTTAAAGCTTTTATTATGATAATAGCTGTAGCAAGGTAGATAGGTTAAGTGTTAACTTTCTTTGGATTTCTGGCATTCTTCTTAGGTAAGCATTGGCATGCTTCACAGATTAGTATCCCCCCCCCCCCAATAGCTCGCACTTTTCAGTTTTGAGCTAGATTTAAAAGTATACTTTGTGACACTTTATTACTTCCAACATAAATGGGCATTCTGAGGAGAGAATCACCTGAAGTTATTCAAGATACCAGTTCATTGTAAGCTAGTCAAGAACATTGTCCAATTTTGGTTTGGATTCTAATTACTGTAGTGTCTGTCCAAATAACAAAAGGAGTAGTAATATATTTTAGCAATTGTAGGTATATCTTCAGTAGCCTTTAAGTGTCAAGAAGTGGCCTTGGCCACGTTCCAAATGCTTGGAAAAAGTGAGCCCCCCTTAGCTGAAGGGAGGGGACTGATATGTGAGAAGAGAGGGAAGCTGAGATGCTGGAAAAGACAGGGAGAGAAGGAAGCAGACTCTATTGTGAGTTGATTGACGCATCTTGGGGGTGCAGGATCTGTTTCTCTTTGGATTAGTGGATCTGCTGTTTTGTAGGTGTGCCTCTGAGCATCCACCTGTGTTCTATCTGTAAATAAAGCAAATGCTACTGAAATCCCTTAGTCTCTAGTGTTTTCTCTTCGAAAGGGCCCCAACCTGGATAAAAGCTGCCCCTGTGACTTTTTACTATTATAAATGAGAGCCACGTGCACTTAGGGAGAAAGTTTGAGTCCAGTGGCACCTTTAATACCAACAAAGTTTTATCCAAGGTATGAGCTTTGGTGTGCATGCACACTTCTCTCATACCTTGAATAAAACTTTGTTGGTCTTAAAGGTGCCTCTGGACTCAAACTGTGTTCTACTGCTTCAGACCAACATGGCTACCCACCTAGATTGCATTTAGGAAGACATACAAAAAGCCCCTGCCATAAAATACCATATGTTCACCCTAGAGAGGGTGATGGATGTTTAAGAGTGGCCAGAGTTTGACTGATCTGGGGTGTCACATGAAGCCAAGATTGATGGTATTTTACATCTTCAGTTTAGGGCACTAAAACCCATTAATGCACAACCTCAAAGGGTTGGCTAACAGGGTGTAGTGGGCTACAGAAGGACAAAATGTGGATTGGCTATTACACCTTCCACATGATTGGGAAGGAGAGGATTAAATGCATTTTGTCAGTCTGAGAACGGAGGGTGAGTGGACATGGGAATGAGGGAGTGAGTATGGTGGCAGAGAAGCAGCTAAGGAGGAAGGAGAGATATGCCAAGAGCATCTCTGCAACAGTTCCTGTCAGTTCCATGCCCATCCCTCCAAAGGGTGTGTGTGCCAGGTATTATGTCCAGTTTGAGTTATTCTCTGCTTACTTTGTTTTCTTGGATGCTGTTCCTGTTCCTGTATGGTATAGCTTTCTGGACTCTGTAGAATGAATTTTGTAAAATAAATTGTAGTTAATCTCAGAGTGAGACTTCACATGCCCTTATCCACATTCCCACAGG
The DNA here is from genome assembly GCF_001447785.1 of Gekko japonicus. Taxonomy (NCBI): domain Eukaryota; kingdom Metazoa; phylum Chordata; class Lepidosauria; order Squamata; family Gekkonidae; genus Gekko; species Gekko japonicus. The sequence goes on from NW_015168655.1 coordinate 303,377, forward strand.
GCAGCAGATCTGCTACCACACATCAGATTCCTTAACAGTGAGAGGGCTTCTAATGTCCTGGCCCCACTGTTGGACCTCCTGATGGCACTGGTATTTCTGGCCACTGTGTGACACACAGTGTTGGACTGGATGGGCCTTTGGCCTGATCCAACATTGGCGTCTCTTATGTTTTTATGTTCTTAATTGGGAGGGTTCATTTATGTTACAGGCCCAGGTTCCCTTTTTGGTGCTTGCCTGACACCAGAGGAATATGAGAGGGGATGTTTATGGGTGGTGGCAGACTTTTGGAAAGCTCCAGGTGCTCAGCTGGTGTCCTGGAGAAGAACAAAGGGGAAAACCACCACAGTTCCCTCCAGACACCTCTCTCCCTTTCTCTCAAGGCTGCTGTCACAGAGGAGAGACAGGTAGAAGGAAGGGGAGAGAGACTTGAAGGGACTGTGACACCATTTGGAGAAGCGAGGCAGTAACATAACATAATGTTGTTATTATGGGCTCCCACATTTCCTGAGCAGTGAGAAATTCCAAGAGCAGTGTTATACAAGTATTATGGTATTTTTGCAATATTTGCTTTATTCATAAATAGGTGGAGGCAAAAATGAAAGAGAAAATGGAAGACATTCCCACAGGGCAGCAGATCTGCTACCACACATCAGATTCCTTAAGTGGGAGGTTCCCCCCCCCCAGATACTTATTTAACTGTCAGCTGATACCCAGTGTTCTGTCTACTACCTAAAGTAAATAAAACAATGTTCCCAATTTCCATACATTGTTTCTTCACTTACATACATACTTTCTGTGTCCCCTGCCTTTATCTGGCTGGGTGACCACTTCTGAGCTCTGTTGGAGTATGTTAATCGACAGTTATTTGGACACCATCTCCTATCAGTATGCTCTTGTTGAGGATATACCTAAAACCATTAAGGGACTCATTTTCTTTTGAAAGAAGCCCATCAGATACTACGTTAGACCAAACCATAATGATAGACTCATTTACAGTGAGTGGACTGCTAGCTCACAGCAGTGTAGAGTTTTATGAGATGGGCAGATATTAGTGTGGAATATAAAGCGTGGCTGGAATAAGAAAGTATCTAGAGTACATAGATCCACACATGAGCGGTTTTTAGAAAGGGCATTATAATTGGTCATGAAATTCAAAGCAGTGCAATAATCGGTATCTTTGAACAAACTGTGACTAGCACAGAAAATTGGGTGAAAGGTATTTCTACTTATTTTTTTAAATAATTGGCTGAGGAAAAGAAGCTACACTGATGCACTCCTCATTCTGTGTACGGGCAGACAGTCATGTCAACAGCATTTAAACATGATGAGGCTGTGCATGCAGCTTATGTGAATAAGCATAAAAATTGAGCTAATTTCATTGAGATGGAGAAAAATTTTACATAATTTATATAAGTATTTAGGAAGGTTATTTTAAAGCAATTTCTAGAACTGAATTTTTGGTTAAAAACAAGTAAGAAATAATGGGTTGAATCCCACAGAAAATTTCTGCTAACAGAAAGGGGTTTGATTTTCACTGATTTTCTCTCCCTATTGCAAACCTCCAACTGCCCTTTTGTGCTTTTCCTTTGGGGGAGGTCATTCTCTTGGGGCAGAGTTTGGGGGAGGCATTTTCGGCTGCAACAGAGGTAAGGAAGTCCAGCTGTACGGGCGAAAATATCTTCTGTCAGCAGAGATTTACTGTGGGATCTAAGTGAATCCTTTTCAGTTGCTTATACAAGACTAGCATCCACTACATTTGTCAGTGCTTGGCTTTCAGCACAGTTTTATAAATCCCAGTCTTTATTGTTGATTTAGTGACTTTGGTGTTCAGTACTATTTGCAACCAAGATAGCTTTCTAAAAGCTGAACTTGCTAGATTGAAGACAGCACTGCTTTTCTACAAGCTTTGCAAGATCACCATTAATTTGCAATATAAATTGAGATTTCTGGTATATTTGATATATTTGAGCTGTTGGATAGCTAACATCTAGGTATAGAATCATAGAATGTTAGAGTTGGAAGGGACCTTGCCGGTCATCTAGTCCAACCCTCTGCACTCTGCAGGAGCATAGCCAAAAGGTACTACAAGTCACATCCATTATTTGCATTTCATGCATTATAAGAAATAGGCTGGTTTGCCAAAAACGTTGAAGCACCCTGAGGATTTTTTGCTGTGTACCTGAAGGGATCTTCTGGTGGGCTGCAAGAAGACATGGATTGACTAGAGGTGTTCCTGCACAAAATGATGTACAAGCAGGCTTCCGGTTTTGCTCCCGCGAATGGCGGACGCATCCTCGGGTCGCTCCCGAGGGCGTCTCGCCCGCCCGCGGTGGAGGAGAGAATCCGCGCAAGCGGAGACCTGAACGAGCACCTCAGGAAGAGAGGAGCTCGGATCCGGGGCGCTTTAGGGCGTACTAGGGGGGAGTCTCTCTTTCGGCCGAGAGGTTGGAGACCGAGGCTCCCGCCATGCCCTGCCCCAATGGACCTTGCTGCGTGAGCGACCCCGTTTTACGGGGTTTAGCGGAGCCACCAGACGTCACCGAGTGATAAAGCGACCATCCGAAAAAATGGAAAAAGAAAAGATCGGCTTAACTGTGAGTTGTCAAAATGCAGAGAAAAAGAACTAAAAGCGCTTCCCCCCCCCAGCGAAAAAGACGAGGAGGCTGATCCTCTAACTTCATAAACGAGAAAGTAAAGGAGGGGGGGGAATGGACTGAGCGAATAGTAGTGATTTCCTTTGATGTATTTGAAATGAAGCATGAAAAAGTTTTGTTTCTCTGGAACGCGCTTTAAGAACTTTATTAAAAGTAAACAAAAAGACAAGATGTTGCAGCTGGGTAAAGACAAGCGGAGAAGAAGGGAGGAACTTCCGATCTGGGCGTTTGCTTATGGGTGAGAGCCGGCTGCTTACTGCCTGGACTGTTTATTGCTGTGAATCTGACGGGGAATTGTGAAAGGAGAAAAGTTGAACTGTGACAGCGAGAAGGTGCCTGGCAAGCGCTTTTAAAAGTCAACAGTTGCGGAGGAGGTTTCAGCGGAAAGATTGGGAGCGTATAAAAGCGAAATCGAATTAAAATACCATTCTCAAAGCTGGAACTCTCCTGAAATGGCAAGAAAGAAAGAGGATTTATAGCATACGAACTGAAAATGTTAATAGCGACCCGAAGGAGGATGGGGAAAAAAAGCCGGAAGGAGAAGAAAACAGACGAAGCTCCTCCACGTCAACGGGAGTGAAAAAGAAACCAGCACGCATAGAAGCGGTTCTGAAGGCGCCCGGAAGAAGCTTTTTAACAGAAATTCAAAGGAACATTACTAACATACTAACATAGATAATACCTATAACCGGACTGAAAAAAGAAGTTTGACTGCTCACAGAAGAAGCCTAAGAAGAATGATTGGACAGTACTAACAGTTTAATTTACCAGTTAATATATCAGCTTTCTCTTTCTCCCACTATATACCCTCCCAATTTTTCTATTTTAAGCGAAATACCTCTCCTTTTTAGGAGAGTCAATAAAACCTTTATACATTAAAAAAAAATGATGTACAAGCAGATAGAAATTTTTTAATGATCATATGGACAAGGAAAAGACTGTGCATTGGAATTCAGCAGTGCTTTTAGTTATTTTTTTTTCATGGTGGGAAGTGCCAGAAAGCTACAGTCAGCCCTGCAGGGTTTTAAAGGCAGAGGTTGTTTCCCAATGCCTGCTCCCATCCAAGTAACCAGGGCCGACCTTGCTTATTTTCCAAGATCTGATGAGATCAGGTGGCCATCCAGGTCAGGGAATTCCCCCTATAGGCTAGCAATTTAAAAGTGGTGGAGGATAAAGGCAGATGAAATTATGCTTGAACAATAGGTAGTTGGTTCAGTTCTCCGTTACTGTGAGTTAATTCACCTACTTGCTTAGTTGGTTGGTTGTTTTCTCCAGTATAATGGATTCATCAGATACCTCAGGTTGAGACACAGAGCTGAACATGTTATTCTGTAGAAATCTGTACCACGTTGTTTTTCAGTCTTTTAAAATTTGTATGCCCTCAAGTATTTGTAGAAGGATGGGATATAAATATAGTAAATATATCTGTGACTATGTTTCCCTCGGCACATTAGTAACAATTCTTTATGAGTAAGGTAATCAGCAGGCAGTACATGTTTCATGCTCTTTCATAAACTAATGTAAGAAAATACTGTGTTTGCCATGATTTACATGTATGCTGTTATTTAAATTCTAATTGTTTATAGTTGAGAATCTTTTGCCCTTCAGCAGAAATCACACCTGATTACACATTTGATTAAAAAAAGGCAGAGGGTAGGTTTCTTCTTCTGCCTACATTATGTTACCTAAATGACTTAAACCTATGTTACCTAAATTCCCCTTACAATATCTGCATCTTTCATGTAATAAGAATATATGTTACAATACTCCCCTTTGATGGGTATTATGGCAAATGATACCATTCACTTTGGCAGCAAGAGTCTTTTGTGCCTTTCCTGATGAGACATCGTGAAGAAGTGAGGAGGTGTATAATAATGATTTGAGTGGTGATAAATCTGAACTAACATTTCAGTTCTACAAAACACTTGTGTTCATGATGCCATGGATTCCTTAGCTTCTGTGTGAGCTTGGAACAACTACTTAACTGCTGCAGTCTTATTTTTAAGTGTGTGTGGGAGAGTAGCTGCTCAGTACCTGTATGCTGAAATGTAATTTTAGAATCGAGAAATTAATAGTTGTAATCATGAACTATTGAGAACTGCAGTCACCATTTCCAGCCTACTTCTTAAACCTACAGTTGTTACAATGGCTTGGATCTTAAGCAGTGCAAGCAAAGCCATTGTAGATGGAGACAGCCTCTTTGCCTCCTTCTCACTGCAGTCTTCTGGGCCACTCTCTCCATTGTGCTGTGTGTCAGTAGATCAGGAAGACTAGTATGGGAAGCAATCTGGGACAAGCCATCCCTTGCTTCATAGATAGAAAACCATTCTGTCCTAGGACTGGTTGTTGCACCAGTTGAATGACGCCTTAGTATCCAAAACCAATGTATGATGTTTGGCTATTTAATGGCGTTACAATAACAGTGCAAAAGGTTATTTACACTTATAAGAAAGAACTGGCTGTTCTGACAAAGCTTTAAAAATGTTTAACAGTTAAAGGTAAAGGTTCCCTTGCTCGAAAGCCAGTCGAATCTGACTCTAGAGTTGCGGCGCTCATGTCCGTTTCAAAGCTGAAGAGCCAGCGCTGTCCAAAGACGTTTCCGTGGTCATGTGGCCGGCATGACTAAACACCAAGGCTCACGGAACGCTGTTACCTTCCCACCGAAGTGGTGCCTATTTATCTACTTGTAATTTCTTGCTTTTGAACTGCTAGATTGGTAGGAGTTTAACAGTTAATATTGCAAAAAAGACAAGCAAAAATTGAACAGTGGCTAGTCTCTTCAGCCATGGGAACTGTTAAAGTACAAACTTCCAAGTGTCAGCCACATATTACTGTTGTTTTCCTTCTGCATATTATTATTCTTTTCCTCCTGTATCTTTGAATCATGGACAAAGACTTTGGGGTGGTGCAGTTTGAGGAAGATGGTGTGGAATTCAGCCATGGCATCTCTTCAAAATAGCTAACCATGCTTTACGTAGCCAGTCACTACTCCTTTGCCTGAATGTATCTGATAACGTTGAATGAAAAACCTGACTCCTGTTGTGCACATAGCACAACTAGTAGTGATCTCACCATTGACTCTGCCCACAGTGTACAGGTTGGGAACAAGCCAAAGACACTTATAAACTAAATCAGTTGGGAAGTGCAGAGGTCAGATGTGCATTAACTGTATACAGTCTCCTTTTAATAGAACCCTGCAGATGTTCTTTAAATGTTCTATGTGCATGTTTTATCGTACTGATTGCAGCAAAAGCAAAAATCAAGCCATTAGAGATAATGATATTTTGTCTGTAGGACTGTACTGCATTGACAAACCTCACTAAAGCCTAAGGGACTGTTGAACAAATACATGGATGGCATTGGTTTGGAGACTTGGTTTAAACCTTTTAAACACATAAAGAAGACTGTTTTGTAAATTGCAGTTTGTGTTTGACTTACTCAGAAATGATAAAATTGTCCAGTATTGATGAAAACTCTGATGTACAAAAGAAAAGGGATATAGTACTGTGAGATAAGGTTCTTTTCACTTCATGTTTGTCTAGTGTTGAGCAAAAAGTACCATATGAAAAATATTGGTATGATCTCTCCCTGGAGCGGGAGAACAGTGTTTTATGCCATGACTTTTGTTCTGACAATTCATGTAAACATGCTGGCAGTCTCAGTCCTCTAACGCAGGCTACTTGGTATAGTATGCTAGGAGTGCAAGATTTCTCAAGGAGGGAACTGTTAAGGCATCAGTGACCTTTTACAATTAAGAGAGCCAAACTACATCAAAGTTCAGAGCAAGAGATCCACAAAGAGCCAGTATAAACTACACAGCTTACCATTACTGAATTCAATTGTCATTTTGATTGATCATCCAGCAAACTATGATCAACGTAATTTTTTCCCCTGTCTAGCTGCCCTGCTTGAAGCTGGCAAGCAGGTCTTCCTGGTACCTCCAGGGACTCATCCCCACAAGGTAAACAGTGGTTTCACTGTACATTTGAAATCTCAACCATGGTTTATTTGCTCTGGTTAATTAACCATGATTAGACATTATGTCTGCATTGGACTTCGGCTTTGCAGTAGAATCATTGAAGCATTTTGAAAAGAATGTATGCTCTTCTTATAGCTGGCTTGAATATCTAAGCATCATCACATGCAGCGTAGGTAGCTTAAATATATATTAATATGAAATAACTGTTATTTTTAATATTTCCATTGTAGAGAACTTAATGAGACCTCTTGTCAACTATGGAATTGCATGGTAAGCAAACTGATCTATTGTACATGTTTACTTTGTTTACTAATTCTGTCATGTTGGGGAATTGGGAAAATTTATATTTGCTTTACCCCTTCTAGTATGTCTATGGGTTTCTTGGTAGAAGAAACTGCACCTATTGTCTGGAGAGGCCTCATGGTGATGTCAGCCATACAGAAACTACTGAGGCAGGTAAGCGATTATGGAAATACATGGTTTTTTACAAAAATAGGCTATCATATGTTTTTATTTTACCTTTTCTGCATAGACCTCAGTGCACTTGGACACAGTGCTCCCTAATTTTATCTTCACAGCAGTTCTGTGAAGCAAGTTAGGTTGAGAGAGAGAGTGACAGACCTGTGTGGGAACTTTTGCAATGTTTCAGATATGGAACCTAAGACTTACCAGTTCTAGTTGGACACTCTAGCCACCACAAAACACCAGCTTATAAAAGCATGTTAAAGAAAGACTGGACACATAGCAAGAAATTATTGAGAGCAATAATTTACATTTTTTTTAATTCAAAATTTTTATTGAAGTTGAAGATGTTATACATATGATATAGTAAGCATGAATTTCATTTAAGACACTGTAATACAAAGCATAAAGAGTAACAAATATATTACAACAATAACTAGAAACAAGGTAAGTATCAACTAAAGTCAAAGTTTACAATTAGTATAAATCTTTCTGAAAATATGAGTGTACTTTGGAGTAGTTAGAAGTTGAAGTTACATTTTTAAGCAGTATCTGCACCCTTCAGCTGCTGCAGTTGGAAGTTACAGTAGAGCCTTGTGCCATCTCCTCACAAATAACATCTGAAAATAGATGATTTAACTTCATTATGTAGCAGTTTCCCCCACTATGAGTAGTGATCAGTAGAGTGATGAACAGGGAGACTAACTGAATAATGACATAAGAACATAAGAGAAGCCATGTTGGATCAGGCCAGTGGCCTATCTAATCCAACAGTCTGTGTCACACAGTGACCTAAAACCAGGTGCCATCAGGAGGTCCACCAGCAGGACCAGACTCCAGCAGCCCCCCCACTGTTGCCCCCCAAGCACCAAGAATACAGTGCATCACTGCCCCAGATGTAGTGTTCCATCTATACCTTATGGCTAATAGCCACTGATGGACCTCTGCTCCATATGTTTATCTAATTCCCTTTTGAAGCTGTCTATGCTTGAAGCCACCACAACTTCCTGTGGCAGTGAATTCCATGTGTTAATTACTTTTTTGGTGAATAAGTGCTGCCTTTTATCTGTTTTAAACCTACTGCTCATTAATCTCATTGAGTGCCCATGAGTTCATGTATTATGAGAAAGAGAGAAAAGTACTTCCTTCTCTAACTTCTCTATCCCATACGTAAATTTGTAAACCTCTATCATGTCACCCCATAGTCATTGTTTCTCCAAGCTAAAGAGCCCTAACCTCTTTAACCTTTCTTCCATCCCTTTAATCGTTTTTCTGCACTTTTCCCAATGCTGTATCCAGGGCTTTTTTTGTAGAAAAAGCCCAGCAGGAACTCATTAGCATAACAGGCCACACCCAACATCAGAAACTCATCAGCCTATTACACCACACCCATGACAGTGCAGCTCATTAGCATATTAGGACACCCCCCCATGCCTTCCCTTGGCTTGCCCGGGCGCCCTGATCCTTCCAGGCCCCCCCCGGCCTGCCCGCCTCAGAGTCACGGGGGGTGTTGCTCTCCAGGCTTTCCCTCTGCAGCCACGCACACAGAGGTTTTGGCTGTAGTGGGCGTGGCCAACTCTGAAGCCAGCCGGAACTCCGTTCCTGTGCGTTCCTACCCAACAATAGCCCTGGCTGTATCTTTTTTGAGGTGCAGTGACCAGAACTGCACGCAGTATTCCTAGTGAGGCTGTACTATCAATTTATACAGGGGCAGTATGATGCAGGCTGATTTGTTTTCAAGTCCCTTCCTAATAATTCCCAGCATAGCATTGGCCTTTTTTATTGTAGTCACACACTGGGTCAACATTTCCAGTGAGTTATCTACTATGACTCCAAGATCTCTCTCCTGGTGAGTCTCCGTCAGTTCGGACCACATCAATGTGTATTTATAGTTAGGATTTTTGGCTCCAGTGTGCATTACTTTGCACTTGCCCACGTTAAACCTCACTTGCCACCAATGTTCCCTCTAAGCTGTGGAGCCCTGTGTTAGCAAATATTCTACTTTGTGAGCTACTGGCATTAAAGTTCTGAGCGAGCAGTTTGGCTACTGCATAAATGAGTCTGCTCTGGAGCCATCCTTCCTGAGCAAAGACGAAAATATGTGAGCTGGAGGCTAAAAAACTGTGAGTTAGCTCACACTAACTCAGCTTAGAGGGAACATTGCTTGCCACGTTGCCATCCATTTGCCCAGCCTCGCCAGATCCCTCTGGAGTGCCTCGCAGCCCTCCCTAGTTTTCACCACCCTGAATAACTTAGTGTCATCCACAAACTTAGCCACTTCACTGCTTACTCCCAACTCCAAATAATTAATGAACAAGTTGAAAAGCACTGGATCCAGTACTGAGACATGCAGTACCCCACTGCTTACCACCCTCCACTGTGAAAATTGCTCATTTATACTCTCTGTTTCTTGTTACTTAACCAGTTTTTAATTCGCAAGAGGACTTGCCCCCTTATTCCATGACTACTGAATTTCCTTAGGATCCTTTGATGAGGAACTTTATCAAAAGCTTTCTGGAAGTCTAGGTAAACAACATCTATTGAGTCACCCTTGTCCTCATGTTTGTTCACCCCCTCAGAGAACTCTTAACAGGTTAGTGAGACAAGATCTTCCCTGACAGAATTCATGCTGATTCTTCCTCAGTAGCTTTTGTTCATCAATGTCCCTACTGATTCTATAATAACAGATTCCACCAGCTTACCCGGTATCAAAGTTAGACTGACCAGCCTATAATTTTCTGGATCTCCTCTGGAACCTTTTTTAAAGATGGGGGTGACATTAGCTACCCTTCCAGTCTTCAGGAATGGAGGCAAATTTTAATGAAAGATTACATATTTTTATCAGGAGATCCACAAGTTCACATTTGAGTTCTTTCAGAACTCTTGAATGTACCCCATCAGGGCCTGGTGATTTGTCAGTTTTTAAGTTGTCCATCAGTTGTAGGACCTCTGAACTCGTCACCTGACACCCCTCCCAAAATCAGCGGTTCTGGAATGGGCAAGCACCTCCCGTCTTCCACAGTGAAGACAGAGGCAAAAAATGCATTCAGCTTCTCTGCCATTTCCTTATCATCCTTTAGTAACCCTTTTACCCCTTGGTCATCCACGGGCCCCACTGCCACCCTGGTTGGTTTTCTGCCACTAATATATTTGAAGAAATTTTTATTGTTGGTCTTGATGTTTTTTGCAATATGTTCCTCATAGTCCTTTTTTGCCTGTCTGATCACCGACTTGCATTTATTTGCCACAATCTGTGTTCCCTTTTATTTACCTCACTCGGACTAGCCTTCCACCACTTAAAGGAATCTTTCTTACCCTTTACTGCTTCTGTTACTTTGGTCGTTAACCATGCAGGCCTTTTTTTACACCTATTTGTACCTTTCCTAACCTGCGGAATACATTTTATCTGAGCTTCTAGGATCATAGTTTTAAACAGTCTCCAAGCTTCCCAAAGAGATTTGACCCTCCTTACTTTTCCTTTCAGTTTCTTCTTCACAAGCCCCCTCATTTGAGAGAAGTTACCCCTTCTAAAGTAAAATGTGGTCGTGTTGGTCTTTTTGGGCAACTCCCTATTTACATAAATGTTGAACTTAATAGCATTATGGTCACTGTTCCCAATCAGTGCTATCACATTTACATCTCTCACCAGGTCTTGAGCATTACTTAGGACCAAGTCCAGGATCGCCTCCTGCCTGGTAGGTTGTGTGATCATCTGCTCCATGGCACAGTCATTGAGAGTATCTAGAAACCCAATCTCTTTCTTCTGACTTGAACACATATTGACCCAAACAATTATGACACAATTATTTCGTCTAGCTGCTTTCCTTAATTGTTTTGCTATTTTTAAATCATCCTCTAACCTTTGATCTGATGGGCAATAACAAACTCCCAGAGTTAAGCGTCCCTTTGGGCACACTATTTCCACCCATAGCATTTATTTTAGTTTTATTTATTTTTAGTTCCAGCCTTAATTCCTTCCAAATGCCTAAAACTAAGAATCTAGGCTTTTGCTTTAGTGTATGTATGTGCATGTGTGTGCATTGTCAGTGGTTGGATTTATGTAATTTTTGGAATGAGCCTAAGGAATCCTATGATTAATGTGGTTCTTCTCATCACACACAGCAAGGAAATGAAATGCTTCTATTGTAAACTGTAGTTTGTTGTAAAATTTAAATTGGAAACTCTGGCATGTTCTACTTGTCTTCCAAACCAGTAATCAGCTGTAGTTTGGAACAGAGTTCTGAAAGGGGGGGATTTTTTTCCAATTTTTCCAATGGGAAGCTCTGAAAGAACTCATATGAAATATTTATTTTTTCTGAATGGGTGAAATAATTAAGCAAAATGAAGATTTTTATGGAAGATGATCTGCTGTGTTAGAATATAACAAGTGGGAGCATGTAAGGACTTGCGAGAGGCATCTCACTTCCTCCTCTCCCACTATTTCCTCTTTCCTGAAAGCCCTCATAGCCTCTCCCCTTTTCCTGCTTCCTTCTCTCCTTCTAGGGTTGCCAAACCAGAATCACAACAGATCCTGGAGATCTCCTGCAATCACAACAGATCCCCCTACTAAAGAGATCAGTTCCCCTTAGGGATCATGATTGGGAAGTCCCTGGAGATTTGGGAGTGGTACCTTAGGAGGACAGAGACTTCAATGGGGTACAGTGCCACAGAGTCCGCCCTCCAAAGCAGCCATTTTTCCAGGGGAACTGATCTCTGTCATCTGGAAAGCAGTCGTACTTCTGGGTGATCTCCATCCCTCACCTGGAGGTTGACAAACCTAGTTCCCATGGAGGAAATGGATGCTTTGGAGTGTGGCATCTATGGTATTATAACCCTCTGAGGTACCTCCTCTCCTCAAACCTCTCCCAGGCTCCCCCCCCAAAAAAAAATTTATAGGAATTTCCTAACCTTTTGCCTTTCCCTGGGCAATACTGATATCCTCTCCCTGCCTCATTCTCTCCTTTTTAGCCATTCACCAACCTACCTTTTATCTGCCTCCCATCTTCAGCTATATTCTTTATTTACTTCATTTATATCCTACTTTTCTCTACAGTGGGAACCAAAGCAGCTTACATTATTCTCTCTTTCTCCTTTTTATCCACACAAGAATTCTGTGAGGTAGGTTAGGCTGAAGGTATGTGACTGGTCTAGGGTTGCCAAGTGCGTTCTCCTTGGCGGCGGGGGCTCCTGGCTGGCGTCCCGCATGCACGTCAGCCGGATGTGACGTGCTGACGCCGGGAACGCTGGGGGCGGGGCCACAGCCATCTGAGGGGAAAACTCTATGTTTTCCCCTCAGATGGCTTTGGCCCCGCCCCCAGTGTGCCCGGCGTCAGCACGTCACATCCGGCTGACGTGCACGCCGGTGTGGGGTTTCCCCCGGGGCCCAATTCCGCGGTGGCGGAAATCGGGCCTCCAAAGCGGGGGGAAATCCGTCCCCCAGGGGGACTTGGCAGCCCTAGACTGGTCCAAAATCATCCAGTCAGCTTCCAGAGCAAGATGGCAATGTGAACCTGGGTCTCGCAGACCCTATTCTGAAGCTCTAACTGCTACACCACACTGGCTTTCATAGGGTGGCTGCTGTTCAACAGTAGCAAGCAGTCAGGCCTACTTGAGTCATGTAAGTCAGGTGGCATCAAGTCAACCAGAGGTTGCTTGCAGGCCTCAGGTTGTCAACCTCCAGGTAAGTCCTTAGGGTTGCCAGGTCGCTTACTTGGTGTGGAGGGGGAGAGTAGGTCCTGGTCCGAGACATTCGTGTGCGTCACAATGATGTCACCCGGAAGTGACATCATCACACTAGGCACATCGCCAGTGGATGCTCTAGCATTCAACTTGAAAACTCTGTGATACCATAGAGTTTTCAGGCTGAATACTAGAGTGCTCCCTGGTGCTGTGCCCAGCACGATGAAGTCACCTCCAGGTGACATTATTGTGCTGGGTACGTCAGCCCAATCCAGGACTTTGGGGGCGGGGATGAAATACAAGAAATACAATAGATAGGCTGTAGATTTAAAGCAATATCTAACATTTACTCTTTGACACTCCCAAAAGCAAATTTCACAATTTCAATGGACTGAAAAACATGATTTTCAAATGTCCATAAAGCAAAGCAAATACATCCACTTCTTAAGACTTAAGATAAACAATATAAAGTACGTTGCAATCAGCAAGTAGATCCAGTCTTTAGGACTTGGAACAGAGAATAAGAAATGGGCTGCAGTTGAGGGGTCAGGGTTTTCGCACAGCCATGAGCGCCAGCTATCCTGAGGGAAACTTCGGAGGGAACCAGCTACTAGATGGTTCGATTAGTCTTTTGTCCCTATACCCAGGTCGGACAACCCTAACCCAGGGTACTTTAATCCATTGGGGAGGCCACCTGATCAGAAACACCTTAGCAAAGCTGCTGGACCAGCCTCCCCAGTGGTTTTAGACACACTCCCACCCCTCCCTCCTCCACCCGACAGGCAGTTGTCTGTCAGGTGCAGGAGTGGGGCAGAGCAGTTAAAGCCATTGGGGAGGCTGCCCAAGCAGCATCGCCTTAGGAATCCTGCTGGTCCAGCCTCCCTGGTGCCTTCAGACATGCTAGCCCTCCTACATCTGACAGATAACTGCCTGTCAAGGGCTGGAAAGGGCATGGAGTACTTAAAGCAGTCGGGGAGGCTTGCTCAGCAGGATTGCCTTAGCCCAGCCTCCCTGATTCCTTTAAACATAGTCCCCCTCTTACACGAGACAGGCGGGTGTTTGTCAGGTGTAGGAGCAGGGCCAGGGTACTTTAATCAGGGAGGCTGCCCCAGCAGGATCACCTTAGAGATGCTGCTGGCCCAGCCTCCTCAATGGCTTTAGCCACACTCCCACCCACTATGGAAATATACTCAAAGTTTGTAGAAAAGTGGTTTCCTGTATAAGATTATTTAATTTCTCACAATGTAGGTTCTAGAAAATTCATTCATATGAACTTGCTTAATATCTGATTGCTCGGATGTTGTTTTGAATACGTAGTTATGTCTCACTTCTTTACAACATAAATCAGAAGCATTTTTGTAAGTATGCCCTGCACCCCCCAAAAAAAATTCAGTGCCCAGGCCAAACCTTAAATACCATAGCGAAGCATGGGTATCAAGCTAGTAGATGTATAAAACCATGGGGGACAAGGAACGTTGGGAACCCCATAAGCCAAAGGCTAAGGGGCAGACCAGCAGTCTCCCAGCACCACCTTTAGAAATCTATCCTTGAAGTAAGACTGGAATCACCACAGGACAGCACCTCCCAGTCATGAAAGAGGATCCAGAAGGATACCATGAAAGATGGTATCAAAAGTATCTGAAATGCCCAGGAGAATTAGCAGGATTGCACTCCGCCAGGATGACCAAGTCCATTTCATTCCCATAACCAGGCCTGAAACCAGATTGGAATGGATCTAAACAATCTGCTTCATTCAGGAATCTCTGAAGTTGGCCAGCCACCGCTTGTTCAGTCATCTTGCTCCAGAATGGTACATTTGAGACTGGACAGTAGTTATTCATCTCTCCTGGGTCCAGAGTTGATTTCTTTAGTAGTGGGCACACCACTGCCCACATCAAGGCAGGAGCAACCACCCTATCCCTCAGGGAGGCATTTACTGTCTCCTGGACCCAGTCTGCCAGTCCCCTTGCCCTCAGCAGCCAGGAGAGGCAAGGATCATACGAACAGGTGGTAAATCTCAAGCTTCCAAGAATCCTGTCCACATGAACACACCAAATACAATTTTATAAATTATATATTTTATATTAAAGCAGTAAAATAAATTTAGGTTTGATGAGAAAGTACTGAAATATTTCAATTTTGTACTCCGTGTGTATTTCCTCTATGGCTTCAAAATTTTACATCTCTAGTTTTGAATCCTGTTTGGAGGGCAGACAGAAAACCATACTTCATGATTTGGAGAGAGCAGAAAACTACTGTGTTTTGAAAAAAAGTGTTTAATGTCCCAGTCATGGACAAATGGAAGAAAGATGAGATGAGAGGGAACAACAGACATTGTTCTCTTACAGCAGATGTCTGACTTCCCACTCAAGCTGTTCTTAAGAATCCCCTATCCCCTATGAGCAGCAGTTTGGGCTACAGGAGGAGAAGGTAAGAAAGTTTCACTGTACCAGTGCAAACCCCTTTCTGATGAATCAAGTTTATGGTTGGTCACTACTCACTATATGTGCAACAAACCAGAAATATTCATAAATATAATACTGACCATAATCTTTGGTTTCTGATAATATTTAGAGTAGAATGTATATGTTCTTTTTATAAAGTGATTCTTCCTGTGCTCGGGGCTCTGAAGGCCTTTATGTTTGTATACTTACAAGGTCACTGTATCTCTAACACATAAAATGACATGTCGCTGATGTCAGCACCTGCTTCACTAGCAAACTAGGACCTTGGAGACTAAGGATGAGCCCGCCCCCTTTTGCAGTAGCTGCACTATTGGTTTAGTCAATGGAATTCCCAAATGGGAAGCAGATGGCAGTTTGTCTCTTGTGCATGTTGCTTATAGTATATACTGAGTTGGTTGTTACCTAGCAACTAAAGATGCAGTTGTATTATAGTAGCTGAGAAAAAATGTAGTCCCTTGACACAGGTGCTGTTAATGATTTTCCCTGACACTGGAATTTCACTTGTGACTGTAGAAAGCTTTAGCAAGAACTTGTCCCCAGTCAGGCATCTCACTTTTGTTTGTGAAATAGGAACCCCTTAATCCTGTGTGAAGACAAATTGAATTTCTTTTCAGGAAAAAAGATATATGTAAATCCTAGTAAAGACAAAAGGGAAATTGTTGTTAAAGTAACTTCTATAAGTGATTAACAAAGTGCGCAACTTGATGTATGTGTATTTAAGACATTATAGCTCTTATTGCTAGTGTTATCCATTGCTGACAAACTGTAGGGCAATTAATATTATAAATATCAGATCTCTTGAATGGCATACCTGAATCCCTACAGTATGAGAAATTGCAGCTTTCCAGTGTTAGGGATTTTATGGAATTTTATGGAATTGTTAATGAATCTATGCTCAGACTTTGCACAGGCAACATATGTTAAGCTGTTGTTCAGAAATTTACAAATTCAGTCTTAAGCAGAGTTCCACACTTCTAAACCCATTGACTTCACCCTGTTTGCAAGGGTAACTGGTAAAGTTTGCACTATTAGAATCTAATTTTTAATTACTTAATTTTATAGTGTGACTGTGGGTATACAGTGTATATATGTGTGTGTGTGTATAGCTATATCTATATAGTAGTTTAACCTCTCTTTGTAGATTTTGGGTTATAGAAAACTGATAAAATGGTTCAGTCTTCTCATTCTCTAGCTACGTATGAGCCTGTATTACCTTCTTAATCTTGCTTTATAATATAATGAATTGAAGGGGCTCCCAGACATTGAGTCAAGGATATAAAATATTAAATAAAGATCTCAAGATAATTAACTTGGTCAGATCTAATATTCCTAATGCATTTTATTGCATCCAGGAGAAGAGATTCATAGACTTCTACATAAAAAACAGGCAATATTGTAAAATGGCCTTTACCATCAGTTTCAGGATATAAAATCTACAACTCTATCATGGTTTGCTGTGTCATGCCATTAGCTATATGTTCGTTTTTCTTTGTATAAAATTTAACAAAATTAGGTCCTGCAAATATTCAAAGCACATTGTTGTAATAAACTATTGCCTGTTATAATTAAAATACCTGAACAATTTATGTTCTTTGTGTATTTTAAGTGAGCATAGCAGAGGATTTCCCCCCACCCTGGATGGCCCAGACTAGCCAGATCTCGGAAGCGAAGTAGGGTTGGCCCTGGTTAGTATATGGATGGGAGACTATCAGAGGCAGGCATTGGCAAACAACTTTTGAACATCTCTTGCCTTGAAAAACCTATGGGGTCGCTATAGGTCAGGTGCGACTTGACTTTTCACCACCAGCTGAGGATTCTACTTCAGAAAAGCAAGTCTCAACTAGATGTAGACTATGTTTTGGAAGGAAAACTACAGTACAAGATAGGCATTAATGGGATACCCCAATTAAATTATTTTAGTCCACTGAAATAGATAAGGGGCTTTCCATTCAGGACTGGTACACTGGGAATTTGCTTGCTACCTCCGTGTAGGAAATATGGAGCAGAAATTGGCACCACGTGTATTTTCTTTTCTCTGAAGTGGCTGCTGTGTAAATATTTACATCAACATAATAGTGGTTAACAGTCATAGGCCTTGGCTGTCATGAGACTTTTTTTTTGGGGGGGGTGTTAATAAACGAAGGTACCCCTCTATATTCACCATATTTTAAACCATCTGTGACTCGCAGTTTTATGCTTACATAGAATAACTTATGTTTAGAACAGCAGTCAATAGGAATGATTTCACTGAATTCAAGGTACATGTTATAAATATTAGATTAAATAAATGCTCCTGTTTACCTGTAAGACAACATTTTTAAGAGATCAGTGGGAAGACTCTGTCATTCTTAACTTTGAGATTTTGCAGTAGAGAGCCTTCAATAAATGCATTTCATCCCCATTTGCATGACTTAATAGTAAAGCATGACATTTACAATGGCCAACTTTATCCATAATTGCAGTATTTAAATGGTAGGACCAGATGTGGCTCTACTGTAGAGTACGGTTTTCTGTTTCTCTGGTGTGCAGACATCAATTCCTTGGATACTTAAACTCAACAAGAGCAATGCTTGACATGTATATATAATTTTTAAATTAAGATTTTTCTTGTTTTCCCCATGGAGTAGCAAATACATACTTTGATGTATCTGTGTTTGTTGTGCTATGAAACAAATGTGTGTAATGTGTTCTAGATGGAATGGTAATGTGTCCTTCTTTACCGTAGGCTATACACTTAGCTTATACCACAGGAGTGGAATGTTGGCTTCTCCCTCCTAATATGCTTGAAATAACACATGTATTCAACACATACATTGCAGATTTGGGTGATAATGCCTTTTGAGTTATGGATGATGCATGGTGCCATCACATTAGCATTTGCTAAGTTAACAATACTATGTGACTGATACTAACACACAGTTGCTAATAGGAGCTTTGACTCAACAAAAACAGAGTTTTCGCTCCAGTTTTGATTATATGGAAAATAACAGGTAAAGTGCATCGGCATTACATTGCAGTGACAAATTTCTGGTTTTTATACAGTGTTTAGTTTGCTACTGGGATCTCTCAGGCAAAAAATTAAGTATTATCCCTCTTAAGTGTGTTTAACAAGTGAGAATTATTGCAGTAAGCAAGAAAGCAAAAGGCATTAATGTGTCACACAACATTTAGAGAGTAGATTTATCTTCTCATTACTTCTCAAAGCTCAAAGGCTTTTTGAGATGCATGAGGAAATTTAATCTCCCATATTGGGGTGTGGGTGATTTCTGACCATCTTTTCTTTTGTTGAGACTGTGTTGTGTATCATTTTCATATAAAATAATATTGAAGGAAGTTGCCAGCATATATCCTTCTATGAAATTTGACTGGTTTAGTGGATGTTTTACCAGTGCTTCAAACATTTATAGTTCTACTACATGTATTGTCCGAGGACGGCCAAGCCGCATCTGGACTCGTCTCGCCCTGCCGGGAAGCAGAGAATACTGCCCCCCATGCAAGCAGCTCACAACACGCCCTGCTGCTGCACAAACCCAACTCACTCTGGCTGCAGATTCAAGGCAAGATTGGCGCAGCGGCAAGGAGAAGACCGGTGGTGGGGGAAGCATGATGGGCAGAGGCTGATGTGGAGAAAGGCCTGCTGGGACTACAGGAAGCCAGGGGCATGGCCCACCCATGCCAAGGGCTTGTGGTCCTCCAGAGATGGCAACATGACACAGCCATAAGAGGCCAGACCACTGAAGGATAGAGAGCCACGGTCAAGGGGGCAGGCATGCCACATGCCAAGTCAACGGAGACCCAGGGGCGAGCCCAGGGGATAGGAGGAATGAGGCCTGAGCCAATGGAGGAAATCCTGGACTGATGGGCAGGGGCCCTACCATTGGGGTAAACAGAGAGTGGGGTCAAGCCAGGAGGTGGAGGGAATAAAAAGAGGCTCTGAAAATGAGGCTGGGGAGGAGGAAAAAGCCACAGCCAGGAAGTGCTGGTAGCATGACAGCTGATACTCCAGCTGGGAGGAGGAGGATTGGGGTGAGCCTAACCCTCTCTCCTCCACTTTCTGAGGCCTTAGGAGTGTCCCAGTGGACGAGCCAACACGGCAGAGGATGGTGTGCTCCAGGTTAGCAAGCGGGGCGTGACATGTATTTTGTTGAATCAAGATAAACAGGACTAATCTGATGGTTGGATATTACTATAATCTGGAAATTGATTTTATGCATGGTCATCCAGTCTATACTTTAATACCAAAGTCATATTTATTAGTGTGAAACTGCGATTAATAGATCATCATTGTTCTGAGTGTGTAGCAGGGCTCTAGTGTTTTTTACATCAAAAAAGGGCAGGTAAACATGTTTCGTCTGAGAAAACATTTTTCTTAGCCCAAACCAGCTACTTATACTTCTGAGCAAATTCACACCTTTCTAAGCCCATTGAAAGTGATGTGTTTTGAAGGGTATAACTCTGCTCAGAATTTCACTGTTATGTTGCAGGTCCTTCCCTATCCTCAAAGCTGAATGATTAAGTTTCTGCGAGATTTATGGACCGTAACTGAAACAAATAAATAGAATGATATCCCAGTAAGAGTTTGTAGGTGCATAATAGAGTTTTGGCATCTGTTTTAATCCACTCATAACTCCAGCTGAGAATCAAACAATAAAATAACAAAATAGGGATAAGGGGATATTTTAGCCTTGGTACTAAAAGCGTGGTGTAGTGATTAGAGCCAGCCAGCCCTCCGCCTCATAACACTTAAAACGACGTTCATTAACGTTGAGACAGTGAGTGAACTTGAGGCCCCTTGCGCGGCTTCGCCGGGGTTGGAAGGTTTTGACCGGCTCAGCTTGGAGGAAGTCGATAGAGTGCTTGTATCTGTGCGCCCAACCACTTGTAGCCTTGACCCGTGCCCCTCCTGGCTCATTTAAGTGGTCCACGAGGGGTTTTGAGGTGCCTTGAGGGAGATTATTAACAAGTCCCTGTCGGAGGGGTGGTTCCCCGAGGCACTCAAGGAGGCGATGGTCCGCCCTCTCCTGAAAAATCCAACTCTGGACCCGGCAGAATTGGCCAGCTATCGGCCGGTGTCCAATCTGCCCTATTTGGGCAAACTCATTGAGAGGGCGGTGGCGACGCAGCTGCAGGGCTTTCTAGATGACACTTCTGCCTTTGATCCATTCCAGTCAGGCTTTCGCCCAGGGCATGGGACGGAGACTGTGCTGGTTGCCCTTACTGACGACCTCCGTAGACATCTGGATTGAGGCGGTGTGGCGGCACTGTTGTTGCTAGATCTGTCGGCTGCATTTGATACGGTCGACCACCAGCTGCTTGCCCACCGCCTTGCCGACAGGATTCAGGGGCTCTCCCTTCAATTGCTTGTCTCTTTTCTCCAAGGCCAGGGACAGAGGGTTGGGCTAGAGGAGCAGAAATCCCAGAGGCACCTGCTCGAATGCGGAGTGCCTCAGGGGGCAGTACTCTCCCCGATGCTGTTTAATATATACATGCGCCCTCTCACCCAGATTGTCTGGAGGTATGGGCTTGGGTGTCATCAATATGCTGATGACACCCAGCTCTAACTGATGTTGGGTGGTCAGTCGGACTCCGACCCAGAAGATCTTCACTGGGCTTTACAGGCCATATTTGGGTGGCTCAGACTGAGTCGGCTGAAGCTGAACCCGGCGAAGACGGAGGTCCTGTGCCTGGGTCGGGGTGGTATGGGATTGGGGCTCCCGCTCCCAGCCTTTGATGGGGCACCTTTGGTGCCAGCTTCGGAGGTTAGGAGTTTGGGAGTGCTCCTGGACCCCACCTTAACGATGGAGGCCCAGGTGGCAGCCACTACCAAAGCAGCCTTTTACCACCTGCAGCTGGTGCGGCAGTTGGTCCCCTTCCTTAGCTGCAAAGACCTGGCCACAGTGATCTATGCGACGGTCACCTCAAGGTTAGACTACTGCAACGCTCTCTACATGGGGCTGCCTTTGTCGCAAATTCGGAAGCTGCAGCTGGTGCAGAATGCGGCGGCCAGGTTGGTAGCAGGTGTCTCTAGATGGGACCACATCCAACCTGTGCTGAAAGCTCTGCACTGGCTGCCTATAGCGTTCCAGATTAGCTTCAAAGTGCTGGTGTTTACCTTTAAAGCCCTACATGGCCAGGGTCCGGCATACCTGAGGGACCACCTTTCCCCATACAGGCCCCAAAGAGCACTTCAGTCGGGGTCACAACACCGCCTAGTGACCCCGGGCCCTAAGGAGGCCAGGCTTGTTGCCACAAGGGCCAGGTCCTTTTCGGTGGCGGCTCCTGCCTGGTGGAATGAGCTCCCGGAGAAGATCAGGGTCCTGCGGGATCTCTTACAATTCCGCAGGGCCTTCAAGGTGTGCAATAGGGAGTGAGTATGTTAGTCGTGATGGATCCTGTGAGCTGTCCACTTTGCTTAAATTGTTTTAACCTGTATTTTATTGCACTGTGTGCCTTAATTGTTTTTAACTTGTGGTATTGGATTACACTTTTGTGTCTTGTAAGTCACCCTGAGCCCGCGTGCGGGGAGGGCGGGGTATAAATGAAATAAAATTAAAATAAATAAATAAATAAATAAATAAAAGCAGTGGACTCTAATCTGGAGAACTGGGTTTGAGTTCCCACTTCTCCACATGAAGCCTGCTGAGTGACCTTGAGCCAGTCACAGTTCTCTCAGAACTCTCTCAGCCCCACCTACCTCACAAGGTGACTGTTGAGGGGAGAGGAAGGGAAAGGAGATTGTAAACCACTTTGAGACTTCTTAAGGCAGAGAAAAGCAGGGTATAAAAACTAACTCTTCTTCTATTTGAGACAGGGCGTTTGTTCCATGTTCTGACCTACTCACTCTGGTCCCAGAAAACTTGCTTCTCCTTCACTTTTTGCCTTCTAGAGTCGGTCTGTCTCCATCCATTTCTCATGGGGCCATGCTCCAGTTGGAGTGTTTACCAACCCAGCCCTGTTTAGTCACTGTGGTCACTCTGAACTTTTTTCAGTTGAGTTCACTTGGCTCACTTTCCAGCTGTGGGAGATGTGCAAATGATCTCATTAAAGTGTGTCCCCAGCCAATCCCTTCTTCCCCTGTTGCCTCCCCTTCCTGTCCATTTCTCCTTGTTCATACTTCTAAATCTACCACTAAGTACATTCTGTTGCAGGAAATAGAATGGCTCCATCACAGGGCACCTGGCAGCACAGAGATGAGTGACCAGCACTCCCTTAGATTTATATAATCTGGTCCTGGGTTGACAATCAGCCCCCAGTCTGGTGCATTACTATGCAGGGTGTATTTGGGCACAAGGTTGAGCAGTTCCCTGAGAAGCAGCTGCACCATTATAATTAAAAAGCAAATTGTACAATACAGTGGAATAGAGGGTTGTATACTACTATTCTGCTATGCTAAGTATGCAGTTAATGAAAGACAGGAATGTCTCACTTAGGAGACTAGTCAAAAAAGCCAGAGAAGGGGTCACAGTGTGCAGATACATGCCAATAGACCAAAAACCACTGTGGTAAAATTAACAATGACACATTTAATAATTCTATAGCATCTGTGGAGCTATTAATCTTATAATATGGTAAAAGAATTCAGGCACAGGCAAAGCAAAGTCCAACATAATCATATCCTCGATGAGCACACCGGTTTTGACACTCATTTCACCAATCTTCCTCATGAGTAAGAAGTCTTATAAAGTTGGAAGATGTCAGCCTCTTGATTCAGCTTAGTTTCTTTTTTTAAAAACAGTATAGCTTCTTATTTGTTTTCTTCTTAGTCAAATTCTCCTGAAAAAAGCATAGTTATAAGGAGTGGAGAAAGACATGAAGCTGAATTGAATAATTTTGTTATGATTTTAAACTAGAGTAGTTGTTAGACTTACTTTCAGTTCCATTGCAAGTACTTGAATAGGAGCAAGTCAATTACTAAATTTCTAGTCTTAGCAACCAGTCCAAATTTTTTTTTGTGGCAACAGGCCTACTTTGAATTGGCTGGCATTTGCTTTCTGACTTACATTGTTGGCTAGTAGCTCTCTATTAGGGAGTAGCATTTCAATATTCTTATCTATCTGGCTAAAAGCCTTCTTTTAATGGACTGACAATGCTCTCCACTTCTCACGCTGGAAACCAACTCAAGGAACTTACTGATAGATTCCAAGCAGCTGCATGTTGTTATACTTCTCTCTTAAAGGTGTAGACCAATTAACACTATAAAGTAATCTCCTATATAATACATACACTATTGATTTATACATATACTTTTAAATGCGATTTTAAATATGCTTTTAAAAAACAACAACATTGTAGTATCATTTAACTAGTGTGTCAATGTCCCCAGTAAAAATCAAGTCAAAAAAGCCAGAGAAGGGGTCACAGTGCACAGATACATGCCAACAGACCAAAAACCACTGTGGTAAAATTAACAATGACACATTTAATAATTCTATGAGCATCAATTTGTGAAGCTATTAATCTTACAATATGGTAAAAGAATATGGATATGATTATGTTGGACTTTGCTTTGCCTATGCCTGATTTCTTTTACCATATTGTAAGATTAATAGCTTCACAAATTGATGCTCATAGAATTATTAAATGTGTCATTGTTAATTTTACCACAGTGGTTTTTGGTCTGTTGTCACTTAGGAGACTGGTATGGTAGGATGTAACCCATTGTTTTGAAAAGCCGATGACTTTATATGTGCAGATTGTTTAGGTTTGTCCATATTCCCTGGTTCCTGAGCACAATTAAACAGGGATTGAGTTTTTGTGTTTGAAGGAAGTTAGAAGCTATGGAACGTTATTTCTCAGCCAAATGGAACCCTTCAGTGTGGTTTGGTACAGCTCTTGGGAATAAGAAACATTAGATTCTTTGTTTTTACTTCTTAATGCTGTCTTGTCTATAGAATTGGGAGGATTGCTTGGTGGGAGCTATTTGCTGTCCTAATCTCGTTGGTCATAAAATGGTGAAGGAACTAGAGGCTAACTTCTGTCCACCTGAATACTCCAACACTCCTGACAAAATTTGCCAGGCCTGGATAAAAAATATTTATATTACTTGCAGGCCCAAGGGGTCATAGATATGTAATAATTTCAGGAAACACTGATTGCAAACCTTTAGAAACTTCAGATGTGGTCTATGTGACCACTGGAAATGAACTTAGGGTTGGAGAAAAGCCCTGACCTGGAAAGCCCAGGCTAGCCCGATTTTGACAAATCTCAGAAGCTAAGCAGGGGTGGGCCTGGGTCAGAGCCGGCCCCAGCTTTTTTTGCACACTAGGGGAGGATACCTTCGGCCCCCCCTCCCCCGTGCACCCACCAATTTTCAAACATAAATGCATTTTAGTCCAGGAGGATGCAAAGAAGAAATGGAAACAAGTCTGAAGAAGTGAGCAGTGACTCATAAAAGCACATCTCTACCACAATTTTGTTAGTCCTTAAAGGTGCTACTGGACTCTTACCTTTTCTACTGCTATTACAAACCACAAACCACCTTCAAATGAGAACTGGACTTTTTGACTACTTTTTAAAAAATCATGATTTTTTTTGCAGTTCTTCATACATGAATTGTAGCTCTTCCCTTTTCCCTATCACTTCCTCCAGCCGTCTCTCCAGACTGCCTGCAAAACTGCTGGGTGTAGCAGAGAGGCACCCGCACTCACTTTCTCCCTGGGACCGGCTGGCTGGGATTTTCTCACCCCCCGCTTTGTTTCCACCGCAAAGGAAGCCATGTAGACTACCGTGTTTCCCCGAAAATAAGACACTGTCTTATATTTATTTTTTCTCAAGAAGACACACTAGGGCTTATACCACAAATGCATAGAAATCCTGCTAGGGCTTATTTTTGGGGTAGGTCTTATTTTCGGGGAAACAGGGTACATTGCCCAGCGTGCCCTTGTGGCTTCTTACTAAGCAGACGGGACTGGCTGGGCTGGAGCAGCTAAGACTGGATCGCTCCTTCCCTCCCCCCTTTTACAGCCCGTTGAAATTTTTACCAACCTTTCCAAACCAGCTAGAAGGGAGAGTGTGAAGAGAAGCCTTGCCTTGCACGTCCGGGAGCTCGCCGTTTAAAAGGGCCATGTGCTGCTGCTGCTTCTGAATCCAGGCACTGCAGTGACCCCAGAAAACTTTCTGCCTCTTCCCCCCCCGCCCTTATTTGCAAAGCCCTGGCTTGACGCTCCTCTCTGGCACTGCAGGCCAGCTGGCTTGGGGAGGCTGTGGGCAAGCTCAACATCCTCTGACCGCCCCCCCCCCACAAACAAACCCACCCCAGAGCAGCTTGGTTGCCCACAGTGGTTGCAAGAAGGTTTTTAAAAGTTAAAAAAAAAAAAAAGGAACAAAATTTGAGTCCAGTGGCACTCAGCCCCTACGCCACCCAAGAGTCCCTGCCAATTACTACACAGGAGCACACCGCGGCCCCCATCCCACCCCCAAAACAAGCCAACTTACCCTTGCAGCAGCAAGAAGATGCTGCACATGCAGCCCCCGCCCAGCTTGTCCCAGGCTGACTGAGGGCTCATGGAAGCTGGGGGCGGGGCTTCTGCCGGTGTGCAGACCCCGACTGGCTGGCCAGCCGCCTGCCCAACTAGTTTCTTTAAAAAAGATTTTTAAAAGGCTTACTGATAGGATGTTTGGGGGAAAAAAAACAGCATTCTTTTGAGTGATGTTTTTATTGTTCCCAGCGCGGAGGCAGGAGAGAAAGCAATGCTGAGGGCAGGTGGGCGACGGTGGCAGGGGCCGGAGGGCGCCTGCGACGCTTGGAGGGGAAGTACTCGGGGGGAGGGTCACTCCCAGGAGAGACGCTTAGCCCGAGGACCCACCTCGCTGCCCCCACAGAGTGCCTGCCCACCGGCCCACTCCCTCCTCGGCCACCGTGCGGGGCTGCTGCTGTGTGCCGAGAGTGCTGCACGCCGAGAGGGCTGCTCCCTCCGGACCCTTTGGCGGGGGGGGGGCTGCGCTGGGGAGGAGGTCGGGCAAAGAAGTTTTGCGGAGGGGAAGGGGCTTCCTCCGAGCCGGGGGAGGGGGCTGTTGTTGAGCCAAAGCCCAGTGAGAGGCCCCCGTTATGAGCAGTTGTTTTTGGCGGGGGCTTTTAGTGTGGGGGCGGGTGGCCATCAGGGCAGTTCAGGATGAAGACGACTGGAGGGGGAGAAAGGCAGCGGCGGCTGTGGTCAGGGGGCGATGCAGCACACAGGGCTTTTGGTGGGGGGGACGCAGTTCGGCACCCTCATGATTGGCCCGCTCTAGGCAAAAGTCTAGTTTGCCTAGTGAGCGGGCCAGCCCTGGCCTGGCCTAGTATTTGGATGGGAGACCTCCAAGGAATACCGGGGTCATGATGTGGAGGCAGGTTATGAATGTCTCTTGCCTTAAAACCTTATGTGGTCATTATAAGTCAGCTGTGACTTGGTGGCACTTTCCACCACCACCACCAGGAGAAAATCAGGCTTTGGCCAGATGTGGGTTGTAAGACAGTTGCATGGCCCCATAGCAAAAAGGGAAATTTGGCCTCCAGGCGTGACATTTTCTATCAGTTTTAAGCATTGTTATCTGCCCCTTGCTTTTGTGGTGAATATTGCTTTTGTGGTGAATTTTGTGGTGAATATTAACACTCTGTTAATTCACCAACTGTCACAAAGCCAGGGATTCCTTAGAGGCAAAATTTTTCCTCCATTTCTCTATCCCTTTACGGACTAAGTCACCCTAGTAATGTGTTTTCTTCATTGCTGAAGAACTCTGGTTGTCCCACCCTGTCACAGTATGATATTTTGGCTGTTGACTCAGCCCAGGAACCCGAGGGAAGGCTTGGGATCCCCCTTCAACTTAAGCAACTTAAATGGCACTTGAGTCATTTTGAAATTCAAAAATAACAAACATTTTATTTAACATAGAGGAGAAAGGTCAGGTGATACCAGGGGTTGAAAATTTCTGAGGTGACTCAATATAGATACCTGAGGTAAAACCAGGACATGCACAGACTTTAGTTCTTATGTTTCAGGCTAATGAGAGTTTCTTAAGCTATTTACAGTTACTTAAATCTTTATGTTGAGAGACTTTTGTTGCAGTGTTTCCCCGAACACTCCAGTACATTTTCTTTTGAGTATTCTCTGACTCTTTTGGTTTCCAAAAGGCTGGTACACTCTCCAGTACCCAAACACCTTCTCTTGAAACACCAGTACTCATCTTGAGTTTTTAACTGACTTTTAAGGTTTCTACAGGCAGTTTCTAACCACACCAGACCAGGCATCTCTGCACTCCTCAGAGCTAACTCCCTGTTTGACTGGGTAGAGAAATAGAGATGTGGCTGAATAAAGCCTGCCCCTTTCTCCTGCTTCTGGTATTTCAAGTACATTCAAGTACTTTCCAGATTAGACCCTGCTTAGCTTCCGAGATCTGATAAGATCGAGCTTGCCTGGACTATTTGGGTAAGGGCTATCATATTGAGTTTTTAACTGACTCTTTGGTCTCTAAAGGCAGTTTCTAACCACATCAGACCGGGGATCTCTGCACTCTTCAGAGTTAATTCCCTGTTTGACTGGGTAGGAAATTTTCTTCTCTCTCTAGAAGATCTGTCCCCTTTCCTTGGCCTGGGTGGGAGTCTTTGCCTACTTCCCAAACTCCTTGCCAACTTTCCCCCAGTTCTCCTGCCTTTGTTAAACTGCTCTCAGTCATGACTGATTTCCGAAACAGTCACTACTCGACTCGTCTCAGCTAGGGCTGAAATCAGACTAAATTCTCCTCAGCATCCAGTTCAGAAGTCTTTCTCTGCTCTGCTGATGCTAATCAGTCAGATCTCTTGGAAGAGGCTGTCATTCAAGGCTCTCTAGCTCTGGGAAGAATTAACCCTTCACAGTCCTTTATCTGGTTACACAGCACTTCTAAACCTTTGAAAAGTGCAGTCCGTCACATGATGTTTGATTGGAGCACTGCAAGTGTGCCTCTTAATAAAATAAAGGTTATATGCTGTTCATAAAACTTTGCTTCAAAAATATAATTAGCAATTTCTCTTTGTTCTTATTCTTCAAGTCGTACCTATTGCAGGCTGTTCTCACAGAGCATTCTTAAATACAGCTACTTCCATAATATTTGGAATGCATTTTATGAATACCTAAAATTTTGATTTTTAATTTGTCACACATGCATAGTGATTGATTAAAGCAATTTATAAAGAAGCCATAATGATGTTTCTGAATTGTTGGGGGAAGTACATAGAACCACATAGCAGTTAATTACATTGCTCTAACAATAAATGTCAAGAAACATCTTTTTTGAAAAGATGAATGCTGTTCTTAAGCAAAGTGCAATTACATTTTCAGCATCTGAAATGTTTCACAACACTGTGTGTTCTCAAGTAGTGAACATTTTAGCATTTCCACACAAGCACAGCGGCTGACATATGGTGGGTGTTGCAGGTATAATTTTATAACCAACACTCACTTGTTTGTTTACAAAAGAGAATTCCTTTTAGTATAATATTGTGTTAATCTTAGCTAATTTATTCCTACTCAAAGAAGTATTTGCATATAGATACAGTTCTTAGAGCTGATCCAGCATATAAGGACTGATAGGCTTCCTCTGATCTGGCAGAATGTTGTTTATAAACAAGTAATAATAGAGGGAACAGCAATAAAATGACACCATGTACAGAAAATTGCTGCAAAGTGCACACAATATGAAGATACTAGACAATAATAAAGCTACAATACTGGTAAGCTTCGTGATGCTTTAATCTTTGTTTTCAACAGATGGACGCCATCAAAAACAAGGTGATGACATGAAAGGATGAACGGACAGGACGACGAACTTCCCGAGTAACCGCTCGTTTCGAAGTCTCTTTATCAAATAGGTCTCAGTTCTGCATCCATTAGCAATACAGTCAACACTGTATTCTTGAGTCAAGTAATCTTCTTCCAAAGCTTAGAGCTAACAAGTATAACCTTTCAATCGGACAGACCAGTCATCACCTTGTTTTTGATGGCGTCCATCTGTTGAAAACAAAGATTAAAGCATCACGAAGCTTACCAGAATGTTGTTTATATCCAGGACTTGCAGGTAGATTGCTTAATTTTATGTCCATTGCATCAATAACACTGTCTAACCATCTCATCCTTTGCCACCCCCTTCTTCTTTTACCTTCAATCTTTCCCAGCATCAGTGTCTTCTCCATTGAATGCTCCCTTCTCATTTGGTGGCCAAAGTATTTGAGCTTCAGCTTCAGTATCTGGCCTTCCAGGGAACAGTCAGGGTTGATTTCTTCTAGGATTGACTGATTTGATCTCTTTGCAGTCCAAGGGGCTTTCAAGAGTCTTCTCCAGCACCATAATTCGAAATAATCTATTCTTCAGCGCTTGGCCTTCCTTATGGTCCAACTCTCACAGCTGTACATTACTACTGGGAATACCATTGCTTTGACCATACAGACTTTTGTTGGCAGGGTGATGTCTCTACTTTTTATTATGCTGTCTAGGTTTGCCATAGCCTTCCTCCCAAGGAGCAGGTGTCTTTTAATTTCATGGCTACAGTCACCATCTGCAGTGATCCTGGATTCTGGGAACGTGAAGTCTGTCACTGCTTCCATGACTTCCCCTTCTATTTGCCAAGGAGTGATGGGGCCGGATGCCATGATTTAGTTTTTTTGATGTTGAGTTTCAAGTCAACTTTCGTGCTCTCCTCTTTTACCCTTCGCAAGAGGTTCTTGAGGTCCTCTTCACTTTCTGCCATTAGAGTGGAATCGTCTGCATATCTGAGGTTGCTGATGTTTTTCCCAGCAATCTTAATTCCAGTTTGTGATTCATCCAGGCCAGCATTTCACATGATGTACTCTGCATATAAATTAAATAAGCAGTGTGACAATATACATCCTTGTCGTATATACCCATATTTTTCACAGACAGAAAGCCAATACAGATGACTAATTTAAGGTTTTCTATCATGTGGCTTGCTTGATCATCTGTGTTTCTGTCATGCATTCTTGAATCTTTTTTTTAATAGTCCAATGACCTGATCTTGGAAGCTAAGTAGGGCCAACCCTGGCAAGTATTTGGATGGGAGACCTCCAAAGAATACCAGGGCTGAGAGTTAGAGGCAGGCTATCAAGCCACTTCTCTGAACATCCTCCATGCCCCAATAGGAGTCACCACAGGTCGCCATGACGTCTAGGCATGGGCACACACATGCACACACACAAACACACAAATGCAGAAAAAGACAGAGAGTGCTAATAGATAACAAAAATGTAGAGGACAGCCCCCCCCAAAAGAAACCTTCCCCCCAAAAAAACTTGAATTGCTACAGGAACAAACTAGCCCTCTGAAGAAAAAAAGAAACAGTGAATAGCCACTGAAGAACTAACTGCCAAGAGGAGGGTACACTCTTTATGAACCCTCAGTGTGAAGGAAATTTAATAGAGAGTGCCTAGATAGCGAAACTGGGATACCTGCTCAGTTATCTGATTGTTTTAGCATCCAAGACACCACAAATATGGGAACAGATGTCTGGACTTATTTGTGACAGAGTCGAACCGTCAAGTTCCAGAATTTTTTTTTCAAGGGAAAGAAACATCCTAGCAAAGGGAACCGATGCACTGAGCTGCACTTAGCTACAGGGCCTTCTTTATGCTTGTCCGCCTCTGCCGATCATCCACAGAGTGCTGCAACAGATTTGCCATCAAAAGGCGGAGGTGGTGCTCATTGCGCCCTTCTGGCCGCACCAGTCATGGTTCCAGGACCTTCAAAGACTAGCCATATCGAAGCCCTGGCGTATCCCCACATGGGAGGACTTATTGTTTCAGGGGCCAACAAAACATCCGAAGCCGGAGTTACTCAATCTAGCAGTGTGGAGATTGAGTGAGAAATGTTAGTGGGGGCAGGTTATCAGGATAAAGTAGTGGTCACCATGCTAGCATCTAGGAAGGCTTCCACTAATAGGTCATATGACCGTACCTGGCGAGTGTTTGACTCCTGGTGCATTTTACATAAGGTGGATTCTCTCCAAGCTTCAGTGAAGTCTATCCTGGTTTTTCTTCAGGATGGGCTAGATAAGGGCCTTAGTACAAGTACCCTTAGGAGCCAGCTTTCGGCCATTTCCGCTGTTCAGGGGGCGAAACATGGGCGTTCCCTTCTTAGACATCCTCACATAAAGAGGTTTCTAAAGAGGGCCTCGTACCTTAATCCTCCACAGGTACACAGATTCCCAACCTGGAATCTTAACATCGTTTTAAGGGTGCTTTGTAAAATCCCATTTGAGCCCATGGCTACCTGTCCCCTCAAAGAGTTAACTTTTAAAACCCTGTT
Source organism: Gekko japonicus (assembly GCF_001447785.1). Lineage (NCBI taxonomy): Eukaryota > Metazoa > Chordata > Lepidosauria > Squamata > Gekkonidae > Gekko > Gekko japonicus. Next base: position 334,887 of record NW_015168655.1, read on the forward strand.
CCTGGTAGGAATTACTTCAGCATGGAGGGTGTCTGAATTGAGAACACTATCAGTAAACAAAGAACTGTGTATTTTTCATCGAGACAAGGTGGTCCCGCGCATGGACCCAGCCTTTGTCCCCAAGATTAATTCAGTTTTTCATAGGGCAGAGGAGATAATTCTGCCGTCCTTTTGTGCCAGTCCACAACATGCTAAGGAGCATGAGTGGCACTGCCTGGATGTTAGGAGGGCCCTCAGTTTTTATATTGAGAGGACTAAACAGTTGAGGAAGTCTGAGATGCTTTTCGTGTCCTTCAGAAAATCTTCTCAGGGGAAGCAGGTCTCCACTGCTACACTTAGTCGGTGGATTAAGGGATGCATTATCCTGGCCTATAAAGCGAAAGGGTTGGAACCTCCAGAAGGGATTGTGGCACATTCCCTTAGGGGGGCAGCTACTTCGGTTGAATATAGGGTGTTCCCCCACTGGAAACGATATGTAGGGCGGCCACTTGGAAGTCAGTTCATTCTTTCACTAAACACTACAGAGTGGACAAGTTAGCATCAGCTGAGGTGGCCTTTGGTCGTGGGGTGCTTCAACACACTCTATAGATGGGGATGCAGATTCCCACCCTGTAAGTTTTTGCTCTTGTACGTCCCAGACGTGAGGAATGTCCCACGAAGAACCACTGGAGAACGGAAGGTTTCTTTCACTTACCGTGAATCTTCCTTTCTTGGTGGTTCTGAAGTGGGACATTCCTGCCCACCCTGTTTTATGAGTGTGCCTCCCCTTTGTTTACAGAGTTATGGGGAAGCGAGGGGTAATACTGAAGGGAGTTTGGTTCTAGTGGTGAGTCAGTTCCCTACTCTGTGCTCAGTTCACTGTGTTCTGTTAGTCTCTATGTTTTTTGGGGAGAGATTTCTTTCCTTCTAGTACCTTTCCGGCGGGATTATCTGTGGGGGCTTGAAGACAACTGGGCAGCCTCCAAGGAGATAAGCTCCTCCCCGCCTCAATCAAAGCTGGAGCCAACCCTGAGGAGGGAGGAGGAGCTTATATCCCAGACGTGAGGAATGTCCCACTTCAGAACCACCAAGAAAGGAAGAAAACAGTAAGCTCTGTGTCATTATACCCTGCTGAGGTCACCACAGCAAATTGATGCTGAGTGCCAAAGACACCAGGGCACCCACCCAGAGCCTCTTTCTAGAGCTCATTGTATGTATTTCCACAACGGGCCTTCTTCCTAGTATCATATAATTTAGAAACCATACAACAATGGCCAGCATGCCACGAATGCCCACACCAACTTTTTAGTGGTGTGAATAGTAAAGCGATACACCTTGAATATTTTTTGCCATCTTGGCAGAGTCTCTTTCCTTGGCTGTCAATCCTTGTGTCACCACTGCTGCTGACACTGACAAAACCAAGGAAGGCAGCAGGTTGGTTGCTAGAGAGCCGTGAGATAGAAGCCAGAAAGGCCCATTGAAGACAGTGGGAAAGCCAGCCTTCAAGCACCCCATCTATATATTTTTTGATTTTCCTTAATGGTGTCTGTTGGCCAGTTACTGCCCTGTTAAGATAAAAGGAAAAGGTGTGTATGTGGCATGGGTGTTGAAGGAGATAATGCTATCACATTGAATTTCCATACGAGCAGGTGGGACTGAAGAGAAGAAATATAAACTGCTTTTGGGTCTCACTGGAGAGAAAAGCAGGATATAAATCTATCCAGGGGTCATTTCGTAGAAAAAGAGGTGCAGGAGCTCATTAGCTTAACTCATTAGCATAACTTATTTGCATATGCCACACCCCCTGACATTACTGGAAGTGTGTCAGAAGGCAACACCCACCGCTCAGGCTCCACTGGACTGTTTTGGATTGCTAGCTATTGGGGGGGGGGGAGACGGGAAGATGTGTCCTTGCAGAGGAGAGAGAGCTTGTACCTGAATAAAACTTGGTCTTAAAGGTGCCACTGGACTGTTTTGGACCGGGGGGGCGGGGTGGGGGCCTCTGCAACTTACCTGGCTGCTTCTTGCTTTGACTAAGGGCTGCTGGGAGCAGGGGGTGGGGCTTGTTGCATGTGCCCGCCCCCTGGGCTCTTTACTGCCGGAGCTCCGCCCCTGTGCGCTCCTGCAGGAAATGACACCTGAATCTATCTAAAAGAAAGAAGGTAAACTAAAATCTTCGAACAACTTATCTGTGGTTTTATCTTCCACAGTGAACATATAGCCAAGTATCCAATAAAGCAGCTAGTGAAAAATATTCTCTGAAGAGGCATAGCTCTCTTACTAATGCTATCTTTTTATGCTTAATATATCTTTGTCATCCATATCTAATTATATGAAGTCTTAGAATACTTTGTGAAGTTTCAAAGCTCCTATGTCTGCTCTCTCAAAAAAGATTATTTGCTTATCTCTTGAGAGTTAACAGAAGAACTTTATAGCTTATCTTTTTGTGATCATCGCAGGCATACTTAATATGTAAGAATTACAAGCTTTTGATATTTACCTGCTGGATCAGTGCTCTGTGACACTTTCCATCTTCAGGCAAATCTCATCCACATTTTTCAGGGTTTGTGTGTGGTAGATTATTCTTAGTTCATAGCATCCCATTGACATGAACATATATGTCAAGAACTCCCAGTCCATGGAATTCCTGGTACGGTCCAGCACAAAATTACAAAAAACCTGGGGTGTGTGTCCACACACCAGTCTTGGTAGTCTGCCACTGGCCCCTTGAACTACCCTCACAGTCAGAAGCCAAGGGGCAGGCATCTAACCTTACTGGGAATTAATTAAGAAAATCAACCCTGCAAGGTAGGGTGCTTGCAGAATGAGTTGCCACTACAATTAACTTGTTAGGTGGACTCTTAAGGTCTAAGGTACTGAAATTAGATTGAAGCAGTTGAAGCACAGAACACCCAAGTATAATCAAAAGATATTTATTAATGAGTGCAGGAATATTTCAAAAGAACATAGCAGAGAGAAATAAAACCAGTAAGTTACATTTTAAGGTGCTAACTACATAGTAGGACATTGCATTAAAGTTGCCAGATATTACCCTTCTTGATTGAAGTCAGACAGCAGTAATCTAAGCCTCTCTGCTCAGAGGACATTGCGCCAGGCAGTAGCCTGGTCTGTCACAAGGTTAGCTCATCATACCTCATGTTAGCTGTGAGCAGCTGCAACAAATACCAAAAAACCCTATCTGTTTTAAGGACTAAGATTTGGGTAGGCAGGGGTCCTTCTGCCCAGTCAAAGATCAGACCAGTGAAGTTATGTTAATATGAACCTGTTACATGATATGGCCGGGGGGGGGAGTTTATGATGGGATGGAGGGGTTATCTGCGATTTATCCCATCCCTTGTGTAGTGGAAATCACAACACTAATTGAGGATGCATTGGCACCAAGTCCTGGCCCGGTAAACAAATAGTTTGTCTCTATAACTGAATTGCTGTTCCAAGGTCACAAAGGCTGTGGTCACACACACTAAATAATCCACTTTCCGTGCACTTTCCAACTGGATTTTGCCAGTTCACACAGCAAAAATCCAGTTTGAAAGTGGATTATTTAGTGTGTGTGACCGCAGCCAAGGTCAATTGCCAACTCTTCCATATCAGCAACCCATTTGGTCACCCATTTACAGGCCTAGAATTTAATATAAGGCCTGCCTGTGGTTAATGAAGGAACAAGAAATTGACTAAAATCTAATTTCTTGACAATATGTTCACAAGAAGAGGGAAAATATGGATTTGGAAATAAGATTAGTGGTGGTGTACTGATTTGATTCTTGCTAACATCAAGACTAGGACCACTGGGGATGCTAAAATCACTTTAAGGTATCTTATTTATTTATTTATTCCACTTTTACCCCGCCCTACCTGCAAGCGGGCTCAGGGTGGCTTCCAAAACTGACAAGCAGTATACATACACAATAAAACATAAATACAAGCATCAGTTAAAACACAAACAATCCATATAAAACATTCAACATTCATTACATTCAAAACATTGTGTAGCAGTTTACCAGGGAGTAGCCAGCAGATTAGCATGGAAGCTCAGGTGGGAACAATTAGGAACAGGGTGGAGGCAGAGAGGCCAGGAAATAAAGGGGAGAGGTGCCAGAGTTGGGGGGGGGGGGATTGGGGCTGCTGTGTGTCTGCCAAGGAACCAGGACCAGGCAAGAGAGGGATGGGGCAGCTGAGGCAATGTGAAACAGGAATGTAGCAGTGAAAGATGGGAGCCTGAGGAAGACAGCTGGAAAATCTCAGACCTGGATGTTATCAGAGAGAGTGAAGAAAACTACGCCTCCCAGAGAGAAGCAACAGAGAAGACAGCTGTTGACCTTCCTACCAGAGAAAGGACTGGCCTTGAGAGAGGGACTGGCAGAGAACAAATTTAGAGTCCCGTGGCACCTTTAAGACCAACGAAAGTTTATTCAAGATATGAGCTTTCGTGTGCAAGGCACACTTTTTTAAAAAGTGTGCCTTGCACACGAAAGCTCATACCTTGAATAAAACTCTGTTGGTCTTAAAGGTGCCACTGGACTCTAAATTTGTTCTGCTGCTTCAGACCAACATGGCTGACTACCTGGATCAGTTTACACTAGAGTAGCAGTAGAGGCTTAATTGATCCAGGGGAGACACTGTGTGGTGATAACACAGTGACTAAATAAAAGAACACCTAATTTGCAGTACTTGGGATTTTCTGGCCTTTGTCACTCTCTTTAAAAGGATGGGGTTGGTGTGAACTGCTACATCTTATGGTTGCTTTTCCTTCTTACAGGCAGCTGGCTTTAAGTCAGGCAAATCTTCAGAAGCTTCTCAATAAGGCTGTCAAGTCTGCTTCCATAAACCTTACACAAATACTACAACATTGGACTTAGATCACAGAAACCAGTTCCCAGTTTCTGTTTAGCTATAAAGCTTTCTGGCTGACCTTAGGCACTCACTTTCTTTCAGGATAACTCACAAGGTTGTTGTGAGGATAAAAACAGGGTAGGGTATGGTATGTTATAACAAACCCCTGTATCTCCCCAACTGTCTGGCAGATTGTTACTGCCAGATTTTCAGTTCCCCTCAGTGACTGAGTTGCCCTACAGTAACGTGTATATATTCTTTGTCATAAAATACTTGACTGTCCCACTCTTCTTTGTCATAAAAGACTTGAATGTCCCACTCTATGTTTGAGATATTTAGTTTAGGCTTTTTCTCAGCTCAGGAACTCTACTAAAAATACAGGAGCTGTCCAGTTTTATAAACCCTTGAGAAATGGCACTGTTACCCCTATCAGCTTTATTAAATAATATTATTGCCTTTATGTTGATTGTGGGAATTAGTGTCAAAGTCAGAGCTTAGCAAGAGGTGGGGCAATAGTGAGATCTGCTATCAGTTTTTATGGAGATAGTCCTGTTAAAACCCCTGGTTGAGTCAATGACCAGTCCAAATTATAAAAGAAAGGGGTTTTATTAAGAAAAATAATAATTTAGGTATATGTACCTGCAATTCAGAGATCACCAGCATAGAAGTAGGAGCAAAAAGAAGTTAGCAAACAGATTGAGGGGTGGGGAGGTTGGGTATTACTACACCTATCCAGGTGTGCAGGGGTCCATTGCTGGAAAGGGAGAGAACCCAAACTGTGGGGTTGGGGGTACATCTCTACTGTAGGCTGCCTCAGAGTAACACACCCTCAAGGTCATGTACTTTGGAGGATATAGGCATTGGAAAACAATGTGGACCAATGGGAGGCCTGGATGGGCTTGTCTTGAGTGAAGACAAAAGATTACCTGGACGAATCAGGGGTCCCAGGAGGTGTGACACCAGGAGGAGTAAAACCTAGGTGTGACCAATGAAGTCCCAGAGGGGCAGAGTCTGGATTCACAGTAGTGTTGATTAGATCAGCCAGGTGCTAGATGGCTGGGCTGGGAGTGTCCAGGCGTTCCCAGGTAAGGGACAGAAGACTAGCTATATCTTGATGGGATTTATCAATGGTAAAACAATGTCACTTTGGGAACGTGGTGATGAGTTCCCAGGTCTGGACAAAGGGAACTGGAGGTTTCTTCTACATGCAAAGTAGTAGTTCAGGTTTGGTTCCTTTTGCAGCTCTGGTGGTAGAAGGTTATGTGATTGTCCATTTGAACTAATCAAAAGAAAACAATACTGCTTGATAAGCCACATGGTCTTGGGGTGTGGGAAGGGGTAAGAAGCAAGACTTGTCATTGTCAAGGAAATGTGAGAAGGGAAGATGAGATCAGATTGATAGAATAGCAGTGGAAACTGAAAATAAGTTACTCTGGGGCAGGCAGATTCATTGTCTGGAATATACAGATGTTGGCTTGGGGGGGGAGGTAGTTGCAGCTATCAGGGCAAGATCTCATGTGTTATTGCAGGGTCATATCCTAGGCATAATATTTGTCTGCCAGCCCTGGCCTCCATCTTTGTGTTCACTTATGTCAAGATGCCTGGTATTTGAACTCCTGGGGCACCCTTGTGGGGTCCACTGATGGTTGAAAAGACCTCTCCTGTTGGACAGCACTTGAGGCAAATTAATGTTCAAAAACAGAATAAAGTTTAAACAGGCAGGGAATATATGTATACATGGAATAGTCAAGGTTTTGAGATTGCTGAGGTAAAAAACTTTCTAATATATACAGAGTTGAATTCTTAGAACATTCAAAAGAGTGTATTTGTAGTCTTGTTTCAAGGCTTTCTATTTCTTTCTTTGAGAGGTACTTTGTTTAGTATAATTCAGCGCAAACACAGTTCTTACTGGTGTTTCTAGATTTCTTCCTTCAGATATTACAGGTTTTCCTTTAGCTAATACAGCTTTTCACTAGCTCTTGAGGTGTCTAAGATTCTCCCCTTTATCACAGACCAGGGTTCTCTTCCCAACTCATTTCACTGGCAGGAAGTTATTCTCCTTGTCCCTAAGAAGTGATAACTCCTTTTTGGCTTGAATGGGAGTTCACTCTGACTACCCAGACCTTCTGCCAAACCCTTCCAGTATCCTTTGTCTGTATAAGGTTGTTCTGTAGCTTTCTGACTGAGAATTTAAAGTTCTCCTTCAGAGCAGTTTTAATATATCTAAGACAATGGGGGTTTTATTCTTCTCTTTGTAGAAGTACTTTTCTGACTATTGCCTGTCAGAAAACACTGATTCCCAAATGTCTATTCCCTCAGAAGCAAAACCCTCTGGCTACTGATCCCGACGTTAGTTTTCAAAATACCAAACAACGAAAGACCAAATTGTGAAAGACCCCTTTTCCCTCCAGATCACCTGTTTTATTTTCTCTCTCAGCTAATGCTGGCCAATTAGAGAGCAAGTAGAGCAGCCAATCACATAAGCTCTTGTCTTGAGGGAAGATTAATTCTTGAACTCCCTGACTCTCTGATACAACCAGCACCTTAAGAAGCCTGCTTTTCTGTGCTGTCCGTCACATATATCATGTTGAGTTCCTTGAAAGAAAACAAATACAGGTACACACTGCTTTTTTGTTTTTTAAAAAGGGTGCCAACACTCATAAGGTTGCACTGATTTCTTCCAATTCCCTCCTCAGGCCTTGGGAGAGTGCCCCCAAAGGTACTGGTATTTAGTACCGGTGAGAACTGTCATGAAAAAGCCCTCTGTGTATTCCATATTTATCAGTGAAAAGCATGAAAATAGGTAACAACAACAAAAGACAGCAAGCATAGAAAAAAAGAGGTTAATTTGACAAACTAGGTAAAGAGTCAGTGAGTGTCAAGGCCTACCCTAGCCTGTACAGAACCAAGGAGGGGAAAGAAACAATTTACTGACTAAACGCTGATATTTTCAAAGTAGTTACAACTTCCAGGTAGCTACCGTATGTTGGCTCAAGGAAAAGCCCAGAACCAAATCCATGTAATAACCTTTATTTATTTATTTTATTTTATTTGTGCATTTATATCCCGCCCTCACCACAAGCGGGCTCAGGGCGGCTTACAAAGAGCAACAAGTGCCCACACATAAAATCATATAAAAACAGTAAAAACCAGTAATTATCAACACAAATAAGTGCTCTGTAAAAAACAAGATGGTCACCGAATAAAATTACAAGATGGTATTGGTCTTTCATAAAGGTGGTGTTGTCCTGTAGTTGATGTACAATTAGTTGGTATAAGGCACCACACAGTATCCTGGCAGATCTTCCAGGGACCGTCCCCCCTAGCCCACACCGTTTGTGGTGGTGGCAGTGGTGGCCCCTACGTAAAAGCCTGGTGGAAGAGCGCCATCTTACAGGCCCTGCGGAACTGCAGAAGATCCCGCAGGGCCCTGATCTCCTCCAGGAGCTCATTCCACCAGGTAGGAGCCACCACTGAAAAGGATCTGGCCCTGGTCGCTGCAAGCCTTGCCTCCCTGGGGCCTGGAATCACCAGGCGATGTTGCGTCCCGGACTGAAGTGCTCGTGGGGGTATGTGTGGGGGTATGTGTGGGACCCTGGCCATATAGGGCTTTAAAGGTAAGTACCAGCACTTTGAAACGGATCCAGTATGCTTTATTACACTAAAATGACATAAAACACAGTGGAAGATTTTCAGTAGGGAACCTGTGTGTTCCATTTGGCATTAAATAGATTTGATTCACCACTTACATGTAAATTATCAGTGGAGAGGCTATCATTATCACCGTCTCCTGCCTTTAAGACCAAGTGTTCCTGATACAAACTCTGCCCTACACCTTTCATGTCTGCTTGACTGTCCAAACAACCAACCTCAAGAAAATGGCTTAAGACATTTTTGTTTCTCCCTCTCCCTGCAAAGACTGTGGTGTTTTCTCCTCCAAAGGGAATCAACCCAGATAAGCCCTGCCTTTGGAATGTCTTGCTGCTTGGAGAGGTGAGGAGCAGGTAAACAAACGTTCAATTTATGCTACTCTGAGCTCCTTGAAGGACATGTGAGATAAAAGTCATGCATAAGGGAACCCAGTGGCTGAGCACTATTTAGCTACTGAAAAGCATCCTTCTGTATATGCCCCCCCCTTCACTAACTTTTCTTGGCTTCATTTTAAAAGATCATTCTGATAATACATACTTACTAAAACAAAATGCTAGCGATAACTCTTTAAGCATGGGTGGTTTTGCAAAGACAAATCAGCAATATATGATAGATTTCCCAAGGCCTTATAACTGACAATCACTTTTGAAAATCATTTAAAGCAGTGAATAATACAGCATTTTAATATAAAATGCATGTAACACTTTTTCTGTTACTTTAGATACTGTCACTGATTAAGAGAACAGAGTATACTTGTGTATATGAATACAGATTAATCTAGCCTTGCAAGATCTGTTTATATATAACGTGTCAAGTCTCCTTTACCGTCTCTGACAACACTTTTTAGAGTCTAATTTTAAAAACATAGCTGTCATGTTAATCAAAGATTATGTGACGTTCATCCATGAGAAAGTCTCTGGTTTTAAATGTGTTGCTCGCAAGACAAAGAGCTTTACCATGCAACTTTGCACAAGCAGTCAGTGCGTCATTTAAAATGTGCTGAAATCCTTGCAAAGTAGCTACAGTTTGTTTCTGAGATTAATATTATGGATCTCCATGACTCATGTCTCAGATTATGTACTCTGCTTATCTGTCTGTTTGTTGGTCTTCTGTGCTAGTCTGGCTTCAGAGGACTGGATTGCTGTGTGTGTGTGTGTGTGTGTAGTGCCATCAAGTCACTTCTGACTTATGGCAGCCCGGTGAATTAATGTCCTGGAAAAAGGTCCTATTGTCAGCAGCCTTGCTCAGTCTTGCAAACTGAGGGCTGTGGCTTCCTTTATAGAGATAATCTATTTTATATTGTGCCTTCCTCTTTTCTTGCTGCCTTCAACTTTTCCTAGTATTATTGTCTCCTCCAGCGAGTCTTGTCTTTTCATAATGTGACCAAAGCACAATAGCCTCAGATTAGTCATTTTAGCGTCTAGGGAGAGTTCAGGCTTGATTTGATCAAAACCCCAATTTATTTGTCTTTTTGGCGATCCACGGTATCTGTAAACCTCTCCTCCAACATCACATTTCAAAGGAATCTATTTTGTTCCTGTCAGCTTTCTTCTTCATTGTCCAACTTTCACACCCATACCTAGTAATGGGGAGTACTATGACATGAATTATCTTGGTCACCAAATCTTTACATTTAAGGATCTTTTCTAGTTCTTTCTTGGCTTCCCTTCCCAGTCTCAATCTTCTGATTTCTTGGTTGCAGTCTCCCTTTTGGGGAGCCAAGGAATAGAAAATCTTGAACAACTGCAGTTTCTTTATTGTCAGCCTTAAACTTGTATAATTCCCCAGTAGTCATTACTTTTGTCTTCTTGATGTTCAGCTGTACTCTTGCTTTGGCACTTTCTGCTTTAACCTTCATCAGCAGTCATTTCAAGTCTTCACTGTTTTCTGCCAGTAATGTGATATCGTCTGCTGGATTGCTGCTGGGACACTAACCCTGTATTTTCTGCCTGGGCTAATGGTAGCATCTCTTGGAGTCTGGAAACTGATAGTGTAGTTCTTAGATTCATCAAAATCATTTGCATTCATGCTGAAGACCACAGTAGGTTTGGACTGTATATTTTTCATTAAGATGCTTGTCTTTATAATTTGATTTGCATTTTTTTCTAGGTTAACTGGCAGCAATTGGATTATCTGGTAATTGACATGCCTCCGGGGACAGGAGATGTACAGTTGTCAGTCTCACAGAATATCCCAATTGCAGGTAACCGCAGATTTAGATTTTACTAATGTTTTAAGCAACTGAAAATGAAAAAATGTTCAATAGTATGTTGGAAAAAATGAAAACTTGTAGCTTACAGCCCTCAGTAAATTTCTGCTAATGGGAGGGGGGAGAGTCTTGTGGATTTCTTTTCTCCCTGTGCAGTCCTCCAATTCCCCTCATACACTGTTCCTAGGGGATAGATCAAGGTGGGTAGCCATGCTAGCCTGTCTGTCGCAGTAGAAAAGAGCAAGAGTCCAGTAACACCTTAAAGACTAACAGAATTTGTGGCAGGGCATGAGCTTTTGTGAGTCACTGTTCACTTCTTTAGATACCAAATTGAAGTGAGCAGTGACTCATGAAAACTCATACCCTGCAACAAATTTTGTTAGTCTTTAAGGTGCTACTGGGCTCTAGCTTGTTTCTACTGTTCCTAGGGGGTCCACTGTTTGTAAGGACAAACATTTCAGAAAGCATTTTAGGCTGTATACAGGAGCAATGGATAAAGTCCCATTCCGCTGACACATACCTTTCATTAGTGGAGATTTACTGTGGTGCCAAAGTGACATCTCAGTTCAACAGGTAACTTGTGAAAAAAGTAAGAGCTTGGAATAAAAATATTTATTTTGCACTTGTTAGCCCAAGCCTCCCTTTGCCATGCAAAGAAATTGTATCCTGGGAAGGTTAGGGCCAAAGTTGGCATAGGGCAAGCCTAGCCCTCTCTGTGTGCAAAGCCAACAAACCCAGAGATGTGCTCAGGATCATCTCTCTCTGACTCAGTCAGCCATCAAGCTCCGATACAGCAAGCACGTATCTGTCATCGTGAAAGGACAATACTTTAATTTCACCATCTCAAAGGAATCAGCATACTTGCATTCCAGCTCTAAATCTAACAATCAAACTTTTCCCCTTGATACTGGGACCATCCTGGTCACTGTCTGTTGTCATCATTGTTCCTTGGATAGGCCAGCCATTAATGGAGCCAAGACTCTGCAATTGCCAACGCCTTGCTAACAAAGGCTTCCCTTCCCAAACCTGGACTTCTTTTGTCTAAAGCCCCCTTTTGAGCTATTACTGGCCCTCATGGTCCATTGTGGACCATTTCCCTATTGTGCCCACTGCCCTGAAGGCACAGTTTTCCTATATTTGGGCTCCAAACACAGCCACCTTTGGTTCAGTCTCCTGGGACGCATACTGGCTGGATCCCCCATCTCTCTTGGGTCTTCACATGTGTGCTTGCCGGCCAAACCCATCTTCTCTTCACCATGAACTCTTCTCTTTGGAAGGTAGTATTATCCCATCAGTGCTTCTCCCTCTTTCGTCTCTGATCTCTTAAGATCACTTCAACCCTTTATTTCTTTGCTTGTGTCTGTGTGTGTGTGTGATATTTTTATTAAATTAGCTGAATGTATTAGGGATATTTTCTTAAATAAATTTTGAAAAGATATTTCCTGTCTGTCGTCCGTGCCACTCCGAGAGGGTTCTGACTCTGGTATAGTTGGAAACAATCCTTAGCTTATGCACCTATTAAGAAACAGTCTGTTAGCTAAATTCCTCCATCATAACTTAAACATAGACCTGGCGTGGCAGCTAACACACTCGTCCTTTCTAGTCAGATGTGGCTACCAAAGAGGTTTCTTGAGTCACCTTTCCGTCTGCCTGGCTAGGAGAATGGGAGTTGGTATGTAATGGGGTATAACCAGCAAGACAATAAGGTTTTCTTAATATTGGCCCAAAATCATATAACCATTTAATTTTCTGCAATCTTCTCGATCCAACATACTAGAATATTTCACCAGGTAACATAAGAGGAGTCTAATATTGTTTAAAGAAACGAAGGAATCTTTGTTAATAGAAGGCTTTCAAAAGAGCATCTTCAGAGATTGTGAGAAGGAGGAAGAAGAGTATTTCTGGCTTTTCAATGGGTTAGGGAGGAAAGAAACATGACTACAAGGGGCCTGGACAAAACAAGCCTAGAAAGAGGTGAGAACAGATATGGCAGCTGTTAGTTTATTTTGCATGTGGCTTTGTTGAATTATTATTATTTTATTATTATTTATTAGATTTCTGAATCACCCATCCCTGCTACTGCAGAGCCCTGGGCAATGTACAACAATGAATGAAAACATCAGTATAAAAATAAAATACATTAATACCAGTAGATAAATTAAAACTCCAGATGGTGAACTGATCCCCCCCCCAAGCCATTCTGGACTTCCCAGCCACCTTGTGGGCAGAGGAAGCGGGTGACAAAATGATCTGGAGAGTATTAAAGGGTGCCAGCTAGAGTGGAAACTGTTGCTGTCTTCAACCTGATGGCTGAACATTTCCACCTTACAGGGCCTGTGGAATTGCATAAGATCCTGCAGGGCCATAGTGGTGTTCGGCAGAGAGTTCCACCAGGTTGGGGCCAGGACTGAGAAAGCCCTGACAGAGGACAGCCGGAAATCTTTGGGGCCGGGGACCACCAGTAAATTACTATCCAGAGAGTGTAACACTCTCCCAGGGATATACCAGAGGAGACAGTCCTGCAGATATGTCGGTCCCTGCCCACTCAAGACCTTAAAGGTCAACACTAGGGGTGTGCAAAAAAAAAAAAGCGGGTATTTTTTTGCTTTGGGTAAATCAGACCCGAAAAATATTGGTAAATGCCAAATTTCCTCAGTCCAGTACCGGTAAGGTATTTGGATTGGGGAAATATTTAGTATTTTCGAATATATTTGGGGCTGATTTACACCACTAGAGGGAAAGGAAGCATGTTAAAATGCCTTCTTTCCCGCTGATAACCCCTACGGATTTCCCTGTCAATTTCACTCCAGGCTAATCAGCTGAGAGTGAAATTGACAAGGGAAAGCCTCTCTCTGCCTTCCCTTCTCTAGCTGACATGTCCTAGCTGGAGAAGGGCAGGCAGGGAGCCCAGGCACGTTTAAAATGCCTTTCTTTCCCTTCCCGACCTCGGGGACAGAAAAAAAGGCATTTAGACATGCCCCCCCTACACTCTTCCCCGAGTCTCTCCGCAAAAGCAGAGAGGCTCAGGGAAGAAAGGGGGCATGTGTGCATGCCTGCCTTCCCTTCCCCAGCTGGCGAAAGAGGGCAGGCATGCAGACATGCCTGGGTTCCCCTCCTGATCTTCTCCTGGAGAAGATCAGATGGGGAACTAGGCATGTTTAAAATGCCTTTCTTTCCCTCCCCAATCTCCGTTCCATGGCCAGGGCAAAAGCCCAACTGGAATGGGTCCAATACCGATGTGTCATTCAGGAAACCCTGAAGCTGCTTGGCTACCGCTCTCTCAATTACTTTGCCCAGAAATAATAAATTCGAAACTGAGTGGTAATTTTCAGGATCAGGAGGATACAGAGTTGGCTTTTTTAACAGCGGTAAAGCCACAGCCTCCTTGAGACCTTCTGTATAGACCCCTATTTCCAGGGACAGCTTGACAATAGCCATTAGCAATCCCCATGTCCTCTCATCAGCGGCTTTCACCAACCAAGAGGGATATGGACCCAGGAGGCACATGGTCGGCCTGCCAGCACCCAGGATCCTGTCAGCATCAGCAGAGGAGAGCAGACTGAAGGTATCAAAAATTGAATCCAAAGGTGGCCAAGGGGCCTCCAGTTCACATACTGTGTCAATACTGGTGGGTAGTTCCTGATAGAGTGACAAGACTTTGTCCACAAAGAAGCTTGCAATTGTGCTGGGCATGAGCTAGCAGACGTGATGGAAGCTGAGAAGAAATCCCTCTTCGTTACCTTAACCACCACTTCATAAAATTTCATAAGCATCCTATAAGATGCTCTTGTAGCTTCATCACAAACCCGCCACCAAACTCGCTCAAGTCATCTGAGTTCTCGTTTCATCTTCCTGAGTTCTACAATATACCAAGGGGATGGTCTACAGCAACGATGCAGAGGATGTTGGGGGACAACCTCATTGATGGCTTCAAAGAGACAGGATTTCCAGTCCTATATCAGCTCATCCAATGAGGCACCAGAAAGCATTGGATCCCGCAAAGCATTCTGGAAACCATTTGGATCCATTAGTCTCTGCAGGTGAGCATAAATTTGCTCGCCACCTAGATCACGGGGAGGGCAGAAACACCCAGCAGGGCATTCAGGACTGCATGGTCTGACCATGGCACTTCCTCTTTTGAAGTCAAATCTACATCCATCCCCATGTCAAAGATCAAATCCAGTGTGGATTAGACATCCCCATGTCAAAGATCAAATCCAGTGTGGATTAGAGACTGATGTGTGTCCCCCGCGTGGATTTTTGCATGAGCTGCTTTGTGTGGAGTTTGCTTTTTGTGGTAGATTCTCAGGTTTGACATTACAGTTGATTCTTGGTTTGTATATTGCTCTGATTCTCTGATTTCCATTTATTGGGCTTGCACAGCAGTCCTGTTCTGTTTGGCTTGGACAAATGACTGGTTTGACATTGGGTTGGATTCTTAGGTCTTGCATTTGATGTATTAGGCTTGCCACATTGTCCTGCAATTTTGCTGGGATTCCCTGGTTCTGCACTTGACTTTGATTATTCTGTTGGCTTTGAGAGGCTTTTGGCCAGCGGTTGTTTTGCTAGCAATTGCGTCTTTTGCTATTCTTTGCCCTGGAGAAAGCATAGAACCCCCCCATAGCAAACAATGGAGGATGGCGGGGGGAACCTTGTTCAGGGGCCATAGAATTGAACCTATTGGTCTAATTCACTTGAAATATCAGGATTATTTAAAGGACAGGCGGCAGCGGCGGCAGCTCCACTGCAATTTTGGTGCAATTTGTTCCAAAAACAGCCCTATGGAAAGATTTCCCATAAGGAACAATAGAGGCTAATAAAACCGGAGCCTTTGGAAAAAACTTTGATCCGAATACCAAACCAGTATTTGGAACCTGGAAATACCAATATTTTTTGGCTCCCTGATATCTGTTTTTTTTCAAGCCGCACATCCCTATTCAGGAGGATGCCAGCATTCACAGTTTCATGTCTCATGTAAGGTATTATGTATAAGCCTTCTGGGAAGAGAATCAGTGTGTACAATGCATTCTTCTGCATGCATCAATTTAAATTAATGTTAGATAGTCATAAATGCAACTTGACCTCCATCTACATGATTGGTTCCTTTAATATTATCCCAGCTACAAAGGCACCTCTTATGTTTGAAGAGCCCATGTGCTAGCATTGCAAATGTTTGGGCCCAGGTTCCCATGACAGATGTACAAAAGCTATGGGGTGGGCTTGTCATTAGCAAGTTACCTGATCACCATTATCAACTAGTAACTGCAACCAGGTGAAGATTTATGAGTCATAATTTCTAGCATATCTTCGATTTATGATATATCTATCCTGGCTGTGGTGGCGGAGGGACAGGGGAAATATAGGGAAACGAGGCATGTTTAGGAAAGCTGCATGGTAACAAGTATGCTTCCCACCACCCCTGACTTTTGTTGATTTGGGGCTATGTAGTGGCAGCTAAGGTAGAAAAGCACCTCCTCCGATGCCATGTTTTCAGGGTTCCAAGAGCCTGGAAAGTGAGTCTCTAGCCAGTTATAGGGTTGCCAACTCTGGGTTTGGAAATACCTGTAGATTTGAGGGGTAGAGCCTGGGGAGGGTGGGGTTTGGGGTAGGGAGGGACTTCAGCAGGGTATAATGCCATACAGTCTACTGCCCAAAGCAGCCATTTTCTCCAGATCTCCAGTTGCTGCCTGTAGGTTGGCAATACTAATGAGAGGGCCAGGTTTGTTGAAGACTTCAGTGAGATATAATGCCATAGAGCTCACCCTGTTGTTGTTCAGTTGCACAGTCGAGTCCGACTCTTCGCGACCCCATGGACCAGAGCTCACTCTACAAAGCAACAGTTTTCTCCATGGGTACTGATCTCTGTAGTCTGGAGATCAAGTGTAATTCAGAGAGATGTCATGGAATCATAGAGTTGGACGGGGCCATACAGACCATCTAGTCCAACCCCCTGCCCAATGCTGTCTACCTGTCTACCTGTCCAGGCCTTCCCTTTCCCTCCAACCCCTTTCAGTTCAGTTCAGTGATTAACAGTTTAACTGACTCCCTGCTAATGCCCAATGGCCTCTTGGAATTCCCAACTTGGCAGCTGTAGTTCTAATTCCCTTTGCTATGGTTGCAGTAAGGCCAGCTGAGAACTACAACTCCCAAGGTGCAACGTGTTAAATGTAGGGGTGTAAGAATGGAGGAGCCAGTGGGACTGGCCAATAGGACACCCTGGCAGCTTCCCCAGTGGCTAATGGGAGAGTAGATGAGTCATTGCCAGCACAGCTTGGCTTACACACACACACACACATACACACACACACACACACACACACTCTCACACACACACACACACACACACACACAGAATAAGGCCCATTGGCCTTGGACACTCAGCGTCAGTTTGCTGTGGCGCCCTCAGCAGGGTATAATGACACAGAGCTTACTGTTTTCTTCAGGGGAACTGATCTCTGCTATCTGAAGAGCAGTTGTGACTCTGCTTTGTCTGACTTCTGGCCCGGCCCTGGACCGAAGAACCCTGCCTTGCCTGACTTCTGGCACCTGATACTCAGAGCCTGCAAGCCAGTACATGTAATCGATTATTTACTTTCACTCCAGAATCCTTCTGTTTTCATTTTATGAAGACCCAGATTAAATATTACTGAGACTCCTACAGTGCAGACAGTCTAATTATTCAGAGAATTCTGTGCCTTAAGTGACATCTCTCAAATACACAGTAATAACAGTTTTCAGTTGAGTAGTTTTTGGGGAAAGGACTATGTAAATAAAACTAGCAGTGACTTTTATCTGTTGAAGGCAGAGGCATGAATTTCTGCGTGCAGAAATTATGAGCCCACATCAGTATATGTCAAAAGAAGCATAATCCATGCAATGTCTTGTTCATTCAATCATCCTTACTATATTTCATCTCTGAAAAGTGATTAGGAAAAAAATTATGCATTCTTCTTCAGTAGTGCTGCATCTCGAGTGAATTTCAGTCCCATTTGCTGATTTTAATGATCAAAATAATTTCATACTTATCAATCTTACTAATCCTGCAGAGGCAACACAGCTTAGGGGAGCAGAGTTTTGACTCTTGTTTCTCAAGGAGATGACTGAATATTTGAAAAAGGAATCTTTTTCCTACGAGTGAATAAATGAGGTATGTATGGGAAAGAGTAATTTCCTCATATTAGAGAATATGTTGATCCTGTATATTATGGCGGGGGTTGTCTGCGTGGGAGGAGGCGTTGCTCTGTAGAATAATTGATGAGAATAAGAAAGCTTTGGTTTCAAAAATTTCACTGGGGAGCATGGAATAGTAATGGAATAATGTCAAAGATAGTAAGTAGCTTGGCCTATAGTTTAAAGAATTACTTAATATTCAAATATGTATGCATCCTTCAGATGCACTTCCTCAAATGCAATGTGAGTTATGCTGGTTATGGTTGACACAGACTAGATCAGAGGTGTCAAACTCATTGGTTATGAGGGCCGGATCTGACATAAATGTCACTTTGTCGGGCCAGGCCATGTGTGCCATAAAATGTAACACAAGATACCAGAGATATCAATTTTATAAAGATGATTTCAGATGCTGAATGGCAAAAGCAGGCGTGATTGGATTAGGTGTGATATGCAGAAGGGTGGAGATATCAGCCTTGGTAATGAGACAGGAAACCTAGGTCTCAGTTTGGTACAGGAGGATTCAGTCCAGGAGGATGCAAAGAATAAATGGAAATGAGTCTGAAGAAGTGAACTGTGACTCACAAAAGCACATATCCTACCACAATTTTGTTAATCTTTAAAGGTGCTACTGGACTCTTTCTACTACTATTAAAAATCACAACATTCAAAAACCAGTGGGGGAACATTTTATCCTTCCAGGGCATTCAGTTGCTGACCTAAGAGTACCAGTTCTCTGACAAAGGAATTTCAAAGGGAGATTAGAAAGAGAGACTTCTGAATTGCAACTGATAATGAAGCTCAAGACAATGCAAACTCCTGGACTGAACTGAGACCTAGGTTTCTTCTCTCATTACCAATGCCTGCTATTGTCATTTAGCATCTGAAATCACATCACTCTCCAAGATATAAGGACAGATGGACTCACATTCCAGCTGTATCTGAAGAAGTGAACAGTGATTCATGAAAGCTCATGCCCTGCCACAAATTTTGTTAGTCATCTCCAGTTTGGTGTAGTGGTTAGAAGCGTGGACTCTAATC
>NW_015168655.1:354090-412661 GCF_001447785.1 Gekko japonicus
TCTCTCTCTCTCTCTCTCTCTCTCTCGCACACACACACACACACACACACGTGGAATAAAAGGTCTTAAACACAGGACTCTCTCTCTCTCTCATACCCGGAATAAAAGGTTTTTGGTCTTAAACACAGGAGACACTCTCTGTCTCCTTCAAGAAAAAGTGTACTTGCACACAAAAGCTTATAACTGGAATAAAATATTTTTGGTCTTAAACACAGGTCTCTCTCTCACACACACACATGCTCCCTCTCACTCTTTTCCTCCCTCTCTGTCTCCAAAGAAGAAAGAGTATGCTTGCGCACAAAAGCTCTTTCTCTTCCCCTCCTCCCTCCCCAGAGGAGGGGGGAGGAGCCCTCGGCCAATCGAGGGAAGGCTTTTTATCTCTCCTCTGAAGCAGGAAATAGAAGTGATTGACCAGAAGGAGCTGCGATGTTAGAAAAAGGAAGTAGGAAACAGCACAGAGTCAGTTGCTCTCGGGTCGGACTGGAGGGTTGCAGGGGCCGGATCCAGCCTGCGGGCCGTATGCTTGATACCCCTGGACTAGATCATCATCCGTCTAGAAATACCTTTCTGTAAACAGGGACAGATACATCTTGGCCTCAGATTCATTCCATAATTGCTGTCTTCATGAAGGAAGTTATTCTTGTGCACTAGCTCCCTATACAAATACATCCATGCCACCATAGGCCTAAAATGAGCCCAGTTGGCATGATGGGCCACTTCTCCGGCCCAACCTTCTGTTCTGTATAATCTTACAACCAAGACCTTTGGCTCACTTGCTTCCATTTCTCAAATATTTTGGGCTTCTGTACACCTTTTGCAAAATTATGCATACATACAGCCATTTTATATATCACCCCCCTACCCCCCACAATTATCTGTTGAGGTATAGACTGAACTGCCTTATAGGAAAAACAGTTTCGTCCTTTCCCTTGATTTTTTGTAAGACATCTTGCACATAAATTTAGGAAAAGAGTGTGTCAGTACCTACTTCATATAATCCCAACTGAGATGCAGTGTCTTCTGTGCCTCCCACACCAATTGTCTTGTATGAATGGTAGTAGAAGTCCTCATTGTCCACGTATGAATGTTTTTCATGTCTGAAGTTTAGTCATACTCTGTGTGTGTTTAAATATTCCCACACCTCACGTTCTTCTGGCATGTTTTATGTCCTTCCTGAAAGCTGAGCATGCCATTTCAGAAAACCAGATGTTCTATGTCTTATATATTGTCTTTATTGTATTGTAGTAGAATAAAGGGTATGTATTATGTAGCAACCCTAATAGCCCAGATTAGCTTGATCTTGTCAGATGTTAGAAGCTAAGCAGGGGTGATACTTGAATGGAAGACCACTAAGGAAGACTGGGTCTGCTATGCAGAGAAAGGCTAATGGCAAACCACGTCTGCTTATCTCTTGCCTTGAAATCCCGGTAAGGTAGAACATCATAGCATTGCCAAGAGTTGTTTGTGACTTGATGACACACTTTACCTTATTATGTTTATATGTGGAATTGCATTAGTTTTTTGTAATGCAGTTCATTATATATGGATCTCTTTCTTCTAGAGAACAAAATATCCTAACAATTTCAATGATTGTAATACTGAGGTGGACCAATAAGCAATATTCGAAGCCTTTGTCTATCTTAAGTAGCTGATTGTAATGGTAATGTACACCTATTCTCTTTTTAGGGGCTGTGATTGTGTCCACTCCTCAGGATATAGCTTTACTGGATGCCCGTAAAGGAGCTGAGATGTTCAGAAAAGTGAACGTGCCTGTAAGCATTTGAATCTCCTAAAAATCATGGATATATGTTGGGTCAGGAATGGTCAACTGGTGGCAAATTGACAAGGTCTGCCCTCTAAAGTAATGGGGATCCCTTTATATGTTAAAAAAAATAAAACTACATTTGGATAATGACACCACCTGAGAAGCTGGATGCATTTAATTTGAAAATGGATTCAGGTGGGTAGCCGTTGGTCTGAAGCAATAGAACAAATTTTGAGCCTAGTGCTACCTTTTTGCACACAAAAGCTTATACCCAGAATTAAACTTCGTTGGTCTTAAAGGTGCCGCTGAACTCAAACTTTGTTGTATTTAATATGAGTAATTTACTTACATTGTTATATTTAATTGTTGTATTTAATTTGAGTTTTTAATATGTTATACTTTGTTGTAATGTACTTGGGAACAAATTTGTAAACAGCAGGTGACTACTGAGGGCGATGAAACAAAGGTGATTGTGGGTGTAGTAGTTGGCTGTATTTTAATACAGCTTTGTATTCCTAAATATACTGAAGTACAAATTATTCTGAAATAAGTTAGTTTAAAACTAAGGACCTAACAAGTTATCACATATAAAGTTTTCTGTTTATTTATATAGAATTGAGACTCTTGAGCATACAAACATTCCATGGTGGGAATCTAAATGTTTAACAAAAGGCTCGTGTAGAGATGGAATTTCTTTGCCCCCGCAGTCGGAGTAACAAGTGGCTCTCCCCCCTCCCCCCGATTTTCACTAGACCAGCAAGTATCAGTGCATGCTGATGCACCCTTTTGGCCTAGCACTTAAAATTCATGGGCTGTAGCCTATGAATTCTTTCTGTTAAATGGTAGACTATTTCACTGGTGCATGGAGCCTTCCTCTGGTAGAACATATGTATTCTGCTGGAGCAAAACTTTGTGTATCAGAGGAACACTACCTGTTAAGCAGAAAGGATTTACAGGATCCAACATGATGTATAAGAAATCTTGGAAAGGAATGAAGGGCTTCTAGTGCTAACTTAAGAAATCTTGCTCCTAGAAACACAGCTAGTCTGATGCCTGAAGAATGAAAACAGAAGGCTGAAGGAAACCTTCAGTACACCTACAATATATGTTGTAAATGCTGAAAAGAAGAAATGCTTTATGGAGAACCATTCTTTGGATCAGTGAATGTGCAGTAGAATTGTGGGGAGATTTCAACTGATGGCAGTTAGGTAGGATGAGCATAGAATCATAGAATCATAGAGTTGGAAGGGACCTCCAAGGTCATCTAGTCCAACTCCCTGCACAATGCAAGAAATTTACAAATACCTCCCCCTCCACACCCATAGTTACCACTGTCCCACACCCAGAAGATGACAAAAAAACCCTCCAGGATTGCTTCCTGACCCCAAAGTGGCAATCAGCATTTCCCTGAGCATGTAAAAAAGGGCCACAAGAACTAAGCACTGAGGCAACCCTTCCTGCCCTCCCTCTCATGATCTGCCTAAGTTCACAGAATCCGCATTGCTGTCAGATGGCCATCTAGCCTCTGTTTGAAAACCTCCAAAGGAGAGCCCACCACTTCCTGTGGAAGCCTGTTCCACTGAGGAACCACTCTAACTGTCAGGAAGGTCTTCTTAATGTTTAGCCAAAAACTCTTCTGATTCTGGTCCGACCTTCTGGGGCAACAGAAAACAACTCTGTACCATCCTCTACCATCCTCTAGATGACAGCCCTTCAAGTACTTGAAGATGGTTATCATATCACTTCTCATTCGTCTCCTCTCCAGGCTACACATACCCAGCTCCTTCAACTTTTCATTATAGGACTTGGTCTCCAGACCCCTCACCATCTTCGTTGCTCTCCTCTGGACGTATTCTATTTTGTCTATATCCTTAAATTGTGGTGCCCAAAACTGAACACAATATTCTAGGTGAGGTCTAACCAGAGCAGAGAAAAGTGGTACCATCACTTCACGTGATCTGGACACTATACATCTGTTGCTACAGCCCAAAATTGCATTTGCCTTTTTAGCAACCACATCACACTGCTGACTCATGTTCAGTGTATGGTCTACTAAGACCCCTAGATCCTTTTCCACATACTACTGCCAAGACAAGTCTCCCCCATCCTACAATTATGCATTTGATTATTCCTACCTAAATGCTGAACTTTACATTTATCCCCATTGAAATTCATTTTATTTGTTTTAGCCCAGTTTTGCAGCCTGTCGAGATCATCCTGTATCCTGTATCCTGACTCTGTCTTCTACCATATTTGCTACCCCTCCCAATTTAGTGTCATCTGCAAATCTAATAAGCATTCCCTCTATCCCTTCATCCAAATCATTGATAAAGATGTTGAACAAAACAGGTCCCAGGACAGATCCTTGAGGCACTCCACTTGTCATTCCACTCCAAGAGAATGAGGAGACCTGCAAGACTCATGGGAGACCCCATTTGCTCCTTTGCCTGTCCCCTTGGCTCAAGCAGTGGCAGCAGCTTGAGCTCCCACTCCTCTCACCCATTTCTCCTCCTTTTCCCTGCCCTGCTCTGCAGGGATTAGGGTGAATGGTGAGTCCCCACACACACACTCTGCTCATCCTCATCTGCCTCCAGAGCTGCCACATCTACCTGTTGTGGTAGCAGCTCCCCTTCCGCTCATGCCAGGCCAATAGAGGAGCATTATCTGCACAAGTGCAGACATCTCTCCAGTGTTGGGGAGAGCTTCCCCACTTATTTTTTTAAAAGTTTATGATTTTTCTGCAAACCTGGGGTATCCATAGGTTTGTTGTAACATGGGCCATGTTGAGTATTAGATATATTGATTGAGGAATAACACAAAGAAAAGAGACTATGTAACTGTAATATGTACAGAATATATGGGAAATGGGGCAAAGTAACTTATATGTCAGAATGTGAGGCATCCAGGAAGAAATTTTGAACTAGTTACAAAAAAAAAATCCAATTGTTGCAATCATTTCTAAAATTAACAGAAGTAATATAGGATGACATCAATTCTAAATAGATTGACAGATTCAATATGCAGTGGTATGGGCATTTGGAAAGACATGTCTATGACCTTGTGTGTGTAACAGTGTAACTCTATTCAGATGTTCCCTTCTAAACTGTAGGTGTAATTTTAAAAGAGGATTGGGTAGATTATGGACTGTAGAGAAATTTAGTGCCTTTTGTGAGACAGATTTGTGCCATCATTGCACATTACAGAGTTTGAGAAGTAAAAGGTAAATGCAACCCTGTCTCAGTCATAATCTTGGTCTGAAGGCATAAGATGCAGCTATTTGCATCTGGTCAGTACCTGGTCAGTATCTTCTGGAACTGCACATAAGCTGCCTTCATTATGGAAGAAAGAAGGCATATATGCAACAGATAAAATAGACAGTGGGAGAGGAGAGTTTAGAGGGAGAGTTAAATGCAGTTTAACTTCGATCTTTAATCAGGTGGCTCAGGCTTTAACAATATGGTGGGTTTGTATCTTACCATTTTGCTCAGTTTAACGCAGAGGCTACTCTCAGCTCAAAGATTCTTCCTCTGGTGGAAGAGCTTCTCTCACTGGAACAGTATTCCACTCTTTGCTAAGCAGAGAATTAGGATGAAATCAATTTCTAAATTTTTGCCAAGGAGATTTGATAGAAACAAGCTGCAGATGATGGTCACTGCTGTTGGTAGAACTACTAAATGGTTAATCGTGGTATGGTTGTTCGTATGCAATGAAATTCAGAGGATAAAAATAATATAGACCAATGCTCCCTCTAAGCTGTGGAGTCTTGTGAGCAAAAATTCTACTTTGTGAGCTACTGGCATTAAAATTGTGACCAAGAGATTTGGTTACTGCATAAATTAGTTTGCTCTGGAGCCATCTTTCCTGAGCTAAGACAAAAATGTGTGAGCCAGAGGCTAAAAAACTGAGCTAGCTCACACTAACTTAGAGGGAACACTGATGTAGATGTGTATAAGTGTTTGATATTTTGCAGTGCATCAGACTTGTATAATCAAAAAACTGCTTAGTCAAAGCACAGAATTTACGCATAGAATCTGATATATATGAGGCACAATGTTCCTGAGAAAGCAATGAAGTCTCATCATAAAATGGAAAATGCAGACAATTAATGTAGTCTCTCTATTATTCAAACTGTAACAAGTCAGAGAGATTTGCACTGATTCTGCTTGTTTAGTTTCCTTTCTCTGTTCTTTTTATGTATGTCCTGGGCTACTTAGCTAAATGTTGAATAGGACTGATTGTAAAGGGCAAGGGATCACATTTTTGTGAATATTTCTGAAAGTTCCAAAAATTCCTCCCTTTGATTTTGTGGTGATTTAGAAGTATTTGACAAATCAGGAAACATTTCCTAACTCTGAATTAACTTTGTTGGACCTCAGTGATACATCACAGCTGAATCTGATTGGCTGTCATAATGTCATCACATTCATCATGTGATCCCCTGTTGACTCAGATGTGGCTGCTCTGAAGAACAAAGTCTAATAATTAATTAGTTATAGGGTGGACAGCACCAAAGTACCAATAGAGCAGGGGAACTATGACAACAAACAGAATAAAGAAGCAAGGGAGGGGGAGTATACACCAGGAAAGGGGTCAGTTGGAAAGTACTACTTTTAATCTGAAAATGGAAATACATTCAGTGTGGCTCTAATGATGAAATACAGCTAACTAGTATTCTTTGTCTAAGCTTACATATAGGGAGCAATTATTCTTCATCATATGTGTCATTGAACTTCATTAAGAATAATATCAGTCATCCCTTTTTAGACAGTCATGTGGAAGAAATCCTGCCTGAGGAATTCTGTTGTTTTGCCTTGTCTCCTCTAGACAGCTTAAGCCGACCCTGACAATGTATTAGCATTGGTGTTTAAGGTGAAGCTCCATCTCCAAAATTCTTTTCAAAATTCCCTCTGCAGAGTAATACCAAGTATCCATAAGGTGATGATGGCAAATTTTATTTCAGTATTTTGTGTGTTGAATGTATAGCCTGCTTGATCTTTTTTAAAAACAAAAGAAATAATGAAAGCTCCAGGTGGCAAAAGCATAACTTAAAGGCAGATGTTAAAACACTTGCATGCACTCATTCATTGAAACATAGCACGTGTTCATAACTCAGCAACTTGCTAGCAATTGAAAAGCCTGCCTGAACAAGTAATTTTGCAATGCTTTGAAACATTTTTATAAAGATAGCGTATTTATTTATTTTAAAATGGTATACTCAAGGAAACTTGCAAAAATATTTAAACCAATAAAAACACATCATAAAAATGCAGTTGGCAGTGACCACTGCTTCGGTAATCAGTTAAGACTTCCTGAAATAATGGCTTTTTAATCTGATTTCATCTTCCCAGCATCTTTTTGAGTATAATTACAGCTGTGCAAGGCCCTGATTCCGATTGGGGCCATGCAGGATTGGGAGAGCAGGCTTAACTGTTTTACTCTTGCACAAGTTCTCTAGCCTTCAAAACTGGCAGAAGATAGGTCCCCATCTTTTTTTAGCTCCCTTTGAAAGACTAATACAGCAAAACCATGCAGGGATAGAAAGGTCATCTTCTCTATGTGGCCCTGTTTTGAATTGGGGCCTCACATAGCTGTAACTTGTCTTTGAAAGATTGATGGAGATGTGTGATCATCATTGCATGCAGCTTGATCCAAAGATGGCACTGATTTTTAACTGGCACGTAGAGCATTTGAAACGACTCAGTCTCTCAGATTAGTTGTTGCCAAGTCGTGAAGGGATATGGTGGGAGTATGTCTAGGGTCAGCAACCAAACATTTGCCCTCATTTGATACTCAACATAAAATGGTATTTACTGTTGCTGGAACTTGGACAAAAAGATATGGTATTTGATACCTGACATCTGACAGTAAGCAAAAACATTTAATATATGACTTTCATATTTGATTTGCTACTGGATGGTGTGTGTATGAGGGAGACAAGAAAGATTTTTATCTACTTCAACCAGTTCTCTTAAATATTGAAAAGCTCACAAAAATACTAGAAAAATCCTGACCCCTTTCCAAAAAACTGTCCAGTGAGCATTCAGTATAGTTGTTGCTCTCCCAGAGTCACAAAAAGTTGGCTAAAGTTGGCTAAAAGGAAAGTCCACATGGACAATGAAAGAGGATGGGGAAACTGGCCGGCCTGACAAACAAGGTTATAGTATTTTTTAGAGGAGAGGTGAGGGCTGTGGGGAATCTGCACTATAAAGTGTGTGTCCACTCACCTGAATCCCTTCCTCAGCCAGCCTGGAGGATGTTATAAGCTTTTACAGGCCCTGAAGCTAAAATTGTTGCGGTAGGGGATTGGTTAAAATTGGAAAAATCACACTCTGGTTCTTAATTGCTTTCACTCTCAGCCACATTCCTGATGGCTGTGCTGCAAAAGGAACAGATGTTTGCTTATGATTTGGAATGGATGCTGTGAAATCTGCATTCCTCAAACCCTCCCACACAAAATGGGAGGAAGAGGTAGAAATACCACCAACCCTGTGGCCAGGTGAACAGCTTCATGCTTATCTTGCTCTAAACGTCAGCAGTCAGCGATATGCTGTCTAGCCTGACTGCTAAGATTCAGGACCACAGAAGCACAAGATACTTAGGCAGCTTCAGAGTTCAGCAGAGTAGAGTGGCCATCAGGCGTCGCAAACCATGTCCTGTCCCTTTAACAGAGGCTTCCTGTGTGGAAATGGGCAGCTGAAGCTTTTTATGTCATGGAGGTAAATAACATCCATTGCAAATAACATCCTGTAATGTCTCTATTAAAGGGACAGGTTACTATTTTTTTCTCCAGGCAGTCGGTAACCTTACCATGCCATTGTGCTCTAGGGAAATGTTTAAATTCCCCTTTGTAGGCCTCACAACTTGTTATGCTGCATCTTGTCTTGCTGTGCTCACATCAAGTTGTGAGCTAAGGTCCCAGATCCCTCCTTCCTGTTACTTGGTTGCTGTTTTTTGGTTTTGTACATTTTAAATAGCCCAGGACTTAGCATGGAGTGCCACTGGGAACAAAACACTTGCAGTTGGATATAATGGATTCCATGACTTGTGTATATATATGCACACCAAAGCTGAACGTTCCAGTATTCAAAGGTTTAATATTAATAAATTGTAAAATATTAATGGAACTGTTAATGGGGGTAGATGATAGGAAAAATAAAGATATAGAAATTTTGAAGATAGTAGGTGGAATTAATGTGAAGAGTGTTGGGGATTGGTTTTTTGTTTTTTTGTTTTGATAAGATCAGCTGAATTGCTTTCATTAACAAAAGACGTATGTTGGAGGAGCCTGGAGCACTACTTTGTAGTATTGCTGCCTTCAAAAGGGCCCCTTTTGCAAACGAGTGCACAAACAAATGTGTGGAACCTGTCCTTTCACTGCCTCTATTTAATGGTATTCTATTATTGGCCTTCATGGTCACTTTACACGGTGTCTCATGTATTCGGATTTCCTGACAACTACAGTACATACATACAAAAGCAGTTTGATCTCCTCTCTCTCTCCTTGCTTGTGCATCCAGACACTGATGTCCTTTGCAGCAACTGGGGATTCAGGTGTGGAATACGGTCTTGCACAACCTTAGATTTATATTCAAAGGTTGCAGCAGCAGTGGTGAACCACTTGTGAATTTCACAGATAAACCGGCTCCTTTCCACATTAAATTTATTTAAGGAACTTTTGTTTTGCTTTCCTGTTTAAAAAAAACCTCAAGGCAATATACGACAGTTCCTTAAAAAAGTTCCTGCAGTTCCTGCAGAGGTTTCAGAAAATCTTGTCAACTTTACTTTTTTTGTAGCCATATACCATCTAACTGGTTGCTATCACTGGACAATGAGTAGGGTGTACTAGGTTAGCATACTGGACTGGAACTGAAGTTTTCTGGGCTCAAATCCACATTCTCCCATGATGCTCCTGTGTAATCTTGGGCCAGTCATTCTTGCTAAGTGTAACCTTCCTCACAGGGTATTGTGAGGGTAAAATGGCAAGGAGAATCGTGTATGTCACCTTAAACAGAAGAGGAGAAAAATCCCATGGGACATTACAGCAGCTTTCCATGGATGTCAGTGCAAGGCTTTCCAAATCCTGCTTCTTTCTGTTCTAGAACTGCTGAAAAGGCAAAGTTGAATATGATTCTGGCCCCTTGGATGTACGAAGGATCCATCCTGCCAATTAGTGGCATCAGTTTTCTCAAAACCATTTTAGACCAAAAGCACTACTTCCAAATGTAGACCAGTATAGCTTATATCATTATATTTAATATTAAACATAGACACACAAACACATACCAAGAATTTCTGTATTAATAATTTAATGTATTTCCCATCTACTTCATACCAATTGGGATTTTGAAATGGAAATTCCTGAACCTAAGATGTTGTCAAAAATATATGCCAAGAAGTCTAACAATGACATCCTAAACAGGATCACACCCTTCTAAACTTCATGATTTCAGTGGATTTGCAAGGGCATGTCTCTTCTTAGGATGATTATTTTGCAAGGGACTGAAATCCTGATTAATTTGCAAATGTGGATGCTACTATTTCTGTTGATCTCAGCTTTAGAATAGTGTGGGGCATCATTTTGAACTGGGAACGCCAGGGATTGAACCTGGGAGATTCTGCTTTCCACAATCCCGCAGATGAAACCCAATAATTACACATCAAATTTTGTAAATAAAACATTTTTGTTACAAATAATAGTCTCAATAGGAAAGTGTGATTTCAGAACTTCTTTGAGTGATGAATAAAATATTATTAGTTTTTTCTTTGTCCCTATTAAGGAAGGAAGAATTAGTGTTATGCACAGTCTAGCTAATTTTCCTGACAGATTCTATAAATTAATTTGGTCCACTTATCATTTAAAAGGATATAGCTAATATAAGTGCATTAGGTTTTCCTTTAATACTTTTTCACTACTGTGCCTTATGTAATTATATCTGTTATTTGATCTTTAAATGTGTCTTCTTGTTTCAGAGAGAATAGCAAATCACAGTTCTTATTCTGAAGATTTTTTCTTATAAACAGTCAATGAACTCCCTTTTTATTATTATGGGCCATGTGGTTCAAAGGCTTCCTTTTATCTTTGACATTATTTAGCGACTAACAATGAATTCTAGTGAATAAGCAATGAAGGCAGGTATCACCACATCTGTTAAGATGGTCAGCTCATGCTTAACTACAGAATGCAAAGGGGCTCTGAAACTTATCTGCCTGGTGGGAGTTTGAAGTGTGAGCCAAGCAACTGAGAAAGCTGGCAGCTTTGAAACTGGTGCAGGGAGGCAAAGTGGCTATAGGGTGGTTTCTGTTTCTGTGGGGGTGACTGCAAATTCAGTATTAACACTGTCTCCCTAGTTTACTTCATTCTTTGTTCATAGTCTGCCTTTTTTTACTGAGATTGAGTCAGATTACACAAATTAAAATACTGTAATGCAATCAGCAGTATAATATATACAATTAAAAATGCAATACAGGATTGCACAATTAGCACACTAAAAACATTGTCCTGTGTACTGTAAAACCATATAATGCATATAACAAACAAAACTAGGTTACAAAATTAGAGAAGGGGTGGGGATAGTATTATGTATACACTGAACCAAGCAATGAAATCTACCTAAAATTTTACAGCCATTAACAGTGACCTTCTTAAAAGTTCTTCTGAACCATTAGAAAAATAGTGCAACATTATAGTGTAGAGTTTGTTACAAAAACAATTTGCTGCTTATTGGTATGTTTTTGTTTAAATACAAGGAGGTTATTTTTCATAGAACAAAGCTTCAGTCGGGTGGTACCTTTAAGACCAACTAAGTTTAATTCTAGGTGTAAGCTCTCATGTGCATGCACACTTCATCAAATATGTTTCAAAGTATCTGATGAAGTGTCCATGCACATGAAAGCTTATACCCAGAATTAAACTTTGTTGGTCTTAAAGGTGCCCCTGGACTCAAGCTTTGTTCTGTTGCTTCAGACCAACACGACTACCCACCTGAAGTTATTTGTCATAGTAAACCAGCAAAAGTCTCTGTTCCTGCCTGGAAATTTCTGGGTTGGGTGAAGGGTGGGAATGAAACAAACATAATTCTATAATTATACTAAGAGTAAGGTCTGTTGTGGGAAGAAATACAACGAGCTCCAGAAGGAAGCTCCGGGTGAGTGTCCCGACTGTGGCTGGTGGGGCGGCAGAAGGAAGGGGAAAATAGAGGGAGGCAAGCCACGTTTCTTTCCTTCTGCTTATCTATAAGGCAGGGCTGTCACATTTTGCTGCCCCAAGTAGGTAGTATGGGAGAACAGCCTCATGGTAACAGGTATGGTTCCCTCCATCCCTGACTTATGTTGATTTGGGGTTATGCAGTGGCAGCTAAGGCAGAAAAGCACCTCCTATGCCATGTCTTCTGGGTTCCAAGGGTCTGGAAAGCAGTTCCATAGCCAGTTAAAGGTTTACCAACTCTGGGTTGGGAAATACCTGTAGATTTGAGAGGTAGAGCCTTCAGAGAGAAGGGGTGTGGAGGAACCTCAGCAGGGTATGATGCCATAGAGTCCATTGTCCAAAGCAGCCATTTTTTTGCAGGAGAACTGATCTCAGTCATCTGGACATCAGTTGTAATAGCTGGAGATCCCCAAGTGCCGCCTGGAGGTTGGCTTATGTTAATTTGGGGCTATGCAGTGGCAGCTAAGGTAGAAAAGCACCCACTGCCCAAAGCAGCCATTATCTCCAGTAGAACTGATCTTGGTCATCTGGAGATCAATTGTAATAGCTGGAAAATTATCTGTAGGGGAAATTATGTACTGTGGCTGGGGAACACGGTGATTTCTGGGAGATCTCCAGGCCCCACAGGGAGATTGGCAACTCCAGTGACAATTTAAGGGAAGATTGGGACATGTATTTTACCTCAGGACATGTTCAGTGACTCCCAACAGCAACAACAAACTGTTTAGAATGTTAGAGGCAAAGGCCAATCAGGCCGCATATGCAAATAACCTCTGTATTTCGACTGGCAATGGGGGGGAGAGGAACAGCAAACTATTTGGAATGTTGGAGACAGGACTCAGGCAACACAGCCAGTGGATAGGGACAGCTTCTGAGTGACACATCATGGAGCCAAGTGATTTAGGAACATGTGGAATGTTCAGAAAGTGCCACCCCACTTCACAATTATATATAAGGAGAGATTACATAGGATGTTTCATTATCCCATAGATGACAGGTAAACATAAGAACAATTTCACTACAATTAAAACTTCACTTAACTTTGCTTCAGGATAGGGGTAGAATTTAGCATTCATGTCTGTGTGGCTAGTTAAGTTCACTATTTTATTTTACATTTTATGCAGTTACTTTTCAGATGATTTTTTTAATCCTCCAGGTTTTGGGTCTTGTCCAAAACATGAGTGTTTTCCAGTGCCCAAAATGTAATCATGAAACTCATATTTTTGGAACTGATGGTGTGAGAAGCCTAGCAGATGATCTTGGCCTGGATGTTTTAGGTAAGGTCATCATGATTTAAAACAATTCTCTAAATAAGCAGAAGTTAGAAGAAATGTCAGGAGAAATCCAGAGTTAATTGTTTCTGTAAATTAAAATACATTGGCTTGAATCCAGCAATACGCAAGCTGAAATGAACAGACTTAGCACATTTCCACTTGCTCAAGAACTTGTACAACATCTATTGCTTCCCTTCCTATTTATTATAGTGCCCAGAAATTGGTTGCATGAGATCTTGCACAAGCAGAAAAGCAATTGGTAGTGGAATGTGCCATCAAGTCACAGTTGACTTATGGTGACCTCTTGGGGATTTCAAGGCAAGAGACATTCAAAGTTGGTTTGCCTTTGCATAGTGACCCTGGACTTCCTTGGTTTCCCATACAAATACTAACCAGGGCCAACCCTGCTTAGCGGCCGAGAGCTAGCCTGGACCATTCAGGTCGGGGTAGAAACACAAGTGCAGATACTGCCACAGTCTTTTTGTGTTTTTCTTAGAATCATAGAGTTACAAGGGGTCATACAGGCCATCTAGTCCAAAACCCCACCAATGCAGGATCAGCCTAGAGTATCCCTGACAAGTGTTCATCCAGCCTCTGCTTAAAGACTGCCAGTGAGGGGGAGCTCACCACCTCCCTAGGCAGCTGATTCTACTGCTGAACTACTTGTACAGTAAAAACTTTCCCCCTAATATCCAGCTGGTACCTTTCTACCTGTAATTTAAACCCATTACTGTGACTCCGATCATCTGCTGCCAACAGAAACAGCTGCCTGCCCTCCTCTAAGTGACAGCCTCTTGGATACTTAAAGAGAGCAATCATGTTCCCCTCAACCTCCTCTTCTCCAGACTGAACATTCCCAAGTCCATCAACCTTTCCTTGTAGGGCTTGGTCTCCAGGCCCCTGATCATCTTTGTCAATCTCTTCTGATCATCCTCTTCAGGGTTGGCTCCCTGAAATTCTTTGTGTGAGAATAGGAACAGCATAGAGGCCAAAATGGAGATCTGCAGTGGGAGAGCTGAATCAATGGGAATTGTTGTCTCCCCCCCCCACCTTTCCACAAATGGAAATGCCATTCTGACAGAGGAAGTGCTACTGGTATATAACATGCTTCTCATCTAATTGTCAGAAGCCTATGGGGGGCAGGGTCTTGTCTGCTGGGTAAGAATCAGCCTCTGAACTTCTTCAGCCTGAGGGGGAATGGGGGCGGACACTGACTAAGCAGGTTATTTATTTTTTGGGGGGGGGAAATGCCTATTCTCTGAAGTGGGCAGTGTCAGTGCAGCTTCCACACCTTACTGAGGAAGAAGTTTGCAGTCATTGATGTAAACAGAATAGAGAACAGTGTTGAATGGTTTGATGTTCGATAATGAACTGTAAAATATAGCGTACCTTAATTAAACTGGTAGATATGATAATAATGCTTGTAAAGTTTTCATGGACTGGTATAGTGGCATCAGTTCATGCAAGTTATTCATTAAGAACCGGGAAAGCTGACTTCATAAAAACCTTCATCAGAACATCAGAGGCTGACGCAGACCTAGCACACCAAGAAAATTAATAATTAAAAGTACACAGTTGAGTTAGCTTAGCTGTCTGCTGGAGGCCATAATGACAATTAGAGCCTGGGACTTCGCTTTAGCCTTTAGGTATCCTAGTCAGCAAGAAGCCTGTAGTGGCCAGCCTTCCAACAAGTAAGAGTAGATTAATTTCTTTTCCAACAGGCACCTGTACTAATGGAAGCAAATAATTAATCAGCAGCATAAGAAAGAAATGTACTTGCATTGGGTGTACAGCAAGTTTTTCTCATCTTAAGCTAAAGTATGGGAAAGAATAAAGGGAGCAAAAGTGTTCAGGCATTTATTTTCAACTGTACAGCATTTTGAACAGCTTCTGAATTATCCTTTTTTTAAAATCCCACCCTTTCTCCAAGGAGCTCAAGAAGGTGTACTTGGATCTCCCCTCCTTCATTTTATCTTCAAAACAACCCTATGAGGTAGGTCAGTTTGAGAGAGAGTGGCTGAGCCAAGGTCACCCAGTAAATGTCATGGAAAGCAGGGATTTGAACCCCGGCCTCCCTGTTCCTAGACTGACACACATTATGCTACACTGATTCTCAGTGTTAATATTCATTCACGGTATATCACAGATGGTCAGATTAATTACTTTCCCCTCTTTTTTTATAAGGTTAAAGTTCCATCTTGCATTTATTTAGCAAACTAATACCTGACCCATGAAATTCAGTAGGTGTAAGGAAGACATACTGCCAGAAGTACAAGCTGGGTTTCAAAGAGGTAGAGGAACTAGAGATCAAATAGCCAACATTTGCTGGATTATGGAGAAAACAAAGGGAGTACCAGAAAAACATCTACTTCTGCTTCATTGACGACACTAAAGCCTTTGATTGTGTGAATCACAACAAACTATGGCAAGTCCTTAAAGAGATGGGAGTACCAGACCACCTCACATGTCTCTTGAGAAACCTGCATAAGGGTCAAGAAGCGACAGTTAGAACTGGAAATGGAACAACTGATTGGTTTAACATCGGAAAAGGAGTGGTGTATATTGTCACCTTGCTTATTTAATTTATATGCAGAGTATATCATGCAAAATGCCAGCCTGGATGAATCACAAGCCAGAATTAAGATTGCTGGGTAAAAGATCAACAACCTCAGATATGCAGACGATACCACTCTAATGGCAGAAAGTGAAGAGGACCTAAAGAGCCTCTTGCTGAGGGTCAAAGAAGAGAGGGGAAAAGTTAGCTTGAAACTCAATATCAAAAAAACTAAGATCATGGCATCCGCCCCATCACCCCTTGGCAAATAGAAGGGGAAGTCATGGAAGCAGTGACAGACTTCAAGTTCCTAGGATCCAAGATCACTGCAGATGGTGACTGCAGCCATGAAATTAAAAGACTCCTGCTTCTTGGGAGAAAGTGATGGCAAACCTAGACAGCATAATAAAAAGTAGAGACATCACCCTGCCAACAAAAGTCAAAGCAGTGGTATTCCCAGTAGTAATGTATGTCTGCGAGAGTTGAACCATAAGGAAGGCTGAGCGCCGAAGAATAGATTCTTTTGAATTATGGTGCTGGAGAAGAATGAGATGGTTAGACAGTGTTATCAATGCAACAAACATGAAATTAATCAAACTTCGGAGCACGACGGAAGACAGGAGGACCTGGCATGATGTGGTCCATGGGGCTGCGAAGAGTTGGACTCGACTGTGCGACTGAACAACAAAAAAGGAGGACATGCAATTGCTATAGAATCCTAGATATCTTTCGATAGCTGGATGGAGCTGATGTGTCCCTGTGGTTTTCTTTCTAGTAATAGGCTAAGTAGGATTTTTCTTCTGGCAGTACCAAAGCCATGGGTTAGATTGTTGTTTTTGTTGTGGCAGTGCCAGCAGCTCTTTGCAGCAGCACAGAAAATGTGGTGAAAGTAAATCTGCACAATGGGGCAAGGGGAAAAAAGGAAGGTGCTTTTACAAACTTGAGGAATCCAGATTTTTACAAACCTTTAACCCATGCACCAAATAAAGAAACAGCATGTGTATACAACCACACACATTGCAACTTTAAGAAATCCTGACAGATTTCATGAGATTTCACTATTTATTTATTTATTCATTCAATTTATACCCCGCCCTCCCCGCAAGCAGGCTCAGTGCTATGGGGATGCCTAGCAGCCCTGTTTTTTTAAAAAAAGTAAAGAGTGGATTGGGGACAGAGAGCTGAGACAGGATAGTTTGAATGAAGAATGAAAGTGGTGCTGAGAGAGCTGGAAGGGAAAGAAAAAGCAATGACAGAAGATAGGGGCAGAATGACCATGAGAGAAGGAAGTGAGAGCCAGTGGTGGAATGGGATTTCCCATCTCCATGCATACTTGTGGATTCCACTCTTGTTTTTTTCCAATGATAAGCATGTTTTGGTTTAGCACAGCAAATTAAATATAACTATGGAGGACGTTTGCATAGACTGGAGAGGGACTTCACTCTTAAAATTACAATTGAGAAGCTACATGGATTAGTTGTTGTAGATTTTCCGGGCTGTATGGCCGTGGTCTTGGCATTGTAGGACCTGACGTTTCACCAGCAGCTGTGATTGTCATCCTCAGAGGTATAACACAGAAAGACGGAGTACTCTCTGTGTCAAGCTATGTTGATGGTTTTCATTTTCGTTTGACAGCCTGTTTGTGTCCTCTCTTTCCTGGAATGTATGCTCTGGCACTAAAATTCCCCTAGTTTTCAGATGTATTCATCAATACAAAAATATTGTGAATCAGGGCATGTGTTACTCATGCAGCTACAGTATGTAATTAAAGTTGTCTGTAGAACTAAATTATGAAGATAAGAAAAGTCCTTATTCCTGTAGCTCATTATATACCCACACATATATTTGTATATCTGTATTGATGTATGATTTCAATTAGTGTATAATGTTGTAATGGTTGAAGTCTCAAACATCTATTTTCCATAGAGATTTTTTTTCAAAATGAGACTATTCAGCATGTTAATGTGTAATTTTTCTTTATTTCTATGGCAGTCCCCTGCTGATTATAAAAGCACAATATACAGTTGGTAACTGTTGGAGAGAAAATTAATTGAATACGTAACTAGCATTTAATTAAAGTAGTAGTCATCTAGTAACAATAACACTTCCTTTCATTTTGGCAATTAAATATTTAAGCACACATTTTGAATATTGATTAGAGTGATCCAGCCCTGGAAATCCATAAGGAATAATGCAGTATTGATGGATATGTGTGGTGGAAGGAACACATATCTTTGAATACCATTGCCGGGGGAGGGGAACACAACAACAAAGGGAGTCTTTGGCCTCTGCACACAGTTTGTGGGTTCCAGAAGCACTTGGACCATTGGTCTGATCTAGCACAGCTGCTTGGGTGTTCATATTCCAAAATGGGAAACTTTATCTTGAAACTATGGGGAAATCCCCCCACCCGCCAGCCAGTTATTGTGTAGTTGGTCTGTAACTGTGGACTCTTTTATCTGCTATGCAAGGCTTTGCATTTGTTCAGCTGGGCTTTTGCCTTGGTTTTTGGCATGGCAATGTGCTGCAGCACAGGCTTCTTTGTAGTCAGTTTTGGGTTCCAGGATAGAGAGAGGAGGCTGCTGAGCTGAAAACAAAACATGCAGGTTTTTGCATGTTTTCTTCCATCATACTGAATGGAAGGTTTCTTTCACTTACCATGTATCTTCCCTTCTCAGTGGTTCTGAAGTGGGACATTCCTCACGTCTGGGATACGCTCCTCCTCTTTCCTCAGGGTCGGCTCCAAGCATTTGATCCAGACGGGGAGGGGCTTATACCCTTCTAGGCTGTCCAGTTATCTTCAAGCCCAATACACACCCGCCGGAAAGGTACTAGAAGAAAGACAACCTCTTCCCACAAACAGAGAGACTAACAGCCCCTTAAACAACAAAGGGCACAACGTAGGAAACTTAATTTCTAACTAGAACCAAACTCTCCCCTGTGATGCACTGGTCCCCTCACAACTCTGTAAAGAGGGGAGGCGCACCCAAAACTGGTGGGCAGGAATGTCCCACTTCAGAACCACTTCAGAGCTCCGAGGAGAGTGACCGCCATTGCCGATCCACCCACCGGAAGCCTCAGGAGCCTGAGTTTCTGTTCCCTTTCTGGAGACAAGAAAACCCGGTCCTATGACGTGTCTATCTCCACTTCCAGATGAGGCAGTCTGAGTAGGTTGAAGGTGACTCTTTTCCAGACTTACTACAAACCCATGTTCATTTAAAGTCTGGACTACTAGGTTCAAAGCCTGAGTGCACTCTGCATGCGATGGGGCTTTGACAAGGATGTCGTCCAGATAAGGGAAAAGCCCCACCCCTTTCAAGCTCAAATTTTATTTATTTATTTATTTATTTTTGGATTTATATCCCACCCTCCCCGAAGGCTCAGGGCGGCTAACAACGAGGCACAAGTGCCAGAGTTAAAACAGATAAATGTGCTACTAGAGTCACCAGGACCTTTGTGAAAACTCTTGGTGAAGACTTGAGCTCGAATGGGAGAGCTCTGTATTGGAAGTGTAGATTTGTGTAACTGAAGCGTAGAAAACTCCGATATGTACTGTGTATAGGGACATGAAGGTACGCTTCCGACAGGTCCAATGACGTTAGAAAGTCCCCTTTCTGATTAGATATCAGGATGGACTTCAATGTTTCCATCTTGAACTTTCTGTCCCGCATGTATTTTTTCAGCCATTTCAAATCTAATATGGCTTTTGTTGTCCCATTTTTCTTCGGAACCATGAAGAATATTGAGTATACGCCCTGTCCCCGCTGGAACGAAGGCACTTTCTCTATAGCCCCAATATCTAGGAGATGGAGAATGGCCTCTTTGATCTGGAAGTGTTTCAGCCAATTTCGGTACTTTGGCATTCTCAGAAAGTGTTGGTGTGGGAAGGAGAAACTCCAGCTTGTATCCGTGGGATACCGTCTCCAACACCCACTGATCCAATATCGTCATAGGCCATCGTTCCGAAAAAGCCTGAAGCCTTCCTCCTATTTTCTGGCATTCTGTGTGGGCTAGATAGTCACGCCTGAGTTCCCTTTTGGGGGACTTTGGAAGAAGATTGTTCGCCCTTGTTAGAAGGGAAGGACTTTCCACTATGTTGTCTGGCTTGCCACTTTCCTTTGAAAGGTGTAGAATATGTCAGTTTCTGCCCTCTCTTTTGATCTCAAAGGGCTGAAAACGTTTCCTAGTCTTACTTTCTCTTTTATTAGAGGGAAAGACCTTCTTCTTGTCCTTGTCCTCAATTAGATATTTGTCCAGCCCATCTCCGAACAGAGTAGCTCCTTTAAAAGGGACTGCCGCCACTTTTGCTTGTGCAGCTGAGTCTACGTCCCAGTGGTGAAGCCAATTGTTTCGCCGCACCGTCACAGTACATGCCAATGCCCTAGCAGAGAGTTGTAACGTATCTAGGGTGGCATCTGCTGTAAAGGCAAGCGCCAGAGCTATTTTCTTTAGCTCGTCTTTAAATTCCTTAGGCACCTCACTGTCAGCCGATGCCAATTTGTCTGCCCAGTCATACACTGCCCTAGCGAAAAGAGAGCCCGCTGTAGAAGCCTTAATAGCCAATGAAGAAGCTTCAAATGCCTTGCGAAGAGCCTGCTCCACCCTTCTATCTGTGTGATCTTTAGGCATCCCGTCCGCATCCATTGGGAGCACAGAGTTGGAATACAAACTAGTCACAGGATCATCCACCATAGGAAGTTTCAGCTTCTTTGCGGCTTCTGGCATCAGAGTGTAGAACTTTGAAAAAAGGTGATGGTTAGCCTTGGGTTTTGCTGGTTGCTCTGATTCTGCCTTCATTATGTTATAAAAGGAGGCTGGAAGAGGCAACCCTGGCTGTGCAACTTAAACATCAGTTTTCCCACCCCTCACTGAAATTCTGATTCCTGTTCAGTCTCTTCCTTGGGTCTAGATGAAAGATCTAGAGTCCTTAATTCTTTAGGCAAGAGACGTGAGAATAATTCCTGCGGGAAAAGTCTAGATTGTACCGAAGGTACAACCTCCTCTTCCTCTTCTGCAGAGTTCCCCTTCTTCTTTTTCTGAAGAAGAAGTGGACATATCTAGGTCTAACTGGGGACCTAGAAATGCTGGCTACCCTCTCTAATGTTCTCTTGAGAGGCCTGCTCCTATCCACAGATGAGTCCTGTGCTGTAGAGCCTTGGAGAGTCTCTTTAATCATCTCCTTGAACTCTCGCCTCATTTCCCCTCTGAACCAGTTTAACATGTCAGCAATAATGGGTTCCCTGGAATCCAATCCTGGGGTATCCCTGAAATCTTGATAGGTCTCGGACGTGGATGGCCTCGCCTGTATATTGTCCCCAGAGGGACTGCCTTCTTGAGCTGTTTTCTCCACCATATTGTGGACCTGTGTGTGGGGGGAATAAATCTGCTATCAGGCCTAAGTATTTCTGTCTGGGCCTAACTACCCCACCAGTTTGTATAATGGTGGTATTTCCCCCACACACCTATTTTGTCCCTTTACATGGCGGAGGCAGGCTGTTACTTGAGAATGACGAAAGCCTACAGGCCTGACGAACCCAGGAAGATTTAAAATGGCCACCACCACATTTTCTCGCTCAAATATTCTGCGCCCAAACACATATCTCTTGGCTGAGCAAGGCTTCCTCCCACCTTTCATTTTTGAAGGGCCTGGGAAGGATGGGCATTGGAGGACCAGGGCAAAATCCATCCCCCTGGGCCAAACAGGACTTCCGCGGACAAGTGGAACACACACACACTCAGCCTTGGAGACACAAATGCAGGGTCCAGAAACTCTCCAGTAGTGGCCAAACCTACCATGTTTTAGACGGGATTTAAGGAGTCGGCGTTCTTCCGCTCCATTTCCCGTTCAGCCAGACGCCTACCAGTTGGCAGTTAGGGGGAAAACTGAGTCAACGGCGCCGCCTTGCCGCTGCGTCTCGCAGTCTCCACGCTCCCTGTCTCCAGGAGCAGGCCCTCTGCCTCAGGGATGGGTAAGGCTGGCAGAAGCAAGCTCTGTGGGCCACCGGAGCATCGGCGCGTCCAGGAAAACCCCTGGTGCCACCCGCAGAAAAGCTCTCACTGAGCCGCCCAATTGTTGCCGCTGTGTCTCGCAGTCTCCATGCTCCCTGTCTCCAGGAGCAGGCCCTCTGCCTCAGGGATGGGTAAGGCTGGCAGAAGCAAGCTCTGTGGGCCACCGGAGCATCGGCGCGTCCAGGAAAACCCCTGGTGCCACCCGCAGAAAAGCTCTCACTGAGCCGCCCAATTGTGTGCTAAGCACGCCGCAGCTGGAGCCGACCCTGAGGAAAGAGGAGGAGTTTATCCCAGATGTGAGGAATGTCCCACAAAGGACCACTGGAGAAATAGGCTATATACACATTTTTGTTTGTATGGAGAATTGTTATAGTATAGTTGCAAAGAGCTGTGATCTGGGAGATATAGAGTTCAGATCTGGCCTCTAATAAACTCACTGGGTAGTCTTAGAAAAGCCTCTTTTAAGCTCTCTCCCCCAGCTGTTAATTAAAATAATAATGCAGTCCTTCCTTCTAAGGTTGTTGTAAAGATTACAACACAATACTAAACGTGAAGCACTTTGAATACTGAAAGCTGTATGTAAGTACTGCATATTACTGTTTTTCATTTATCTGGTAATTTCAGCAAGTAAGAAAGGAATGTCTGTTGTCTGTAGGTGACTGCAAAACAGTATACCATCTGTCCAAAACTATGAATACCTTTGTTGTTGTAATTATTTTGTAGCCAGATCTCATCCAATCTCGGAAGCTAAGTAGGGTCGGCCCTGGTCAGTATTCGGATAGGAAGCCACAAAGGAATACAGAGGCAGGCAATCGCAAACCACCTCTGAATGTCTCTTGCCTTGAAAACCTGATGGGGTTGCCATAAGTCTGCTGCGACTTGACAGCAAAAAAAAAACCCCAACAAAATCCAACAACTGTATTACAACTGATTTTTATTTCAATGTACTGGGTTTTTTTGCTCTGGAAGAATCTTCAGCTCTGGTTAAAGGAGGAGCATTTATAAAGTATTGAATCTTTATATAACTTTACATCCTTAATTCAGGAGACATTCCTTTACATCTGAACATAAGAGAGACCTCTGACAGTGGGAAGCCAGTTGTAGTGTCACAGCCTGAAAGCAACATGGTGAGTTTAATATGGTAGTTTTGGATTTTAAAGCTGAAATGTTTCTCTGTGTTATATGACTACCTGAAACCCTTATTTTTGTGTCAATAATCAGAATTTCAAGAGTTCATCCATTTTCTGTGATAATATATTTTCTATAATAGTGGTTCAGTGCCTGCAGTACCTTTCTCTGTGCCTCTGTTTGATCACTGTAAGCCATGATTTGAATAAGAAGCAATTTAATCAGTATATTTGTATACAAAACAAAGGAAAACTTTGATCAGTTAAACCTTGATTAAAGTTTCAGTATAATTTTATGGTAGATAGATTAAAGTAGGAGATGGTACACTAGAACTAGGAAATAGTATAGCTTATATAAACTTGAACATCGTTCTCACCAGGAATGGAGGAATATCTCCTTGAGTGGCACTCTGTGTAACCCAACTAAGATATTATGGCCAAAAAGCATTTCAGTGAGATAAAAAGTGGAGTGTTCTTACAGAGATAGAGATAATTGAGCTTAGTGTTTACTTTATCAGCCTATCCAAGTTGAAATCAAAATTGTCCACTATCGTCCTATTCTAATGTCTAATAAGAAAAACATTTCCAGTGGCCCAAAAAAAAAAGAAAAATCCTGGCAAGAATTTTCAGAAGAACATTCTTCTAAAATATTATTTTACTAGTGCAAGACAGGAATGATTGTTACAAATCTTGTAGTCACAGAAGTTCTGACTTACTATACACTTTTACTCACTCCAGCAATTGTGACTCCAGTTTCTTTTCTTCGTCCACTGTTCTTCACTAGGTATATGGTAGGCAGGGGAGGAGCAGCATTTTCCAACTGTACCCATAAGTTTTTGCCAGATGTTGATGTGGGTGGTTAACTACAAAGAGTAAAGCTGTGAGTAGACTCTCATTTGGAGCTCAAGGCATCGTATATGAAGGGAGGGGCCTATTCCAAGAAGGTCTCCAGTTCAAGGGTTATCTTTGGCACAGTTGCTGTGCCTTTCAGCCACACCCTGGGATCATGTCCTGGGTAGTCACAGAACAAAGTTATTTGGAGTTTTTGGACAAGGGAAAAGGTAAAGTCAGTTAGGAAGAACTTTTCCTGAACTTGTGTTTGCTAACTTATGGCATCTGGTACGCCGAGTTGCTATTTTATATACATATGGGAATCATGCAAGTGAATAGGCCTTCCTTTCAGTTTTTACAGCTTCAGCTCCCACAGCTGGAGAAGTAAAACTGCTTTTTGGTTTTAAAGTGCCTTGCCTCATTAACTGTAGGAAATGCATAGTGAAAACTGCAAAGAAAACTCAGTCCATATATTTGATTTCCCCATGCATGCTAAGGCTACTTTGTTTGGACATTCCCATGAATGGAAACTATATAATATAAAAAGTGTCTGAAATATAGAACCTGGGGGCTCTGTAAATCTGAAAATGTTTAAAGAATCCAGGGAAACTGAGGCACCAAAAGGAGCTTGATGTAGTCAGTATATATTGAATGGATTTCTACAGTTTTATTTGCTCTGTTTTGTTTTTCTGTTCACTGCAGAGCAGGCCTTTGGTATCCAAATGATTGGTCAGCAAGCTATTAATGTTAAACTGTCATCTTTCTCCTTATGCTAGGGAAAATACATTTTTGCTTTCCAGAAGGGTGATCTATATCTGTTCCCTTCAGAAACTCCAGACCAAAAAAAAAAAGGGGTGGGGGAATCTCTAAATCTAGCATATTAATATGAAAACAGTTCTGGAAGAGAAATGAAAACTGTAAATTTCTCCTTTCCATATCCACCACTATATTTTCTCTTGTTTTATTTCAATCTGTTTTGTGTTTCTTGGTAATGATGGGACCAACAATTGACTCCAGCTGTATTATCAGATAAATTGCCCATTAAGAGGAAAGCGAGTGAGAAAAAGGAAAGGCCGTATGTGTAGATTTTATGTAAAAAACAAAATATAGACTAGTTGCTTACTGATGGGGTGCTAGCCAGGGATAAAAGGCTTCTTTTGTGAAAGAATCAAAGGTTATTTCTACAGTTCTAAAATGTATCATAAAGATTTTGTTTCTTCGGAAAAAATGATCATATATAGTTGTGGTCACCGATTAACAGCTTTGAAACCAA
The DNA here is from genome assembly GCF_001447785.1 of Gekko japonicus. Lineage (NCBI taxonomy): Eukaryota > Metazoa > Chordata > Lepidosauria > Squamata > Gekkonidae > Gekko > Gekko japonicus. The sequence goes on from NW_015168655.1 coordinate 379,128, forward strand.
TAAAAAGTCTTCCCCTGCATAATTTTCTGCCCATGCCCTATCAATACTATATGAGAACTGGCAGGTTTGTCTTGGGAAGAACTGATGGGAGTCGAATAGGGTTTCCAGGTCCCTCCTGGCAACCAGAGGGTGATGGGAGGACTTACTAGGAGCGGGAGGGAGGCCCAGGCTATGTAGCTGGCAACGTCACTTCCGACGTGTACCAGAAGTGACATCATCATGTTGCGAAATCACAGCAGCATTCTGGTATTAAAGCAAAAACCCCCCTAAAAATGGTTTCTACCATAGAGTTTTTGCCTAAATACTAGACTGTCACTGTGACCTTGCTGATGTGATGACATCCTGGTAAGTCCTCCCCTGCCGGTCAGTAGGAGGGCATGAGCTTGGGGAGGGGGATACCTGCCTCCATCGGGGGGCTGGCAGCCCTAGAGTAGAAAATCTATGAGTTGGTGACCTGCCAACATCTGATGTGTTTCTCCACTTCAGCTTATATGAGAGCAATGGCTGTAAAATATTGTTAATTAATGCATTTATTTTGTAGCCTGCTGGATGCAACTTGTGAAGTAAAAACAGTACAATACAATCCATAACAATACAAACCATAAAAAGTATCAATATTAAAACCAGCCATTAAATAAGCAAAGACCTGTCAGCATAAAACAATATTCAGCATCCTAAAATTAGCATTCACAACACAGCCTCTGGCTAGAAGCAGGCCATAAAAATAGCTTCTAAAAAGATGGAACCCTTCAGTTAATAGCCGAGATGAAGGGAAGCATTTTTCTGGGATTCCTTAAAACACTGTAAAGTAAGTGTCAGGCAAGGTGCCACCATTGGAAAAGCCCGGTCTCTGGTTGCCTCCTGACTCATCTTGACATACAGGACATAGAGACGGGTTTTGGAACAGTATTTTAACTGGTGGGCTAGACAGTATGGGATGAGGCAGTCCTTCAAGTCCAGAAACAGAAAAGCAGCTCTTTCAGCAAATGGGTTACTGATAGCCTGGCTGCTGCTTTTTGGAACAGTTGAAGTTTTTCAGGTGGTTTTCAAAAGCAACCCCTTATAAAGAACACTTTTCCGATCAGAACATGGATCACTGTAACCAAGCACACTTTTTGAGGAACTGTCAATAACTGATGTAGCAGCTGAAGGAGAGGAGACCTGAACCTCTAAGTATAGGCCAAGATCCAGCAGAATCCTCAGGCTACAAACCTGCTCAGCTACAAACCAGTCTCCTCTGGGGTAGGCAGACTCCTTTGTCCTTACATGGCTGTGTCATTAATGTACAACACCTCAATTTTGTCTGACATGAGTTACTGGCCTTCAACCATCCTATTATCATATTTGGATATTTGCCACCATCACTACTACAGAGTAGGCAAGATAATGTATTCTCATGTTTGGTTACATTTGCTTTGAGTCTTTCTCCAGTTGCACTCTATCTGTCCAGCCATTTTATCACTCCAAGCAACAGCAATAGCAAAAGGAGATGTAGTGGGGCTTTGCCAGTATGTTAGTTGGATGGTTCTTTGAAAAAAGAATTAGATTAATAAGTCTAGCTATTAGCCATGATAGAAAATGATAGAACCACATGACCCTAGCTAGCTAACTGCCATAAATCAGTGAGAGACCACATGTTTTCCTTGCCTAAGGTATAGAAATAATACTCTAATTAAAAGGTCTTAGATAGCAGAGCTGAGAAGACCTCTGAGGTTTTGGAGAGCCACTGCAGAGTACACATTATTAAGCTAGATAGTCTTTGCTCAGTACAATGTTATGTCAGAAGGCATGGCTTCATGATCATGATGGATAAGGGAAACCTTAGACACATTTTAAATCAGTGGCATTAGCCCAACTCATCTTCCAGGGTGTTGAGATGATATGGCTCTAATGAGGCTCTTCCTTGGCTCTCTTTTAGTTATTTGTTCAATATTTTTGATAACCATAGTGAGGAAAGGAACGTTGAGTATCTTTTCTGTTAGGATAGCTACAGCACATCAGCATTTTCCTGGAAAGATACCAGCACTGTGTCTTGGCTAAGACTGGCTGCATAGCTGAGTTTATGTGAACTAAAGCAATAAATTCTGCTCTAATATTTCAGTGTAATATTGCAGTACTTTTGATACATATGTATAATGTAAGTAAAGGTCATATTTGATGTTTCTGGATATTTCTTTTTCAAATATATGTCATAAACATAGTTTATACTGCAGACACGTAGCCAACTATTTGGATTTGAAACTAAGCTGACTGCTCCCAAGGCCTCCTTGGTTTCCCTTTAGATTCCCTGGCCCACAGGTTCCCTGTCTTCAAAGGCTATTTTGCCTCCCTTGCAAACACCAATTAGCCTCGTCATAGGCTCTGTATGGGGTTGCCAGGTCTTACCGGGTTTCCAGCGGTGGGCTCCTGGATCCATCCCTGGATCTTCTGGTGTTTGCACTTCTTGTGTATGTCTCATGATGACATCATCCAGAAGTAATGTCATCAGGCCGGACACGTCGCATGGCTGTGCTCTAGTATTTAGGCCAGAACTTTATGGTAACCATAGGGTTTTGGCCAAAATGCTACAGCGTCACCGCGTGACATGCCTGGCATGATGACATCACTTCTGGGTGACATTGTCACACTGATGATATTAATATGGGAGGGTGCTGTTCGGGGGTAGAGCTTCCCCCGTTGGCCAACTGGCCAATGGCAGATTGGAGCCCCCCAAATCAGGGGAACCCCCACCCTACCTGGGGGTTTGGCAATCCTCGTTCTGTATGAGGTTTTTCTTCAGCTTCCTTTTACCTTGGCTACCCTTTTTTATTCAGGTTTCTGCCTCCTTAACCCATCAGTCCTAGATATTATCAATCCACTTCTTTTTAGTTACCTTTTGTTGGCTCCCTGTTTCTTTTGACTGTTACTGAGCTCCTCTTTTTGCTTAGTATTGTATCACACAGTGTTTCTACATATGGTTCTGTTAGCCGAATTGCTTTATTTACAGCAATTGGCAATTTATAAACTGGTTTTTGCCAACTATACCAAGGTCCTGTTCCCACCAAGGGTTACCAGAGAAGGAGTCGAGGCTGGTGTTGTTAAAATAAATGTCTTTTACTTAAGAAAATAAATCTCATACAAACAATACTGATGCACTCACACATTCAATCAAGTTCCTTAGAAATACAGTTTTAAAATAAGCACAATTGCATTTGCAGGTGGGGGTGAGATGGGTGATACTTATCTGTCTTCGCAGCTTTGGTTGTTCCAATGAAGAATGGATGGGAAGCAGAGGTCATTTCGGGGGGAACGCGGGGGAATGCAGTTCCCCCAGGTGAGGTACGAGGGGTGGGGCACATGACGAAGCCCCGCCCCTTGCTTCCGGCCGCCCCGCTTCCGGCCCTCATTCAGCCAGGAGGAGGCAGGAGAAGAGGAAGGGTAAGTTGCTTCCTCCCTGCCTCTCCCCACCCCTGCCTGCCTGGGACCAGGGAGGGCCTTCGCGGGGCTTCCTTGCACTCCCACCGGCCTTGCAGGTCCACCGCTGGGCCCCTCATGGGGCTCGGTAGTGGAGCTGCAAGGCTGGCACCAGCAGCCGGGACCGTTGGGGCGGGGTGTGTGGCCTTATGACACATTTCTGGTGATGTCAGGAGGTGTGGCCTTATGACACACTTCCGGTGATGTCAGGGGGTGTGGCATATGCTAATGAGTTATGCTAATGAGTTCCCCTAGCTCTTTTTCTATGAAATGACCCCTGATGGGAAGAAATAGAAATCTAGGGAGTTCAAACACAGGACCAGAACCAGCCAGCATGTGTGGATCTCTTGACTGCAGATCAAGAGATCAAAGTAGAGGCAAGGGTTTGGGGATAGCAAGTGGGACTCAAGAGGAGTAAAAAGCAGACAGGGGTTGTTGCGGGGAATGCTAGCTAGGAAGGGCCAGGTGAATGGTCCTTACCTTTTATAGTGGATCCATTAGGTGGGAGGTAGCTGTTTCAACCTGTGGACCCACCTACCTATTAGTCCATCCCAAAACTAATCCTATTGGTTGCCTATAGGAGTGGGAGGTTACCTAGAGGGGTAGCCAATATTGAAATCTAATACCTTTCTCAAGGAAGACATCTGGGCAGGTGTGAAAACCTTGGCGTCAGGATGCTTCATTGAAGTGTTGATAGAAGCTGGCCATTTCATTGTAAACCAAATATCCATTTAGCAGGAAATACCAAAGCAGGAACAAAAGCAGTGATGTGTTGTACGTGATCACAACTAGATCTACAATGGGGGCTGTCTCTTCTCCAAGTTGTTGTTTCTTACTGCTCACAATAATGGAGGTGTGTGCTTCTTCACCAGGCTGGTAACTGTGTAGTTGAAACCTTATTTACATGTAAGGCTTGGGCAAGTACCTTCTATGTGTTGCATCACAACAGGTGACTTGGAATGCACAGTTCTTTGAGCCTATGTGTGTGTATGTGCACAGTCCATTGTGTGTAGCAATAAATATAAGTTCATAAAGCAAAATATCAAGTTCATTCTCTAACAGTTCCTCACCCTGCCAACACAAGAGCTCTTCTGGTGCCTGTGCATGTAGCCTCCACCACATCAGATTGATGTTTCAATTAACAGAACCTGCAGTATATTCCAACAGTCGGTTGTTTATGCATTTTCCCATACATTGAAAGTGTCCTAGTCTCTTTCTTTGACATAACGGCTCACCCACTGGCAGGAGGCAAGAAGATAGTTTTCGTTGTTGTCAGCAGATAGCCAGTTTTTAGTGTCTGTGTGTAAAATATAACCTTACATCGTTTTGTATTTTTATTTACTAAATGTGTTGTAATTTTTTAAATGTTCACAGGCCCGAGCCTATTTGAAACTTGCTGCTGAAATAGTGAGAAGATTGCCAGTTTCTCCAACTTGACATCATCTTTTTGTGGATCTATGATGGGAGTTTTACCTGTGAAGCATGCCATAGAATAATTGAAAGAAAACAGTGATGTACTATAAAAGGAAGCAATTGTATTTTGTATTTAAGAATAAATCCCCATTTTAGATCATGAAAAGTATTGAGTGAATTATTTTACTATCCACACCTATCTATATCTAGTCTAGCAATAAGAGTATTGCTGCAGTTCATATTTTGAGTATTTGCAGTATCCTTAAACAGCAAGATGAGCTAGTGCATCCAGCTGGTCAGTGCCTGAAGACCTTCAGTATATTCTTCAGTAGCCATGATATAATAAACTGCAATCTTTAGGGCAGTGGTATTCACTCCATGACTCACAAAAAGGTGCATTCACAGTTGCCATCATCCAGAAGAGCCACATTTACTTCCATCCCTTTCCCATCTTACTTCCATGGGGCTTGCACCTCAAGGGGGCTTGCAGTTTACCTATTCCTCCAGTGGTGCCTGTTTCAAGGTGGGAATCACCTGCCAACCACAAGCCCCACAGGGCAAGGACCTTGCTAACTTCCTTGAAGCATTGAGCAGATGTCACAGGGGGAAACAGTTCTCAGAAGAACCACAGGTGGCATGTCAGAGAGCCACAACTACATCCTGAATCACTGATTATCATTGAGTTAGAGAGATTTATTCTAGGTCTTACCATCATTATGGAAGCTGAGTGCCTTAAACCAAAATGACTACAAAATTCTGACAGTTGTTAGTCTGCAGCTTTCATGTGTATTGAACACTAGAAATATAAGTTTCTTTTGTTCTACTGTGATGAGCCTTTATCAAATTGCCAGCCATCAAACCACATTCTTAAGAATTGGCTTCTTTGCTTGATGCATTCTCTTCTTATCAGCTGATGCTCGATCATGAGCTAATTCCTTATTGTAATCGTTTTAAGCAAATTACTTCATTTCCTTGTATCCTGTTGAGCCTGAATAAACCCAAAATGAAGCAACAAGCTCTTCATTAAAAATCAGACGTATCTGAGATCAGGTTGCCAAGGGAGGAAATAAGTGATAAAAATTAATTACTGATGATTACATATATGAATATATTCCCCCTAGGATGTAATAGCCCTGAATCTATAAACAAAAGATTTAATTGCCCATTTTTATCCACCACGCACTGAGCCTTTCTGCTGCCTTAAGTTTTGCATCATTATTTTTGTACTGATAGAGTTGGTCACAGGGGGTGAACAAGAATATATCCAGGACTTGAGCTTCTATAATCTGAATATATTAGTATGTCTCCATGAAGCTCAACGTATCTTTAGTTCATAACATTATTTATATAGTATACAATATAGGATGTAATGGCATGTCATAATGATTCAAATATACAAAGAAAGCATGATATTTTTATTGAATAAAGTTATGTTGCTAAAATGGTCAGTTTCGGCTCCTGATATTAAACAGATTTATTTATACCCTGCCTTTCTCATTGAGACTCAAGGAGGATTACAGAATTTTTAAAAAACAGTGCAGTTGTACAACGTAAGACAAGCAATGGACAATGCAATTGGCCTAGTATTACAAAATTAGTATTCAAAGCAAACCACAACTGCCTAGGCAGGGCATAGTGTAATTACAAGGGAGAAGATAATGCAGTAGAAGTAAAATGACACCTAGAGTAATCATTGCAGTGGGCAACAATCCTATTGCGTTATAAAGGTGCCCTCATGGACAGTTCAATTCTACTATAGTTTTTAATCCCTTTATAAAAATTGGCTTACAAATTCATCCTTTCAGATGAACCCTGTAGTGGAACTCTAACAAGGGAGAAAGACTTTCCACATGCAAATCAAGCTTACTGAGTGAAGTTGCTCCCTGAGGGCCCTACATAGTATCTTGTAGTATCAATAAGCCACTTTTATGGAGCAGTGGATTGGGATGCAGGTGCTATGGCTTGGCTCTATCAGAGTGTTTCTGTGTAAAGAAGGATTTCCACCTGTGGAATGTGACTTTCTTACCCCTCCCCCCACTTACTTCAGCCCAAAATGTACCCCAAATTCCTGTTCTTTTCAAGGGGGCATTTTGGGCTACAGTGAAAGGGAGAAAGCATGCTCATAGCATCTGCAGCCCAATCTACTGCAAGATCCAGATTAATCCTTAAATTGTTGGCACTGACATTTGTTGCCTAATCCTCTTCATAGGCCACTCATAAAACATTGCTGATCTAGAGAGGACCTGGGAGTGTTGCAGAACTACCACCATTTCACATATCTCCCATCATTGTTCCTGTCAGTACAAAGGGGAGTATTCATACATTCTAAAGTCTGTTTGTAGGGATGACGATTTCGTTTCATCACTGATAACAGACTTTTGTGTTTCAGTAAGTCTGTACCATTCATTATAAGTGATGACCAAAATTATATCACACAAAGGCTGCATTTAAAATCAAAATTGTATTTTATTTTCCAGAGTAGAACATCAGATCTTCCAGCTCTAGAAGCGATGCATAATTTTGGCAAGCAGCATAATAATGACACTTCTGTGCAAAGTAGGCACTTGCACACATTGTTTATAGCTTACAGTTTGCCCTGCCAGAATTATAATATGCCTTTTTATGACTTGTCTCCACCTTGCCATAATATCTTGAAATACTAATCATAATAGCAAAAGAGAGCTCAGGAATTATTTGTACAATATTCTCAAATGCCTCTGACCAGTCAATCTAACCTTAGGGGTTTCCCCCCCCCTGTTTTTACTACTGTAACACTGAGGTCAGCCCATCTTCACCCACCTCTAGGAGTCCTCACCCAGAGGAGGAAAGGAGCATTGGGTCTGCCTGATTTTGACTGGGGAAACAGCTGCAAGGGAGAGGCACTAAGCAGTCATTGCCCCTATTAGGCTCAATGTTGGCAGTTTCCCATGATTGGGTGGGGGGGTTATGCCTGTTCTTCTGTGTACCTGACCTTTTTGTACCTGCTGAGTGAATGAATAGAGCTGGGTTTGATGTTGCAACGATAGCTATATGAAAGTACCAACTTGTGATGCAATTAAACTTTTTCTACAAAGCAGGAAGAGACTAGTCATCGTATAATTGTACATGTCATATAATTGTGCTATTAATGCAATTAAGTGAGTATTTCTCTTAGAGTAGCTTCTTCAGAGGTTTTATTTTTAGCTGATCTGCTAAATAAAGCTACTAATTGTGAAACAAATTAAAGTTGAGCATTTTTTTTAAAAACCCACAAAATAAAATCCTAAGTACATAGGAATTGCAATTCTTGCACTCTTTTTTAAAAGTACCTTGTCCTGATATTTTGATGGATTGATGGCAATGTGAACTATATTTTAGTGCCTAGCCATGAGCACTTGATAAAGTGATGACCATACCAATGTAATGCCAAACTATATTAAGTAAAAAAAGGTGGTAAACATCTTGCCAAGCCTAATCTGGTGGTGGGGGGAGGTTTCCTATGAATCTTTGGAATATTTAATCAAAATGTTTTAGTTGACTGCACAACACCAGCCTTTCAAATAAATTCTGAAAAGAATGTGGGACACCCTGCCATGGAAGCTTGCTGGGCGAACAGGGGCCATTCACACATTCTCAGCCTACTGTGCCTCTTTTGAGAATAAAATAGACAAAGTGAGGATATTGTGAGTCACTTTGGGTGCCCATGGGGAGGGGAGTGGGGTATAAAATAAATAAATACACTGACTGTTGACAAGCTGCTTGATATGGTAAAAGCATATGCACACCAATTCTCTCAAAAATGTGTTGGATATCAGCACACACTTTTAACACAGATGAACAGGGATTGCTCTCAGTCCTTTCTATGTAAGTAGCAGGTAGATGCAAGCTAAACCATTTATTAAATGGGAAAGTTTTGGACAGTCATGTTGGGCTCATTGAAACCTAATATGCTTTACTGTAGCTGTTCCACTTTGTGTTTATAGCATAGTCATTATACTAAAGAGCCAGTTTGGTGTAGTGGTTAGGAGTGCGGACTCTAATCTGGGAGAACCAGGTTTGATTCCCCACTCCTCCGCATGCAGCTGCTGGTGTGACCTTGGGTCAGTCATAGTTCTCTCAGAGCTGTTCTCTCAGGAGCAGTTCTCGAAAAAGCTCTCTCAGTCCCACGTACCTCACAGGCTGTCCATTGTGGGGAGGGGAGGGGAAGGGAAAGGAAAGGAAGTTGTAAGCTACTATAAGGCCCCCGGTCACATGGGAGGTTTAGGCCCGGAAGTGGGATGGATCGGGGGCGCAGCAAACGGGCGCGATCACACCGCAACATCTGGAAATCGGCATGCACCCGTCCCCAATCTGTCCCTTCAGGCCTAAACCGCGCAATAACCCTTCAGGCCTAAACTGCGCAGTAAAAACCCCAAAAAGGTAGCACCAGCTGGAAACGCCATAGCAAGCGCGACCGTTGGATCACCGGAGCGCCTGTCTTCAGGAGCATTCGAGGCTCCCAGCCGAACTGTGCATGCACACATGCGCAGCCGGCTGCCTCGCGCTCCCTTCCATGGCTTTCCCCCCGGTATCTGATCGTGCCGGGGAGCAACTGCGTGACGGCTCACGGGATCTGTCTGATCCCGCTGCCACGTGTCTCTTTTGGTGCGGCTTTAAAAAGCAGCACTTTGGCCGCATCAATTTCTCCTCGTGTGGCAGGGGCATAAGACTTCTTCAGGTAGTGAAGGGTGGGATATAAATCCAATTTCTTCTTCTTTTCTTCTAAAATATGATCAAGTAGCAAGTCCATAATGGTCTGAGATAATTTTTCACCTGGAGTCAAGATACATTTATTTAGAGATGACTTTCCCAGAAGCTCTGTGATCAGATGCAAAGTAAATGGCTCAATGGCAGAAAGTCAGGTGACTATACAAGAATTGGCCAAAAGGGTGGCAGTGCTAACCTAGTGTTACTTGAATTACCTGCAGGACCAGCTACATATTGATATATCCTGGAAGCTTTCATTTCTAATTCATGGTGGCCCTTGCTATTCACCTACTTCAAGCAGATGTTCTGAGGTAACTGGAAAGTGGTGAGAGTAAGTGGCCTGATATAACTCAGGATGAGTTTAAGTGTTTGACTTACAACAGCCATAGTGCTCTGCTACTGTGTACATAATGGATCAGGCTTGCTGGAATTACATTCCTTCAGTGGTTGGTCATGAAATGCCACAGCCAGCACAAAAAGAGCAAGCAAGCAAGCAACCAAACAAACAGGAAAAAGAGACTGTGTGGATTGGGAGAGGGGAAGACCAGCTTCAAACTTCCACTTAAGCCATGAATCTCACTAAGGAGCCTCTCTTGTGCAATCTAACCAGCCCTACAGGCTTGTAAGGATAAAAGGAGAGCGTTTACCTGCTGAAGAATAGCACAGAACAGAGGTTTTTAACCAGTGGTCTGGAAATCCCTGTGGTTCCTAAATGACAAAAGCCATACTGGTGGATGAGCTTCCTGAAAAGGGCAGCTTGTGCGCCAACTACCAAACTTTGTCTAGAATATATAGTCAGATGAACCTTGTGGATGTGTTCTAGGTCTCATTTTATGTTAATGTGAGGCAATGAGAAAACCCAGAAGGTGTCCCATCATAACTGAGTGCTCACCATAAGACATGGCCTGAGATCGTCTGCAACCTAAAAGAGGTTGTGTGGCAAACATGTCAATGTGGAACAGATCCCATTTGTTTGGTCATGCTGAACTTCAGAATGACATTTTTATCTGATTCTTCCAAGGAACCTGAGGTGGTTCTTCCCTTCATTTTATCCTCACCACATCCCTCTGAAGTTGGGTTAGACTGAGAGCCATACAGTGAGCTTTGTGACAGAGTGGGGATTTGAATGGAGGTCCTAGTTTGACGCTCTGACTACTACACGAGACTGGCTGTTATGTTATCAGCTGCCCTTACAATGGGAAAATGCAATACAGCTGTATTAAACCTTCACATTGGATAGGGAGCCATGCCCATCTATTGCAAGCTTGTTTTTGCTACCATCATCACCAGCAACACCCAGTACCAGCATGGCCTTCCCTTATTTCCTGTTCGAGTTTTCATTCTATATACAACCAACTAGAAACCAAGTGTACAGTTGGGGGTGGGGATACCATTTCAAAGGAATATTTTTGCAGTTCATTCAAGAATTGTGTTGTGTTAGCTATTATATAAGTGTCTAATAATAGCATGAAAGGCAAAGTAATTATTCTAGGGTCTCTACGACCACAGAACCCTGATCAAGCCAACTCACTTTTCCTCATCCTGCCAAAGACCCTCCCCACTGACTCTGATGGTACTCTCCACAGAATGCTCACCAGTGTTTTAAAGAAGAAGGAAAGTATTCTAGAACAATGGTGCCCCTTTAGTGACAAGTCTTTTGAAGTTGTCAATGGTATGGTAACAGCAGTGATGCCAGAAAAGATCTAGTATAGTATTTTTAACATGGATCTTACAGGGCAAAGCTGTATGAAATATTTGTTTCTTTTTTCACTCTCCTTTTTTGGTTTTTAAAATCTCTTGTGCAGAACTGAACCCTGATCAAGCCAACTCACTTTTCCTCATCCTGCCAAAGACTCTCCCCACTGACTCTGATGGTACTCTCCACAGAATGCTCACCAGTGTTTTAAAGAAGAAGGAAAGTATTCTAGAACAATGGTGCCCCTTTAGTGACAAGTCTTTTGAAGTTCGTGGTATGGTAACTGCAGTGATGCCAGAAAAGATCTAGTATAGTATTTTTAACATGGATCTTACAGGGCAAAGCTGTATGAAATATTTGTTTCTTTTTTCACTCTCCTTTTTTGGTTTTTAAAATCCCACAGTCAGAATGAAATTTTGTTGAAATTTATATTTCTTGTGCAGAACTTGAATATAAAACTCTTCTAGATTAATGCTGTCAAATTCTCAGTTTTGAGAATTTTCACAGATTATGTTGGCTTCTAAATGTCATGGGATGTGACTCTAAGCTACAAAGTATGTGCATACACATGAGGCAAATACATGAGTGTATTGTAGCCATTTGCTCTATGCACACAACTTACAATTACATACTACTACACAGTTCCAATTTGGTTTTTTTAAACAACAACAACAAACCTGTCCCCTCTTTCCCAATCTATGAAGAGCAGAGGCAGTCTGCAGGAACTGTCAGTCCACTGCTGCTTACCGACATCAAGGAATTGGAATACCTGCTCTGCAGAGGAGGAAGGGCTAAAAGTCCAACAAAATAAATGAAAATAAAATAGGAGGAAAATAATACATCTTATTAGTCTGCTGTATTGAAACTCAGAACTCCTTCCCCAAACTGTGCTTTTGACTATGATAGATAACATTTGCTGTTTGAAACTGCAACTATATTTTGAAGAATTGCAGACAAAAGCCACCATCCCTCTAAGTTAGCTGTCCCCAACATGGTGCCTGCAGCTGCCACGGTACCCACCTATGTGGTTTTCTGCCATCTGTATGATCCCTGAGTTTCTGGGGATAAAATCCAAATGGCCTTGAATGGAACATAAAAAAAGGGAGCTTCAGCTTTCACCCTACCAGTAGGAGTTCTCCTAGAATTACAACTGATCTCCAGACTACGGAAGTCAGTTTCCCTGGCAAATTGGGAGGGCACACTCTATGGCATCATGTCCTTGCTGAGCTCTGTTCCCTCCCTAAACACCACCTTCCTTGGGCATCAGCCCCAAATCTTCAGGAATTTCCCATGCTAGAGTTAGCAACCCTACCTACCAGCCTAGCAAAGTACTGAGTTCATCACAGGCTGGACCATCATGGCTGTATCCTCATGACTTGGCCATAGAGCAAGACTAGCCTCTGAGCTTTGACTTGGTGTCCTGTTGCTGTGCAATGAAAAAACCCTCCCCAAGGTTGGGGAACCCTGTGTAAGCCATATATAATGCTGCACGAGTTGTTCCGAAATCTGAACAGTATTGGTGGCTTGTAGGGTTGCCAGGTCTGGGTTGGAAAATACCTGGAGATTTTGGGGGTGGATCCAGGAGAGGGAGGGGTTTGGGGAGGCGAGGGGCCTCAGCATGGTACAATGCCATAGAGTCCACCCTTCAAAGCAGCCATTTTCTCCAGGGGAGCTGATCTCTGTCATCTGGAGATCAGATGTAAAAGTGGGCGATCCCCAGGCCCCACCTGGAGGCTGGACACCCTAGTGGCTTGGTATGTATAATAACTTATTTGGAAGTTATTTTTCCTGCTGTTATTTTAATTACTGTTTTAAAACTTTGCTTATTCCTGTATGGGCAAAAATTCACCTGCTTGGCAATATTTTATTAGTACATGTGTTTGGAAAACAGCATTCTCCAATAGTTAGTACATGGACCATATTTCATTTCTGGATTATGGTGTACTGGAGTATACTAAAGATTTAAATACTTTCACTTTAGGGGAAAGCCTTTTTTAGCAGTAACTGGAAACAAGCCATCCTGTTTTTGTAAACTGCAACAGCTGCAGTTTAGAGGACACTTGCAGCCAAAAGAGAAAAGGAGTAAGTTCAGAGTAGGCAGTGTGTAAGAGGCATATGTTTTATGTCTTCATAAAATCTTCATAAAATTATGTAAACATACCAGAGTGTTGTGGTTCCACTGCAAAACCAGTGGCCTAAGGGTGATAAGGCCTGAATGTTATTCCAAACTGAATGTTTTCACATGCCTCATTGTCTTCATGCAGGCATGAAAACATGTTTCTGCGTAGGGTTGCCAACCAGTGACTCCAGCTGTAGTAGTCTGGGGGGGTGGGAGGAACATGAGGGGCATCACTGTTGCCAAACAATGATACATCACTTCTGAGGAAACCCAGTGATTCCTAGAATAGAGTGACAGCACTTCTGACTTTTATCTGGAAGTGATGTAATGCCGTCACACACACACCGACAGCAATTTTAAAATTTTCCTTTTTCCCAACGGATGCAGGAGCAGCAGCAGGTAACCAAGCCCCCACTGGGTGAATAGCATCCCTGTCCCTGCCCTCAGTTGTCCCTGACTTTCAGCTAAATGTATGAACTGACTGCACTGGACAACACTGTGTTAAATGTGATCTGAGATCTGAACGTTTGTTGTGCAATTGAATGTAGAGTGGCCGGATGCACGTGATAGTCTGCATTCAGAATCACTGTAATGTTAATTCAGGTGGGGGTAGCATGTTGGTCTGGATCAGCAGAACAAATTTTGAGTCCAGTGGCACCTTTAAGCCCAACAAAGATTTATTCAAGGCATGAGCTTCTGTGTGGCAACAACCTTCTTCAGATACTACCAATGTTCCCTCTAAGCTGAGTTAGTGTGAGCTAGCTCAGTTTTTTAGCCTCCAGCTCACAGATTTTTGTCATAGCTCAGGAAGGATAACTCCAAAGCAAACTGACTTATGCAGTAGCCAAATTGCTTGCTCACAACTTTAATGCCAGTAGCTCACAAAGTAGAATTTTTGGCTCACAAGACTCCACAGCTTAGAGGGAACATTGGATACTACACGAAAGCTTATACTTTGAATAAAACTTTGTTGGTCTTAAAGGTGCCACTGGACTGAAACTTTGTTCTGTTTAATATTAACTTACAATGGTATGTATTATATGTATCTCCATACAATACATATAATTATATATTGTATGTATATCCATACAATGGTATGTATATCCAGCCATTGACAAACTGCATGGAGTGGAACTTTCCTTTATCCCCTTCCTTCTGCTATTTGCTAAGCCCCCTGGTATTTTATTCCTGAGGATCAGTGAACTGTAGGGTTGCCAGGTCTGGGATGAAAAATACCTGGAGGCTTTGGGGGTGGACCCAGGAGAGGGTGTGGTTTGTGGAGTGGAGGGGCCTCAGCATGGTACAAAGCCATAGAGTCCACCCTTCAAAGGAGCCATTTTCTCGGGGGAACTGATCTCTGTCAGCTGGAGATCAGTTGTAAAAATGGGAGATCTCCAGGCCCCACCAGGAGGCTGGCAACCCTAGTGAACTGCTAAAGTAAACCATTATGGGAGAGGGGAAGGAAGGATAGAGTTCAATTGTCAAGCAGGAGGAGAGGGCATGAAACCCCTTTATCCATGCTCTTCTGCTGCTTCTCTCCTGTGCTGATTTTTCTTTTTTGCTGGGCTCTGATAATGGGAGTAAGTAAGCCTGGCTAGATGAAAAACAGCTATGGCAAAGCAACTGGTGGGGAAAGGAATCAGCACCCCCTTTCCATTTGGCATGTCTTTGGTTGAGATTGCTTCTCCACCACACTAGTTTACAGCTGTTTAGCAAAGACTCGTGTTCCAAGGCCGGCATTCTATTGCTCAGATGTGATTTCCTGAACATTCTGCCATGTTCAGGTTGATTTCCACTGCAACAGGTGAAAGACATTCAGACCACTCTTCTGTGCTTATCTGTTTATTTGCTTCTTTTGTCTTCTATTATCATTTTATCTGGTTTAAATTAGTGAGTGGGAATGATTGTCTCATCTTGCACTGTTACATGTGCCAGGACTCTTGAAACAGCTTGTGTTTCTCTGTAAGAACTTTGAACACGGAACCATATTTTATGAGCTCCTGTATCTTCAGCCAAAAAGGAAAGGACTTTTAAGAACTAGTTAGTAACTAGATGGGAATAATGCTCCTATATCATGTATTGTCAGCTGCTGCAGATGTGATATTCAGAGCACTGGCTTGTTTTGTCTTCACTTTATTCATTGCGGTTTAGGTTGCAGCTAAATTCAATAGAGCCAAATGGCTTCACCATTCTGTTACCATTATGTGTTCCATGATGGTTTTTCCAGCAAAGAGAAATTCAGCTTCTCTTTTCTAATGTATATTATTTCTTATATCTTAGTTTATAGTCAGAAATTAAAGGGAACATTCAATCAATGGAATAAATCTTTAGGCAAGCTGGTGGGGAAGACATCTGTTGTTATTTTTACTACATTTAGGAAGTAGTATTAAAGTGTTTTGACTTACCTTTCAAATTCTCAGTGATTTTTTTCCCTGTCAACCAGAGATTATTTCATTTTCATGTAAAAAAAATATTTAAAACATTTCAACAGAGACCCCCCCCCCAGATGAATAATGGAAGGTTTTATTTTTAGCCCGAGTTTATTTTGAAGGGCAAATGTATGTGGTCATAGACTTTAGTCCAAAGGTTTTGTATGGATGTGAAGTAACTATTTTTAATCTATGAACAATGTCTGTTTTGTCTGATTTTTTTGAAGAAATGTGTGGCAGCTGAAAGAATAAATCTTGTATTGAAGCACATTAATCACATTTATTTTTCCAGTGCTTACAATAAGCAGATATATTTTACATTCTGTTTGAAACAAATTTGGCTTATATACTAAGCTTTTAAAAATAGTTGACAAGTATCCTAAGATGCTGTGTCTCCAAAGGCACAATTTGTGGGAGGGGCTGCTAATTTGATTGGGAAAGTGGTTCTGAGGAAAGGGGTAATTAACCCTTTCCTCCCGCAGCATGACCCAGTCTTGCCCCAATATATTACTAGGTCAATTTGATGGGGAAAATACATTTTACTACCCCTTGAAACTAATAGCTTCAGAGGGTGATGTAGATCAAGAAAAATTACATAGGCAGAGATGGTTAACCTCCTCTCCAAGCTTCACTTCCCTAGAGGGAACACTACTGAACCAATAGCCTACTTTGTACATTTATATACAAATGGGAATCCAGATCATGGAGAGCATTTTGAAACTCTGAGAATTCCAGAGCTGGAAAATAACCAGCAAGTTGTCCCTTAGTATGGCCTTGCCCTGACCTGCATAGCCCAGGCTAGCCTAATATCATCAGATCTCAGAAGCTAAGCATTTAGATGGGAAATCTTCAAGGAATACCAGGGTCGCTACACAGAGGCAGCCAATGGCAAACTACCTCTGAATGTCCCTTGCCTTGAAAACCCTAGGGCAAGGGTGTCAAACATGTGGCCCGGGGGCCGGATCAGGCCACCAGAGGGCTTCCATCAGGCTTGCAGTGGAACTGGCCATCTCTTGCTTCCAGTTCTGCTGCTGCTGCATCATAGCTTGCTTCGCCAGACTCTCTTAATCATTCAGCCATTTAATGTTTTAACCCGGGTCCTGGACTCAGAACTCTGAGCATGAGATTTCTGTGGTGAATGTCAATAAAGCAAAAGTAGGTTTGCAGCTTACAGAGCTAATGTTTTAAGCATGTTTTTATTTTAAGTAAAAAAAACCTTTGTGTTTATGTCCTTTATAAAGTTTATCTCTCCGCTACCTGACATTACATTTTAGGACACACATGGCGCTGCCCAACAAAGCCTCATTTATGTCAGATCCAGCCCTCATAACAAATGAGTTCAACACCCCTGCCCTAGGGAGTCACCATAAGTTGGCTGAGGGACTTGGGAATGTTTAGTTTGGAGAAGAGGAGGTTGAAGGGGGACATGATGGCTCTCTTAAGTATTTGAAGGGCTGTCACTTAGAGGAGGGCAGTGAGCTATTCCTGTTGGCAGCAGAGGATAGGACTCACAATAATGGGTTTAAATTAAGGGCGGCAAGATACTGGCTGGGTATTAGGAAAAGCTCTTTTACAGTAAGAAGTGTTCAGCAGTGGAATCAGCTGCCTAGGGAGGTGGTGAGCTCCCCCTCACTGGCAGTCTTTAAGCAGCATCTGGACAAACACTTGTCAGGGATACTCTAGGCCGATCCTTCATTGAGCAGGGGTTGGACTAGATGGGCCTGTATGGCTCCTTCCCACTCTGTGATTCTATGATTTTATGACCAGTGGCTCACAAAAATGCATACCCTGCCACACATTTTGTTAGTCTTTAAGGTGCTACTGAATTGTTGCTCTTTTCTACTGCTAGAAAATACGAGTGAATTCTAAAGAGAGTTACAGTTAAAGTTGCCTTGATGAACCAATGGAATTACACTTTCTTTTTAAACTGGTAAGATAAGTGCACGGAGAAGCCATATAACCAGATTCTTAGCTGTAGCGGCAGCAATCTCATTGGCATGCTCTGAATGCAGTCCGTGCTCACAGAGGCCCATTCAGACTAAAATTTATGACTTCTGGTTCCTTGGTAACTTTGTAGCTGCCTCTGTGGGAGGTCTGTTACCACTTGACGATAGTGGCAGTTCTAAAAATGAAGTTTGTTAGGACCAAATTGATTATGTTTATTGCATTTTGATTAAGACAAATACTCCAGGCTTAGTGATACAGTATGAAAAGAACTTAGACTAATTCCTGGAAGTCATAGTTTATTACAGGAGTAACCAGAGTGACAGTTCCTAAATGGTGGAATGTATGCTTAATGGGATTTTTGGAAAGTAACTGCTGAGAAGGCTGTAGGTTTGAGGCTTTAAAAATTTAAATGCCTTGGAAAACAAACACCCTGGTTGCATCTCAGTGTATACCTTTATCTAATTAATCTGCAACCTGTTTGAGGAGAAGTAGTATGAGAGAGCAGTTGTAAGGACAGCTTGCAAAGGGAACATTTCTAGCTGTTAAGAGAAGAAAATACAAGGAAGTCTGGGTTGTGTCAGGTGCCTTGTCAGTTTATTTATTTATTAATTAAATTTATCAACCGCCCTCCCCGGTAAAATCAGGCTCAGGCCAGTGTACAATACAGTCGTATAAAACATCAATAAAACAATTTAAAATTACATAAGGCAATAAAAACATAATAACCTGATTAATTGCTTACAGATGGTGCTGAAATCCTAGTTGTGCTGCTACCTCGTGGGAAATGGGCAGGGTGTGTGTGGAAAGTGGGAGCGCCAAGACTGAACGGTCACTGTCCTCAGCTAAATGCCTGGTGGAACATCTCTGCCTTGCATGCCCTGTGGGACTGTAAAATATCCCTCAGGGTGCGGATGTTTTTTAGCAGAGAGTTCCACAAGATTGGAACCAAGGCAGAGAAGGCCTGGTAATGCAAGAAATCTGAAGCGGCTAGATAAGCACAACTTAGAAAACTAGTTCCTACTAAGTGTCCTCAGATCTGTGTATGTGGAAGCAAAGTAACATGTCATCAAATAAAAGCTTACCTTTCATGCAATTTGCATGATCTTCACTTGGCTTGTGTCACGGCAGGACCAGGGGGCGTGACGCAAGTAAGCAAAAGTCCAGGAACAGTCCGAGGTCAAGCCGGGCAAATCAGGTAGCAAGGTTCAAGCAGGTTTAAATCACAGTCCAGAAGCAGGGTCAGACATACCAAAGTTTCAAGTCCATAAATCACAACGATATCAGAGGAATCAGAGATGAACGAAGGTCAACGAAGCCGAGGGTCAAAAGCAGAGGATCAAGCCGAGAAGAGTTCCACAAGGTCTGGAGCAGAGATGCAAGGATTCAGGTCCTGAAACAATTTAAAATTACATAAGGCAATAAAAACATAATAACCTGATTAATTGCTTACAGATGGTGCTGAAATCCTAGTTGTGCTGCTACCTCGTGGGAAATGGGCAGGGTGTGTGTGGAAAGTGGGAGCGCCAAGACTGAACGGTCACTGTCCTCAGCTAAATGCCTGGTGGAACATCTCTGCCTTGCATGCCCTGTGGGACTGTAAAATATCCCTCAGGGTGCGGATGTTTTTTAGCAGAGAGTTCCACAAGATTGGAACCAAGGCAGAGAAGGCCTGGTAATGCAAGAAATCTGAAGCGGCTAGATAAGCACAACTTAGAAAACTAGTTCCTACTAAGTGTCCTCAGATCTGTGTATGTGGAAGCAAAGTAACATGTCATCAAATAAAAGCTTACCTTTCACGCAATTTGCATGATCTTCACTTGGCTTGCCAACCAGGCTCCAACTGGAGATCTCCTGGATTTAAAACTGATTCCTGGACTCCAGAGATCAGTTCCCCTGAAGAGAATGGCTGCTTTGAAGGGTGGACTTAATGGCATTGTACCATGCTGAGGTCCTTCCTCTCCTCAAATCCCATGCTCCCTGAGTCTGCCCTCCCAAATCTCCAGAAATTTCACAGTCAGGCATTGGCAAGCCTATCTGCAACAAACACTTTGGAACCTTTGAAGATAATACGGCTGCAATCTGAGCGATACTTGTCAACACAATTACAAGGTTTCCATAACAGTAGACATGGAGATGACTCCTGTATCTTAAAAACTTTGCACAAGCCTTGGACTAGGAATTACATATTCAGGTTGAACCTCTTGCCTGGAGTGGGGGACTAACAGCGCAGGCCAATGTAAAATTACTAGGGTTGCCAGGTCCTATCTTTCATCCAGCGGGGGGCTCCCAGGTCCTTTCTGGGAGCTTCATCCACGTGTGATGATGTCACCCGGAAGTGATATCATTGCATCACTGATCTTGGGGGGTAGACTACAGGGGTCTAAACATGGTCATAGACTCTGGTGTTTGTCCAGTACCTCAGGTGGATAACTTAGTGGAAAGGGAACCACATCTCACTGTTATCGAGAGACAAAGGTAAAAATATCGCTGATGCACTTTCTAGGACCACCCTGAGTTGATGTTTGTTTAAACACCGAGTGTGTGTGCGTGTGCATGTGTGTGTGTTGTATGCATGTTGTTGAATGTTTTCTGTTATAAATTGTTGTATATTATTTCTTAAGAAAGTAAATTTAGAAAAATGTATAGCATTGGTGATGTATAGCATGATGCATGGTAATGTTCAAGCATGTTCACCCATTACTACAGAGAGGCTTCAAAGAGCCTCACCTTACATAATGATCTAAAAGGGTAGGACATGTGACAAACTGACCTCCAAAACCAGGATGCTTAGTGCATCAAAAGCAGAGAGCTGGGGAGCAATCTGGTCCTTATGGCCAGAGGTGGGAGGGCAGATGTTATTAATTGGTCTGGATAGGGAAAAATCACCAAGGGAAGCACCATTAATGAGATTATTTTAGCCCCTTCTCTTTCAAAAGACCAACAAGGGCAAGTATGAGCAATCTCGAACAAATTCCAATGTATTTTTTCCAACTTTACCTGAGAGAACCAAATTGGCACAGCATTGAATTGACACTAGAGATTCGAGGCCTGTTGTACTCCAACCATACCAAGTGACTGGCCCGAATCCCACCAATATAAAGGAGGAGGTGGAGGAAATGTTAAGTCTTGGACTCATAGTACCTTCTGATAGTCCATGGGCCTCCCCTATTATTCTAGTGCCGAAGCCAGATAACACCATGAAGTTGTGTGTAGACTACAGGGGTCTAAACATGGTCATAGACTCTGGTGTTTGTCCAGTACCTCAGGTGGATAACTTAGTGGAAAGGGAACCACATCTCACTGTTATCGAGAGACAAAGGTAAAAATATCGCTGATGCACTTTCTAGGACCACCCTGAGTTGATGTTTGTTTAAACACCGAGTGTGTGTGCGTGTGCATGTGTGTGTGTTGTATGCATGTTGTTGAATGGTTTCTGTTATAAATGGTTGTATATTATTTCTTAAGAAAGTAGATTTAGAAAAAATGTATAGCATTGGTGATGTATAGCATGATGCATGGTAATGTTCAAGCATGTTCACCCATTACTACAGAGAGGCTTCAAAGAGCCTCACCTTACATAATGATCTAAAAGGGTAGGACATGTGACAAACTGACCTCCAAAACCAGGATGCTTAGTGCATCAAAAGCAGAGAGCTGGGAGATTAGGGGTTAATGTCTCACTGTAAAGCACTTTGATTGACAGGCTACTGCCTGCATGCACTCCCTTCTCTCTGATTGGTTAGTGCCACCTGAGGAAAGTTTTATAAAAGTTTGTGAATCTTGTCAGAGTGAGTCAGTCATCGTTTGAATTTTGATTTGGCAGTTGCCAGTAAGGAGGAGTGTGTGTGTCAGTCTGAGGGACAAGTCACTTGAGAAGTGAAAGGACACAACTCCTAGCCTTTACTGTACACCAACACATTTGGGGGAAAGTTCAGAAATCAGAACTTAACGTCTAAGTTTTAGCACTTGCCAAATTCCATTTGTTCACAGTCAACAGAACTGGGGTTTAGGTTTGCCAGAAGAGGCTGGGCAGTTGGTGGAAAACTGCCAGCCTAGCCCAACAGAAAAGGGTTAGCTCCTAGGAAAAGGAGGATATTCCTTACCCAGTTATTGAGAGGGTTCAACTCAGGAGGGATCTCTGGTTTGAGAAGTGAAAAGGGAAACAGTCTTAGACTCCTCAAGAGTACAGAAAGTGAAAGTTATAGTCCCCAAAAGGGAAGTATTGATATACAGGAAGAAAGTTCTAACTTCCAGGAAACTAAGATATTTTCTATGAAACTTTATTTCTATGAAACTTTATTAAGACACATTGTTGCTGAAAAAAATCTACAAGATAAACCAATCTCTCACAGTAAAGAACTGTTTCTTAGGATTTAAGCTTCAAATATACTCTGTCTTTTAAAGAACTACAGTTTCCTCAACTCATTGTCCTCTGCCCTATTCCTGATCCAACCGTGCCTGTTCAATAAAATCTACTTTTTTGTTTTAACTTTACTTTGTGTCAAGTGTCATTTCCAAAGGGTCATATAAGAGGGCTCCTGCTGAGTTAAGAATAAAACTCTGGCCTGGGCAAAAGCCAAATAACATCTTTAGCACTAGCTGGGACCAAAGAAAGTTATAAGTTTATAATTCAAACATGCTATTAAGAAGCTGCTCAGTCAGAGTGGGGAACAGTGTCTTTGTAGGAAAATCTGCCTCACAGAAGGGAAGGAGCAAGTGTCCACCATAGTTGTATATGTTCATTGCTCCTCATTTAGATCCATACCAGCTGCTGTAAAAAAGCAAGCGAAAAGCAGCCAGTATGTGGGTAAAACATGAAATGCCATCCAAGCTCAGTTCATATTGCTAGGTCTATAAGTCAAAGATCTGTAGTTATTACTCTGATCTGTAAATCACTGTTTCAAGGCTTTCCCCCTCTGGCATTAGTAAGCAGATATTTTGCCCACTTAGGACTCTATTATTCATAATCGTTGTGCTCCATTAGCCAAATTCTTCTTTTACGTGTTTGGAACAAGCCAAAATAACACCCAAGCTGTTTATCTTATGATTATCTAATTAGGTTTGATTTGACTTTAATAGGATTTTTTTAAAAAAGATTATATTTGCTCCTTATGTTTACTGCTTCTTATGACTAATCACAACATGCATGTAAGCTGTTATCACTGAAGCGAGGGAATTGCAATCAGGAGAATGATTTGTATTGTGACACTTCCTTATGAAAAGATAGTCTTTGTGCAGAATTAGATCTAGTTTGGATGTAATTTCATTTACGTATTTTAAGCTTCTTTCTTGAATGATGAGAAACGCTTTACAAATACACCGAGGTGCAAATCTCATAAATTCTGGAGAATAGCAGCAATCAAATTATGGTTGCTCTTGCATGGTGATGCTTCCTACTGTGCATTCATTGTGGAGGCATTTCCACTGAGAAAAGGCATCCAGGTTTGCTCCTCGTTTTTTTAGTCACTCCACCTGCTCTCCGTTTCCCATGAGCTGCACCACCAGAAGGCCTTTTACCATTTTAAAAAATCAGTATCTATTGTATCATCATAGCAAAGCAGCAAGTACTAAATTTAAACAAAAATCCTGGCAAAAAGCCCTCCAGGGGCACGGGGAAACGGCAGGGATGGTGACACTAAAATGGCACTGATGTGAGTGGAAGGTTTGAAATTGTGCAAGTAGTGATAGGGTATACACTTCTTTTTATTGTCAAAACAGGAAACCATT
Organism: Gekko japonicus; assembly: GCF_001447785.1. NCBI lineage: Eukaryota > Metazoa > Chordata > Lepidosauria > Squamata > Gekkonidae > Gekko > Gekko japonicus. Next base: position 402,637 of record NW_015168655.1, read on the forward strand.
TGACAGCTCCCCTCCCCCCAGCGGAAGTCTCGCTTCCGCTAAGGGGGGGCTGTGCTTCAAAAAAGTGGGGGTGGGCAAGATGGCTGCCAGTGTCAGCCAGAGGGAATGGAGGAGGCTGTGCTAGGGGGCTGTAGCTTTTCCTTTATAGGTTGTGTGCTTTGGGTTATTTTATCACTAAGTCTGCTCTCCATTCTTTCTAATAAAGTCACTGAATCCTGTTTGTCCATCGTAGCATCTATTTCCCTGGTGCAATAGTTGTCCTCTGCCATCTTAGCCATTGCTGAGATGGACAGTTTTGGCTCCAGTTTATTTATATTTGTAGAGGACTGTGTGTTTCTTGTTGTTGTTATTTTTGACATCCCCAGGGGATTGTCATCAGTTTTCCCCATTTTGGTATTAAAATTTAGTATTTTGATGTACTTATCCTCAAGGTCTCAGAAGGGGGGGGGTTGTGGAGAGTCAGGTTTAAGCAGCCATTTCCAACGACTTTGCCGCACACCTCCAAACAATATTATGTTGACAATGCAAATAAACCTACAAGATGGCTAGCCTATAAACTAAGAAAGGAAAGAGAAAAATGAATAATTATGGCATTAAAAATGAAAAGGGACAAGAAAGACATAGTTTACAAGATTTAAAAGAAATCGTGGAGACCTTCTATAAGAAACGATATCTGCAAAGCAATACATGCAAACAAAAGATACAGGACTATCTTCAAAGATGGAATATGAAGAAATTTAATGAAAACCAGAAAACAATATTAAATAAACCAATCACAATATGTGAGATCATAGAAGCAATTAGAAAACTAAAGAAAAAGAAAACACCAGGCCCAGATGAACTGCCAACAGAAATCTATCAGAAATTTGATGATCAATTAATACTACCATTAAAAACGGTACTCCAAAATATAATAGAGACAGAAAAACAAGCAGATACATGGAATCAAGCAATAACATTAATACATAAAACAGGAATGGATGAGAAAGAAATTAGAAATTATAGACCTATATCCCTGTTAAATGTAGATTATAAAATATCTGCCAACATAATAGCTGACAGACTTTAAAAAATTTGATTCAAGTCATCCATCGAGATCAAGGAGGATTTCTGCCAAGAAGCTAACTTGAAAATAATATAAGAACTATAATTAACATTTTAGAGTACTATGAGACCCACTCAGACAAACAGATGGCGTTGATATTCCTGGATGCAGAAAAAGCCTTTGATAACGTCAATTGGACATTTTTACATCAAAAACTGGCATTATGAGATTGTGGTCCATCCTTTCTTGCAATGATTAAAGCAATATATAAAAACCAAAACGCTAAAATTATAATAAATGGAGATATGACTCAAAGTATAGAGATATAAAAGGGAACGAGACAAGGTTGCCCACTCTCACCACTTCTATTTATATTTACTCTAGAAACATTGAATGACTTAGTAAGAGAGTACAAACAAATAAAAGGATCGAGAATTAAAGGAAAGAAATTTAAACTCCAGGCCTTTGCAGATGATCTAGTCTATATCTTAGAAGAACATCTATTACACAGTTGATTAAAATAATTCAAGAATATGGATGTGTAGCAGGACTTAAAATTAACTTCAAAAAGACAAATATCCTAACGGAAAATTGTGATCAAAAGTTGATAGAACAAATACAAGAAATCTCATTGGTGGAAGTGAAGAAAAAAGTTAAATACCTAGGCATTGTGATGACGAATAGAAGCAGCTCTTTAATACAAGACAACTATATTAAATTTTTGAAGGATATAAAGAAAGATTTCATAAACTGGAAAGACCTCCAATTGTCTTTCATGGGCAGGATTGCAACAATTAAAATGAACGTGCTCCCATGAATCCTCTTCCTAGTCCAAAACTTACTGATACTAAAAAAAATGCAATATTTTAAGGAGCTGGATAAGACTATTAGGCAATTTATTTGGTATTCAAAGAAACCAAGGATTTAATTGAAGATCCTACAGGATAAAAAAGAAAGAGAAGGATTTGGACCACCTAACTGGAATTTATATTATAAATCAGCATCCTTAGGATGGATTAAAAACTGGCTAACCCTAGAAAACACTAGAAGCTTGAAATTGGAAGGACACGATTTGAGTATGGAATGGCATGCTTATGTATGGTACGGAAAAGATAAGATACACCAGAATTTCCAACAACATACCATAAGAGGAGCATTGTTAAAAATATGGAAAGAAGTAAAAGAATGGACCAAAGCAAGGGACAACCTGGGAAGTGAATAATCAGTGGACAATATCATGTTTATTTTAATTTATTTATTTAAAACATGTTATGCTGCCTTTAAACCCAAGTTTTGGTCCTCAAAATCAGCTTTAAAATTACACACACACACACACACAAAAATCTTACCTTGGATGATGGGGTTTCTCAAGTCCTGCAATAAGAAGCAGCTATGGTTGGTGCTATGGCACATCTAGCTTGCTCGACCTGGGAAATGGGCAACCCAGAAGGGATGACAGAGGTCCTTTCCATATTTGCCTGCAGCTCCAGATTTTCTCAGTGTTCAAGTCAAGGCAATTTAAGTCCATGGGAAAACAGCATCCAAATAACCCGGGGCAACAGCAGGCTGAAACGAGGTTGACCACTGAAGGGAGGTAGTGTAACACAGAATGTGAAAAAATGGAATAAAAAGGTTGAACTCGATTTTAGTGCAGAATGGGGAAAAAACAATTACAAAGAAGGTTGAATTTGATTTTAGTGCAGAATTGCTTGGAGGACACTGCGATGAACATGGATTAAACGGAGAGTGCAGAAAGGACCTTAGTTTCAGATGTTAAGGATTTGAATAGTTTCTGTAGACTAATAGGGAGTTATTATTTGTTGTTGTTGTTGTTGTTGTTCAGTCACACTGTCGAGTCCGACTCTTCGCGACCCCCATGGACCAGATCACGCCATTATAGAAATAGGATAATGAATGTAAGTTCAATAAGAGGTAGCTGAGAGAAATTAGACCCTTTGTGTGTCAGACCTGCCTGGATTTGTGTGTCAGACCTGTCACAGCAAGTATTAGTAAATAACAATCCCATATATGTTATCTTTGCCTGATGGCCATTTCTAAACATGGGCTTAATTTACTCCATGCTTGGGCCACAGTGCATTTGGGCAAACAACAGAACAAAACCTATTCTAGTCTTAGTAAAGTCTTATAAGATACCTCTAGGGGAGTGTTCTAGACCAGAAGTTGACCCTAGTGGGTCAGGCTTCTGCCCCCACCCCAGTAGGTACCGAATAATTTGTGTAGTCAGCTTTTTAATTATCCCTGCTGCTATGCCTTTAACAGAAGCCACACATGCAGGAATTAGCTGATGAAGCTTTTCCTGGCATGGAGACAAAGGGGTGAGGAAACTTTGCTTGCTTGAGAGCTTCAGACTGGGTCTAGGGAAAGGCAGATAACCCTAAATGCAGTTAAGATGTTCTTCCTTGGATAAACATGGAACAATGAGAAAGGTGTGCAAATGCAGGATATAATATAGGTAAAACATCTATTTTTTAACCCTTTGCAAAACACTCTCTGTAACACTACAAGTAATAGGGCTTTGGACACAGTAATGTTTCTTTCCTTTTTCCCTAGAAACAAAAAACTTTTATTTCCTATTTGCAAATTTTTGTTTTCAAATTGACAACACAAGGAAACAGCATTTTAAGTCCCAAATCACACAGATACACTATATGCTATTGAATATTCCTATTGCAGGGAAGGCGGGGTAAAAATATTCACTATATGCTATTGAATATTCTTCGCGGGGAGGGTGGGGTAAAAATACTAATAAATAAATAATAAAAATTGAATATTCTAACCTATCCTGATGTGATGCCATTCTGATAATTTAAAAAAAATAATAATAGAAAGAAGGTGGAAAGTTTATGAAGGAGCACTTATTTATTTAATCTCAGAGTTGGCAGGAACACAAGGGTCATCTTTGTGCAGAAACTACAACTATAATATCCCTGACACACATGGATTCTAAACTAATACTTAAAAACCTCCAATGATGCAGAATCCAAGCCCTCATGAGGAAGACTGTTCAGAAGTCAAACATACCTCACTGTCAGGAAAGTCTTCCTCAAATTTAGACAAAACCTCCTTTGCTGTATTTTGTATCCCTTAGTCTGAGTCCTGTCACCCAACATGACTGAAAGCATGTCCACCCCATCCTCTGCATGGCATCCCTTTAGGTATTGAAAGGTAGCAATCATATCACCTCAGAAGCGCCTCTTCTCCAATGTAGAGATTCCCAGCTCCTTCAGCCTCTTTTCATAGGACGTGGTTTCCAAATCCCTCACCAGCTTCATTGCCCTATGCTGGACTTCTTCCAGCTTATTGGCTTATTGGCATACTTCCTAAACTGTGGTACCCCATAACTGAACACAGTACTCTGGTCTATAATAAACACCCACAAGATGAGGTCTAACCAAAGCATTGTGAAGTAGCACCAATACTTGTGTGACCTCGATACTATACTTCAACTAAAGAGCCTAAAATCACATTAGCCTTTTACTGCCACTTCATAAGGCTGGCTCATATTAAGTTTATGGTCTACTAGTACCCCCAGATACTTTTCATAGGTGGTACTTCCTATCCAGGTTTCACCCATTTGATATTTATATAACTGACTTTTTTACTACCCAAAGGCAACCCTTTACACCAGTCCCAATTAAATTTCATTTTAATTGCCTGGGCCCACTCCTCCATACTATGCACATCCAGCTGCATCCTATTTCTATTCTCCACATTATTAAGTACCTCATCCACTCCCTATACTTAAACCTCTTCAACCTCAGATCATTAAAAAGCCCCCTATGAATCCAGTATGGTTTCCTGTGATGACTTCCCTTCTTCTTCTTCATAAGAATGGATTGTAACTGTGCCTTCAGTATCTCACATTTTAAAAAATCCCATCCCTCCTGAACGCCTTTCCCATGAAGCATTTTGTTCCATGCAATACCACCTAATACTTGCCTCAGATTCATAGAATTAGCTTCTCTAAAATCCAGGGTGCATTTCTTACTTCTCACCATAAGCACTTTCTTGAAATTCATAAACCTAAGATGATGTGATCCCTTGCACCAAGGGTTCTCACTGCTTCAGCTTCCAAAATCCTCCCCATTAGTAAGAATGTGGTCTAAAATAGCTGAACCCCTCATTTCTGCCAGGGAAGCTAAAAAGTTATTAGACGTTTGCCTACTAGCCGAGTAAGTGTTGGAATATTTGCAAGTTCATTCCCTAATGTCATGAAAGAGTTAACCTATTTGTTTGTTTATGGTAATTGTTAGCTAGTTAGCTTTAGAACCAATGTGCTGTCCTTCACATAGTTCCTGCCAGAGAAAAGGAAGTCCTATGCATAGTGATGTTGCCATGCAAGCCTATCAATGTGTTTTTATGAATTGTATGGACTGTGCACAGGGACTGTACAACATGGTGACCTAGGAATACCTGTTGAGACTGCACACATGAAAGAGGGACACCTTCCTTTAGCATTGCTGCTCCACTGGTAGTCCAGAGTTACCAGCCATCTTGCCTACTGTGAGATGAAGCAGTTCCATGAGCCTGTACAAAGCCTCAGACACCATGCCATGGAAAAAAACGAGAACTCCAAACTCCATTAGGAGTTTCTTTGAGCACATGTAGGCAACCCCTTCCCTCCCCCACCTCCTGACCTGCAAAGCTGCACGTAACTCTAAGACTCTAGTCATAGTTGCTTAGCAACTAATCGCTCACCCATCAGCAAGCTGGCTAGGGCCATCAAGAGACAAAAGCCTTAACCTGATGACTCATCTTACCTGCAACCAGGTGCCAGCTTCCAGTCTAAGTTTCTAGATCTCAGTATTGACCACTCCTTAGTCCCCCTCCCCTCTTCCAGCCAGCCAATAGTATGTTTTATGGGACAGGAGGTGTCACAGGGGGATGTGGCCAGCCTAGCCTGTTCCCCCACACCACATTATAAAAGATGCTACCGACCACATGGGCTCTCTCTCTCCCTCTCCACGACCCATATCGAAGCTTTAACCCTCTTACGTCCAGCTTGCTATCCATATACCCTACCTCCATCTTTAAACTCTAGATCTGCAGCTAGAACCCACATGGTTCTGCCGGTTCAGAGCACGTGTTCCCCATCTTCTATTTCTAACCCCTCCATTTTCCCATTGGAACTGCTCAATGAATGAGGACAGGTAAATATCACCCAACCAACGAATGTCCTGCTGATGCAAATGTGTTTATGATCTATCTTTATTTCTTAGAATCAGTATATGTGTGTGCGTGCTTGTGTATTGTTTGAATGATAAATATTCTCCAGTAAAAAGACATTATACTATATTAAATACAGTCTCCATGTCCGTTTCTGGTACTTACAGTAAAGACGGGACTTCTGTATACAACGGTGTTTGCTGCCTAATTTGCCTATTGCCTATTAATAATCATATTTCCCCAATAGTAATTAAGAAATTAAGGCAAATTGGCTAACAGTGAAGTGACCTTTAGCCTGGCTATTGGTCAGTTCATAGTTGTGTGATGTTACCTGATATTCAGTATGTAGGCATTTTGAGGTTTCTTCTTAATTGTTTTTATCCTTTAACGTGTAACGCTTCCTAATATTATCAGTAATCTTTCTTTAAACCTAATTTACACTTGTGTGCTGTGTGGTTCCCTTTTTCTCTGCTAAAATATTCAACAGTTAGACTCCCAACAAATATCAGGATAGTTAAAATTTCGTATCGCAATGACCTTCCTCTTTTTACAAACTAATTATAATTGATCGTAAAAAACCTTATCTGATTCCTGAATCTGACTTACTGGTCTATTATAAACACCCACAACAACATTACCATCCCTACCACTCATTTTACTTTCACCCAAACACTTTCACCCAACCTCAGTGCAATCCAAGCAGACTTATACCCTGCAAAGTAAACTGAAATCAATAAGCTTAGAAGGGTGTAACTCTGATTTGGACTGCATAGTGTACGCCTGAACCAGAATCAGTCCAAGGTTATAGCACAGAGGATTAATCTGTTCTCCAACATCACCAAAAATTCCTTTAAGATATGATTGTGTCAATCCAAGGTTTCATGATGATTTGTAAGTTGTTCTTTTTATTTTTTTTACATAATCAATACATGTCTGCCGTCCAATATCCTGTTGTTGGAGCTTCTTCATTCTTCCAGTGGTAAAACTATACATTTAGCTACTAAAGTAGCCCTAGAGTGGTTAGTTATATTTTAAGAACCCAAACTACAGAAATATAGGCTATAATGATATGCTTGTAAGAGGAATTTGTGCTGGTTGACAGAACAAGGTTAATTTTCTTTTCTACTGCATGCCAGAATGCTCTAATTCATCAGCAAAGCCAACATAGATGTACCTTGGTACACTGCCTCTCCAGCATCAGCTGTTGTTAGATCCCATGTTTAGAGAATCTGGGCATTGATGCAATATAAACATTTTGTTTTGCCAAATTAATCTCTTTTGAAGTTCTGATGTAGCTTTTGTATGGATCTCAGGGTGACAACTGTTGCTGCAGTCGTAAAGTCTCCTGTCTGTCTCAGACCATGATCTTGGTTGGGTTTTTGATGTGCAAATCACCGCCAAAGCACATGGCATGCACAATGTAATGTTTTGTAATGAATGTAGTTGGGTTGTTTTGGGAAGCTCCAGATGCACAGGATCCAGACAACACTGGATTTTAAATTCTCAAGTCTTTTGTGGGAGGATTATATTCTTGCTGCAACTGGATGAATGTTTTAGAAATTATATCCTGTGCTGATCAGATACTGCCAGCTTTCCACAAAGTGGGGGCCTCAGTCCCTTTGGTGGTAAGGCTGCCATTCATTCTGTACGTATTAAAAGAAACAAAATTCTATGTCAACTTTCTCACTATGTAAATTTGAGCATGCTAAATTAGCATACCTCATTTGTGAGATTCACTGCAGGTGCTTTATCATTACATCAGCTAAATACCAGAAGCAGTGGCGGAAACAGTAATGGAAAATCTTTCTGTTTTCAGTACCAGGGAAGATGGCACATTGCCAGCCATGCTTCCATTCTGCAGGAAGGCAACAGTGGATGTTGTCAACGAGAAGGGGCTCCATTGTCTACCTTATCTACAACCTGGTTTATTCAGGCAACAAAATCAAGTGGTAAAGCTATTCCTGGATTGTACCACTGCCAACTTCAGATGGGGAGAGTTGTGTGTTTGAATACTCTGCTATGAAAAAGGGACTGAATCGGTCCCTATAATATAGTGATTCCCCTACCCCAGATAACTATATTCTGTGGCACAGCATTCAAATATGCCCCCCTCACCTGCTACAATGGTACAATCTAGGACAAACTGTATGACTTGATTCTTGCAATTTTCATCATATTCTTTCAGTCAACAAGACTAGGAAAGACCCACACTACCTCACAGAACATAATTTTGTTGAATATATACTATTGAGAAATGAAGGGAAAATAATCAAGACATATTTGATTCAAAAGCACAAAAAGGAGGTGGAAGTCAGGAAGCACAAAACCTAATCTAACACAGATGACAGAAATTTGACCAAGTGATATTGTAAGAGCCTGATCTGATTTCTCTTCCAATGTCTTCAAGTATTTGAAATACTGGGGGAAGTTAGATGGCTGGTCTAGTGTGCATAGTTCAAACAACTACAGCAACAAAGCTGGAGAAACTCTTCCTTGGAGCTGCCAAAGAATTCACTGAACAGAATGTCTAAATAGAGAATGAATAAAGGGATCTGAGATTTGCAAAAAAGGCAAACTGCAGCAGCATGTTAAATACTAATCTACAAGGGTAACAGAATGAGAAGTGATGTCACAGTGACAGCTCTTGCTTCCAAAATTCAGTAGTCTACATGAATTCTCTTTGTTAATAATATTCTGATCACCATGCTATAACTGAATTAACTCAAGCAAATATTTAAAAGTTCTGCACATTTTCCAATTTTGCTAATTGCTAGTGTCTGTGTTGGAGTGTATGTAAGTATCCAGCATGTACAACTGTAAATAGATGAAACCAATCTAGATGACAGGTGTCAGTGTTAATTGACTGTCAGTAGAACAGGAATGAACAGGTTGGAACATGTCCTGAGCTGGAGTCTAGTCACAGTGACTCAGCAGCAATATGATTGGTTGTCAGATGTATATAAGTGTACAGTTTCCTAGCATTGTGTGCCTGATGGAATATGAACTGCTTGGCGAAGCACTTTGCTGGAAAATACTCTGCTTATAAATAAAACCACTGTATATAGTTGCACACTATACCTGACTCTGTGTGGTGACTATAGCAGTACCCCAGTGTGGTGATATTGGACTGGGTGGTACCAAACGGAGACCTGGGATGCAGTGACGCCAACCGCGACAGGGTTATGGGCCCAGAGAGCGTTTGAGCGACGCCTGGAGAACCTAAGCCACGTCCAGGGTGAGTCCTGACTGCAAGGAATCCAGTGTCCAGCCGAGGTTCCAGCCGGAGTCCTGGAAAGCACCTGTAAGCTGTTTTTGTCTGTGTGCTGTGAAAGCTGGAGCTGTGAGCGAGGCGGCTGCTGTCCTTCTGGGAGGAGAGGAGTACGTCCAGCTTGGAAGCGTTCCTGGCAACAGGGGAGGAGCAGACGGAGATAACAGCACGGGGGAGTCGTCGGAGCCGGAGAGTTTGGTGAGCTGCCGAGGCGTCCAGCATGGATCCAGCAACATCAGCTCAGTGGGTGGCAAAACTCACTGCCAACAACTACAACACATGGGAGCTTCGGATGAAGCATTACCTCAAAAGGGAGGGTTTATGGCTTTACGTTGAAAGCCCCCCGATCCTGTGCCTGCAGGAGACGTGCCAAAGGTGGAAAAGGCTCTTGCAACCATCGTTTTGTCTGTGGCCGATGACCAGCTGATACATGTGTCGCAGGCTTTAACACCGAAAGAGGCATGGGACAGCCTGAAAACAGTTTACGTCGCCAGCACGGCAGGTACTTTGATTTCCCTTTATCGG
>NW_015168655.1:415460-426792 GCF_001447785.1 Gekko japonicus
AATGGTTTAAAGAAACAACACAAAAATGCTTTAAAATCAAACATCTGGGAGAAATAGAGCACTACCTGGGTATGGATATCAGGAAAAACAAAGAAGGTTTCTATGAAATTAGCCAACAGGGAAAAATTGTGAAACTGTTGCATAAATATAAAATGACTGATGCTCACAATGTGCAAACCCCAATGACTACAAGTTTTCAGAATGAGCCTGAAGAAAGAGGTTTGAAAACATAAATGTCTACCAGTCTCTAGTGGGATCACTGTTGTACCTGGCAATTTGGTCAAGGCCAGACATCTTTTATGCTGTACATGTGTTAACTCAGAAAAATATGTGTCCAGAGGAAAAATATTGGCAAGCAGCTAAAAGAGTACTAAGGTACTTAAAGGGTACTATAAACAGCAAGTTGGTCTTAAAGGGAGACAGCTCCCAGGAAGTAATGGCATTCTCTGATGCAAACTGGGGAGATAAAATGACTGGCAAGTCAACAACTGGTTATGTTGTGTATGTGTATGGGGCACTGACTATGTGGAAGTCAACTAAACAAAATAAGTTTATGTACCTAAGAGGGAAGCTTGGTATTGTTGTAAATACTTAGGGGGAGTGTTGGAGTGTATGTAAGTATCCAGCATGTACAACTGTAAATAGATGAAACCAATCTAGATGACAGGTGTCAGTGTTAATTGACTGTCAGTAGAACAGGAATGAACAGGTTGGAACATGTCCTGAGCTGGAGTCTAGTCACAGTGACTCAGCAGCAATATGATTGGTTGTCAGATGTATATAAGTGTACAGTTTCCTAGCATTGTGTGCCTGATGGAATATGAACGCTTGGCGAAGCACTTTGCTGGAAAATACTCTGCTTATAAATAAAACCACTGTATATAGTTGCACACTATACCTGACTCTGTGTGGTGACTATAGCAGTACCCCAGTGTGGTGATATTGGACTGGGTGGTACCAAACGGAGACCTGGGATGCAGTGACGCCAACCGCGACAGTCTGAACCAAAAATTCAGATTTTGTATACAAAGATTGCATTACAAAATTCAGTATTAGAATAATTTAGGCTTTTTTGGAGAGAGAGAATTTGGTGAGGTTTCAAATATTACTCTCATAAGGTGTCAGCTATCAAATGTCAAGAACTGTTTGGTTCAGTACATCTATGCACATTCTCCTTTGCTGCTTTAAATCAGTTCTCAAACTTTAGCAATCCACTTATTTTGATTTACAATTTTTTTTAGACTCCCAAGCCCTCCCATCCCCCTTTGCTGGTACCCACCACAAACTGGACAGCCCCCTTTCAAAGTGTGAATGCAAGCCAAACATGCCCCATGGATTTATTTATATTTATTTATTACTTCAATTTATACCCCGCCTTACATCCTCAAAACAATATTGTAATGACCATATCATTTTAACTTTAGATGCAAGGAATTGTATCATCTGTACACGGCATACAAAGTCATGTCATACTTAGCCAATTCTATAAAGCTACAACTCCAAAGGCACAGACCATGTTCTAATCAATTTCACCCCTTGATTGAACATTACACTACAAACAGCAAGAAGTTTCCTTAATTTGTTTAATAATTTCTTGATAGTCGCTAGCTGAACAGGGTTGGGAAGGGACCTGAAAAACATTTCAGAACTACTTGTAGAAGAAGACCATTATCACACTTCTGCTACTCAACTGAAAATTGTGAATTACTATTATTGTCTCTGGATGTGCAGGGCTGTCTTTTAATTTGTATGCTGAAATCCTTTGCATTGGAAAAGAAAGTGAAAACCAATTCATTTTTATTCCAGAAGTAACTATGAGGACTGTGTTGGGATCCTACCTGCTTGGTGCCACCCAACCAATTAGGGCTAAGCTATGATTCCCAGCAGACAACCAGCATGTTTTCTGGCTTGCGTTTCAAAGTAATTTGGAAACTAGGTGACTGCAGGTGATAGTAGCTGTGTGTGCCCTGTGGAAGAGGAGGAAGTAAATTCCATTATCTTGGTCTGAGGGAGAAAGCCCAGGCCCCTATCCTATAAAACTAAGGGAGCTTTGTTTTCAAGTTAGCCAGATGGGTTCATGGTAGCTAGGAAGGATGAACAGCCTCCCTGGACTACCTTCATGGACCACCCAGGAGTGCACAGACCCATCTTAGACATGCTGCTTTAAATCATGTCTCCAGTTTAGACACAATTGGGCAGGCTCATGTTTGAAAGGCACCACATGGAATTTATCTCACATCTGCTGACATCACATGGAATTGATCTCTAATGGTTCAAAGTGCCTTATGTTACCAACCTCTGAATTAGCATAGTGACATTGCATGTTTGCCATAAAATAGTGTGTTTCACTTGTATTGATGGCAATAATAAGTAGGTTTGGCCAATCCATTATAAAGACCGAAAGGAAGCATAGTATGCTTGGATGAAAAGTCATACATGGTCAGTGTGACCTTCCTGCTCTGCCTTTCTTATTCAAAAATGGACACTATTGTATGTAAATGATATTTTGCTTCATTTCTGGAAAGCTTCATTTTCTGTATATTGCTGCTGAGATCCTGGGAAAGCAAAGATGTCTGCAGCAAAACTAAATGTAACTCTAAACCAATTCTAAAAGCAAAACAAAACAGTATCTTTCACGCTATATTAATTCTTTATGCTTCTCTGTAGAACAAAAATGGAGCTATAGCGGTTATGATTTTTTTTAAAAAAGGGGGGGCAAAGATATATTCAACAAATATTGGTGGTTTAAGCAAATGCATTTGTTCAGAGACAATTTTAGAAAAGTATGTAACAAAAATGTTAGCATCGTCTTATGCCAATAGATGCATTCCCACTAGTTGTTCTCAAACAATACCTTGCTATGTTTGTTGAAATATATGGAAGACAACAGACCATCTTACTTAAAAGAAACCATTTGCAGTTACTATTTTTAAAGTTCCTTATTGGGCATTCTGGTCCTAGGGAAGCAGGAAAAAATGAACAGACCGGTATATTAATAGCACCTACTTCTTTTGACCCAACCATTGCTATTAATTTGATAGGTCTAATATAAATTTTGATCCTTGGTAGTGGTTGTTTTTAAGTTCAGTCTTTGACAAAACCACTCCACAATATCAGTTGTGCCTTTGCCCCAGATTTTCTGAGAGCTACTAAAGCCCCCCAAGCAGTTCACCTCTTAACACCACCCAGACCCAATTCAAACATAATAGAAAGCCAATCACACTAGCATGAACATATTAATCATGAGTGATCCTGGTGTATTTTATGCATTCCCCCCACCCCATTCAGTTCCACTCACTATATTCCACCCTTTCTCCAAGAAGTTCAGGACACTGCACATGGACTTATCTTCGCAACAACCTTGTGAGAGAAGTTAAGCTGTGAAAATGAATTAGTCCCAATATCATTCTTCCCTCTGTTACCACCAATGGCCTACCTTGTTGTTTGGGGAAGTTAGCTATGTGGCAGGATAGGCCAGAGGGGTACAGGAATTGCACACCACTTGTATACCAAGGTCTGATCACTTCTTGGCCTTTTGGCTAAGTTCAAGTGTACCAAGGTCTGGCGCAGTAGGAAAACTCCAGATTTGAAGAGTAAATTAAATAGTTTTTAATTGAAGAATTTCCCTAATTACAAGCACACTAAACATTCAAAAAGAGCAAATAATACAGGACTAAGAAAGCAGAGGTGATTGATAGCAAATAGAAGGGTCAGTTATGGGGTGATACAACCTATCCAGATGTGCAGAGATCCATGGAGATGGGATTATGGCCCAAACCAAAGGTTTAGGGGTGAACTGCCAGTTGGCATCAGGGGCAGACACACAAAATCTGAGGCCATGTGCTCTGACAGATATAGACATTGGAAAACAATGCAGACCATTGGGAGGCCATGGGGGCTGGTCTCAGGTGAGAATAATAGATCTTCTAGACCAATAAGGAGTCCATGGAGGTGTGGTACCAGGCAGAGTGTAATTCAGGTGTGACCAATGAGCTTTCAGAGGGACAAAGTCTGGCTGCACAATAGCCTTGATGAGATTAAGCCAGGTGCAGGATGGTTGGGTTGGGAGTGTCCATTGTGGAACAATAGAGTGGCCTGGTGTTTCCCTGGTGCCATACAAAATAGGTGATGTTTCCTATTTTGTGACAGGATGAACCTGAATGGGAGATCATTCACTAGACATGGTAAATTAATGTTTACCTTGATAGGTCTGGCATAGGTGTAAGAATGCAGGCAAATATATGGAGATAGGAATGAGAGGGTTATTCCAAAGCTATCTCCCGACATACAAGTGAAACAGAAGTTTGGGCTAGAAACATGCAATGTACTTCATTCATTACAATAGCACAGACCAGAGGCTCTTTGTCCCTGCCTGTCTGTACATTTGACAAACAAAAGACTAACCATTTGGTCAGTAGAAGATGCCTGAGGCCAGGGCAGAGACTTGCCCATTCTAGTCCTTTTTGGAGTGAGTTGACAGGATAGACTGGGGGGCGGGGTGTGCTTGCACAGAGGATGTTTGGCAGTGCAGCCAGCCTGGAGAGTCTTCAATTGGCCTGAGTTTTCCCAGCCGAGATGCGGTTCTCCTAGCCTCCCAGCAAAAGCCACTTTTAAGCCAAGCCTGGATTCATGAGGGCACTGCTTGTGGAGGTTCAGAGGTCATTTTGGGGTGTCTCTCTCTCGGAAAAGACTACCCCGGGTTCAGGGCCTAGGAGGCTGGTTACATCCTTCCCTCTCCCTCTTACTAAAGAACCTGCCATGTTGATTATCTTGTTCCCTGTCTTGTAAATAACGTTAAGAGCAGTTGCACACTAATGGCAAACCCTACAGTGTAAATGCTTAAGGACTCCATTTTAGAGAACTTTCCAGCTTGTTCTGTTGCATCTTCTCTGCCAGGCTGGCTACAACCCTCATTTATTATCTGTATGATTCTTCCTTCCAGCCCATCTTTTAAAGGTGCCTTATAACCACACTGATGGTACAAATATACCTTATCGGTTGCTAAGTAAAATAGACATTTATATACGGTCTACAACTTTTAAACATTCTTTAAGAGATAAAGATCTTCCAGATTCACATGTGCACAAAAAGTGTGAAAACTGCCTTAATGATGCTTCATATGTGCAGCACAGACATTGTATAGTCTCACATACTAGTTGAGATCCCATGTAGAGTTTCCTTAGGCGCAGGGGAGGACAATTTTCACCTGTTCCCCCTACCTCAGAAGTCCCAAACATCCCCAAATATGTTGCTGCAGGGGGATGGGGACCCTCGGGAATAGCCTGGAGGGAAATTGGAGGTCTGCTGCAGGAGGGGGGAATTAGTAAAAATCACCCCCAACCTAAACTCACAGAAATTCTAGGCAAGATCCTAGTGAGGTTACAATTTAGGTCCTGTAGATCTGCCTTTTATCTTACTCTCAGCTTCTTTTCTCTTAATTCTTTCTCTGCTGTTTGCCAGAATGCTGTAGTTGGTGTCTATGCTATCTGAACATTTAAAAAGAGATGCTCACAAACTAAGGTCACTTTCAAATGGGCACTGTACTATTTTTTTGCCTGTGAACAGAACCATGTGTTTTTTTAGCTTTCAGACTCGCTGATTATCTCTGTTTTTCCTGAGGTTTATAAAACCACTTAAAATCCAAAGTTTTCCTTTTAATGCACTGTGAAATCACTTTTGCTTTTCATCTGAAAGGCATACAGAGCTTTCAAAAGTTGCCACCCCCTTTCTTTTTGCCATTTCCTTAAAAAAGAACAAAAACATGGACAGCGTAGCGATTTATCACTATACTGACATAGCAAACATTTAACACTCTAACTGGCAGTTATTTGTTTCCTAAATTCACCCCTCAACAAACAACCATTGATCACCTGTTAAGCGTTAACCCATTTAATGCAGTCCAACATCTAACAATTAGTCCCCAGTGATACTTTTGTAAGGTAAATGACTTTGGCACCAAACACTTATTGAACAGTGGTCATTCAATGGAAGGAGTAAAAAGCAGTCAGTTTGCCACCCGACTAAAGGACTGGGGGGAAAGGGGGGAAAGTGGGAACCAATAAGTTATTTGGCAAGGTCAATAGTCCAATCAACAGAAGAGAAAAGCAGGGAAGTAAGGTAACAAGGTAACAAGAGAGAGAGAAATTGTTTTAAAAAATTAGGGAAAATGCAGTGCCATCTGAAATAGATGCAACGTTTCACAGGCATTTCACAAATGGATTTATTTGCTGTCTGAAAAAAAAAGTTACCATCCTTTCTGCTTAAAAACAGATGGGGCAGAAACAGAGTCAAAGCAGGATAAGGTGACAGTGTGAAAGGGACCTAAGCATTAACTCTGGCAGCTGTCCTTTTGCTATAATGGTTCAGTTAATACCACAAAGTCACAGAACATCAGACTGCTCTGGTTGTAAAGTTAAAGTGTACATTTTTAGCAGAGAAAATCCCAGTTCTATGCAAATTTATTCAAACTGTTCGCAAAGGAAAGTAACTGGAAAAGTTGCATCTTTGGAATTTCTGCCTGTTTATTTGCATGGTCAATTTTCCCTTAATTCAAATTTTTTTGTTGCTGACCTAAGATAAAATGCAGCTGTAGGCCCGTAGCTACTGCGGGGCCCACGGGCCCGGCACCGTAGCAGTTTTTATGGCCCCCCTCTCCGAACCTCGGCTCCCCCCGGGCCCCCTCCCCCTGACTGTCTGTTGGCCTTTCAGTGGGGTGGACAAGAGCGGTGATGTCAGAGGTGGCGGCACAAGCAACAGCGGTGGGAAGGTTGGGCTGAGAGCATGGCCTGGGCAGGCAGTGAGAATGAATGGTGGTGGGAGAAGCCTCCATCTTGGGCTGCCACCAGTTGCTCAACATACCACCTGCCAGCAGGTAATCCAGGCAAGGCAAGAAGGCAGGTGGGGGCCTCCTCTGGCCCCAGCCAGGTGCTCCTGGCTGAGCTCCGGTGCACCAGCAAGGCCACAGATGGCACCTCCATGGCCAGCCTGGTCACCGCACACCTCACTTCTCCTGGCCCTGGGAGGGGGCCGAGGGTGGAGGTCAGGCTGCCCCTAGCCCTGTGCTGCGGGAAGGGGCACTGAGGCTCCTCAGGGAGGGAGGCCCCCTGAGCAAAACATTGTCCCCCCCAAGCAAAAAGTTGCTAGCTACAGGGCTGGCTGCGGGTGTGGTGTACTTGTGAGAGAGTTGAACTAGGATGGAGGAGGCCAAGTCTCCAGACCCTGCTCAACCACAAAGCGTGCTTTTTTTTAACCTAACCTACTTCATAGGGTGTGCGTATGTGTGTATATAAAAAAGATAGAGCATTGTGAGGACAGAACTGTGTATGTCCTCATCTCTTTGATTTGTCACTGCCAGCACCCTTCCAGTCTTCTGTGTTGCCTTTGTGCTATACAAGGAGAGCCGGGGGGGGCAGTCCTATTAGCTTAGCTGCCCATCTAAACCAGGTGCAACTCCTCTCTTACAGCTCCCAGCTTCTCTCCTCTTGCCACTGTGTTACGGCTTCTAATGAACAGTGTTGATTAGGTCACACATACTTCACTTGTCATTGACTAAAATGGCAATGTTAATCTGCTCCCCAAATGCTATCTCTGAACTGCAAAGGAGACCAGTCTGATTTTTTTATGTACTTAACTTAGTTCATTTATAGTCCATCTTTCTCACTGAGCCTCAAGGCAGATTACATAATCAAAACATGGCAACCTGAGCAGGATAAGGCATACAGCCAGCAATGAAATAAAAACAGGATTACAAAATTGAGAGTTGTACGTGAAAAACGGTATATTACCTACAATAAAACAGCAGAGAAACAGTGGGACAGCCTAATGAATACAGGGAACACAGCAATGTCTATACTTTCCACAAACATTAATAATTGCCCTGTTTCCTGAGGCTTTTCCCATTTTGAGCCCAGGGCCAGGACCAATGGACATTCCCTTTCTTTATTCTCTTCCCATGGAGCTTCCTTCTCCCCTCCTGTACTCTTTGCCACTCTCAGCCCCTTCCATGATTCCACACTAGGAAACCATCCTTGTTATATTGGTATCCTGCCTTTCATCCTGGCAATTCTGTTTTATCCTCACAGCAATCTTGGGAGGCTGACTGGGTTGGAAGACAGTGACTCACCTAAGCCACCCATACAGTATTCTGGCTGAGCAGGGATGTAGTCCAAGTCTGGCCCATCATTGCCCTGGGCTTTGTTGTTTAGAGATAAAATATGCTCAAAGCTAGTCCTTAGAAGTTGGGGAAGGATGGGTTCATAAAAAGAACATTTTTTTGCTCATAAAATTATTTTTAGTATGACAGTCCACTTGCCCCCATATTATTATTCCATTTGCAATGGAAAACAAGATATATTTTGAGTTTATGTGATTTTTGCACCTGTTTGATTAGTATTCATCCGACCAGGCAGAAGCTGTGGTTGGCATATTGTGGGAAGCTGATTACTTTAACCCCTTACTTGGTCTTGTTGAAACCATCCTGATTGCTGAAATTGATTTACAGAATATAACAACCAGAGATTGCCCCTCCTTCTCCTCTGTGAGGAGTTCCATGCTGGCAAATACAGAGCATGTGCAAGAAGCAAATGGTTGTCCAAGGCATCGTGATAATGTGGCAGAGACTAAAAGAAAGGTAATGTATGGATATGTAGGCAATGGTTTGCCCCCAAGTGCACCACAATTCCTTAAGAGCTATATGGGAATACACATGCAAAAAATAATGCAAACTGTTGGGTGTTTTGAACCATTTATAGATGCTGATCATAATGTCATGGCCCACAAGAAATTCACATATAAACCAATTTTTATTATTCTGTGACTGATTTCTGCTTTTGGAAACTCGTTCTAGGGCAAGACCCAAGTACAAAGACACCCATTTGAGAAACCTTTTACATCTACTTACATTTCTTTCTCTATACCACGATATCCTACAATGCATTTTCACACACTTTTAACTCCGGTGGCAGAATTATTCAACTCTTTTTAACTGTATGCTAACGGAAGGTTTTCCAATAAATACCATGTAAGTACATGCAAATTACTGTGCAATTACCTTTTTTAAAAGTCCAATCTAATTAGTACATAACCTTTTTTGCTGTATTGTGTGTTAGAAGGGTATAATCCTATAATGATATGTTTCTTGTTCCATTGTTAATCTATTGGAGTGTGGTAATTTTCACATAGTGAAATAGTCAATCGCTTCCACATGTGTGATACTGTCAATGTGTAACTTCAAATCCCTTCCAGTGCTTTCAGACCAGCAACATTTAAAATTGACTGAATTTTGTACTTTTTAGGTCACAAGCCAAAGTGTACAGGTAACACACAGCTGGGAGGAAGCTGGAAAAGAACTGATAAGAGGCAATTTAATTAGCTCCTTTGCTATGCAGGTCAAGAATGATATAGGTGAGTGCTTGGAAAGTAGATAATTTTGAGTCTGAAATGTAAAAGAATGGTTGAAATAAAAAGCAATGTAAGGATGTGAGTTATCCACCCAACCGTCCAAAACCAAATGAAGATATTTAAAGAATATCTGGTTATCAGTTATCCCTTTAGCCAAAGTTTAATGGAAATGTTTTTCTTTCTTATCCTAGGCAGCTGATGGTGAAACTTACTATACGTTTTCAGTTGCAGTGTCTGGATACCTTAAAGGCAGTACCTTTAGGCCAGCTCTACCCATGAAGCAGAAGGCAGGCAGCGGAATCTTGAAGCAGCAGGATGAACTTTGCCACTTCAGACTGCAGGTGGGACAAACCATTTTCAAATTTTTTCATATGTTTAAAAGGGAAAAAAACCCTGCAAGTGAAAAAGATCCACAGCAGGTTGGTGAGAAAAGCTCTAGCCCAACCTGCTCCCTCAATTTCCTCCCATAAGGGAATATTAAATTGTGCAATTTCTCCCCAGCTACAGTCCTAAATAGGCTTGGCAGCTCTGGGTTGGGAAATACCTGGAGATTTGTGCGTGTGTGGGGGTGGAACCTGAAGAGGGCAGGGTTTGGGGAGGGGAGGGACTTCAGTGGGGTGAAATGTCATAGTGTCCGCCTTCCAAAATGGCTATTTTCTCCAGGGGATCTGATTTCTATTGCCTGGAGATCAGTTGTATTCCCGGAGATCTCCAGTTACCACCCTAGTCCTAAAGTGGTACAGCCCATTCTACCATCTCAGGCCTAGACCACTTAGCATGGAACAGAAGAGTGCACAGAACTGTGTGGAGATAAAGCTTGCTTACAAAGTGAAATGGTCATGGGCAACCAGGATGGTGAGAGGGTTTGAATCCAAGTCTTATGAGGAAAGCCTGAAAGAGTTGGGTATGTTTAGCCTGAGAAAGAGAAGGCTTAGAGGGGACATGATTGCAGTCTTCAAGTATCTGAAGGGCTGTCATGTAGAAGATGGAGCAGATCTATTTTCTCTTGCTCCGGATTGCAAGGCTACATCTAATGGGTGGAAATTACAAGGGAGTCGTTACCGGCTAAATATCAGGAGAAACTTCCTAACTGTAAGAGTGGTTGAGCAGTGGAACAGACTGTCTCAGGAGATGGTGGATGCTCCTTCACTGGACATTTTCAAGTGGAGGCTGGATGACCATCTTTTGGATATGTTGTAGGGCTATCTTTCGGCTATGCTCCTGCAGAATGCAGGGGGTTGGACTAGATGACCTGTAAGGTCCCTTCCAACTCTAACATTCTATAGTTCTATGATTCTATGATCCGTTTTAGAGAGATTCATCTAAGAAGGGGCATGGTGGCATATTTGTGTATCATTACTGTATCATATGTGTATCATTACCTACAGAAGGCTTTGTGGGTAGCAGAGTATGTCTTTTATCAAGTTAACAGAAGTATGTGTCAGCTTTATATTCATTTCAAGGAGAAAGATCAAGTGCCGGTGCTCATTTCAGACCTTTCAATGGAGCCCCTCTAGTTTAAAAGGGAGAGAAGAAGAAACTGTTCTACACGTCGACTACTTCACTACCCTTGATTAATTTTATTTCCCAGTTGGGAAGTTATTTGGAGCCCTATCTTAAAACTAGCATTTTTATTATGCTGCTCAATAAATGCCTGAACTCTAATCTCCAGTGTAATAGAGCTGTCCGTTTTTTAAAAGAAACAGTGCCTTCATGCCTTTAATAGATATATTTGGGGGGTGGGAAATCAGCATGTGAAGCTTTTCCTAGCATGGAGTCATGGGAAAAACTTCAATGACTGATTCCTGTCAGTGCTTAAAAAACCCTGAGCTGCTATCCACAAAAGGGTGGCAGCCCTAAGGTAAAATGTTTATATAGAAAGGTGACTTCTTCCCTGGCAGGACTCCTATATTTAACACCTCTTTGTCAAAGT
>NW_015168655.1:426843-496454 GCF_001447785.1 Gekko japonicus
CTCAACTGAATCACCACTTTGTTACATAGCTCTTGGAGGGACGGGGACTAACACCAAAATAGATTTGGTTCCTTGATCTGGGAAGGCAAAGGTTGCTGTACTGAATGACAATTTCAGTAATCTTCCCCCATGCTGACATAATAGGAGCTGCATAAACAGACCTTTCTGAATTGGATTTTACAATGGTTTACAAGACACCATCCAGCCGAAATCTTAGGCACCCTTGTCTGGGCATAATAAATTTCATTTATCTCAGTGGGGCCTACTTCTAAATAAGCACACACAGGATCAGGCTGGAAATCACTTTTTATTTATGGACTGTTGAGGGTGGCTCAAAGAGGATGGACAGGCTAAAGAAATGTTGATCTGGAAAATATCAGATAGTTTTCAGAAACATGCTAAAAGAATTTTAATATCCCCTGGTGAATTTATGTTCTTTCTTTATTTAATAAGATTTGTAACCCTCCTTTCCATTGAACAAAACCTCAAGGTAGCTAGCAATATACAATAACATCATCAAAGTAAAAACACAAAATCAAAAATCGGGGATGGGGGTGTGTGAGGATATGGTTGAGTAGTAGAGCAAAGGCTTGGCAAATGGAAGGTCTTGGGTTCAGTCCCCAGCATCTCCAGTGAAAAGGATCACTTAGGCAATGTGAAAGACCTCTGCCAGTCTGAATAGACAGTATTAATGTTGTTGGACCAATGGTCTGATTTAGTATAAGGTGGCTTCATATGTTCAAAACCCAGGACCATATAGCAGCATAAATCATAACAGATCGAGTCCTGTGGATCCTTTCTGCTAAAGGTGGCACCTTTCTATAGCACGAGCTCACTCTTAACTTTTAATGGAGTGTAGGTTGTAGGCATTTTACTGTGTGTTATAAGATTTTACTAGGTTTCATTAGGTTGGGGAGGGGGACTGCGTTTTATTGCTATATAATGTTTTAATTACATACTATGTTATGTTGTCTTGAGTCATGGGGAGAGTTGGGGTGTCGATGACTATAAATAAAAGAGCCTTCTGCTGTGTAGAGGGAGGTGCCAATGCTAGTGTAGTGGATCCACAGGATCCAGTTTTTCATCAACAGCAATAGTTAAGTAAACCTAAAACTGCTGATAAAATAAATTCAAACAGAGCAGAATCCACCAATATACAGCAGAATCGACCTAACTTTTTAGAGCAAAAGTGTTAGGCTACTTCTGCGCAACAATTCTCTGTGTTGCCTTCGTTGTCACTGCCAGTGCAGAGGCATGCAGGATGATCATAGAGCTTCCACATGTGGCTCTCTGTGTATTTTCCTCTGTCTTTTTTCTGAGTCTTCCCTTCCACATATGCTCCACAATGATGCCGCATTGGTTCTTGGGGAGTGGTTGTCATGGATGCTGAGGGAATTTCTTGACCCTTTTAAAATTTTTCTTCTTGCATGTACTATAGCACTACAACAGTCCTTTAAAACATCTGAAATAGGTAGCAATAATGCTATAGTGCAATATAGATGTACAAATAGTAACCGTCCATCTATCTTGCAGCTTCCCCTTCTTTCCAGGTAATTGAGACAAAAATTGTGTGTACCTTTTCCCTTACTTCTCTGCAATTTTTATAATGAAAACTGGAAAATCTGAAGTGAAAATAAGAAAGTAATGGTAGATAACTACAGTGATATATAGTGCAATAGCAATTCTCAATGAAAAAGAAACCCTACCCCCCCCCCCAAAAAAAACCTCACAGTGGAACAGGTAGAAAACAATTATGGGAAAATGGCACCCATGAGGGGCTGATGGCAGGAAAATGGCACTGATGTGGGCAGGACCTTTTCAGCAGAAAAATCTGCACTGTGCCTTCACACAACATGCTTGGACCACATTCTTTCAAAAAAGCCACAGAGTGAACCAGATCTCTGGAAGAACATATTGAGGACAGGGGGAAACTGGAAAGAGGACCGTTAGATATATATATATATATATATATATATAATTCCAGTTTAGAAGCCTAGGTGGAGAAAAACCTCAGTGTGACAGCAACCTACTTCCAATTTTAGTAAATAAAACTATTTTAGCATTTTAACATAAGAGCTTTCCAAGTAACTGTTAGAAATTACCTGAAGCAAGGATTATGTGTTTGAAGAAAAAGACTGACTTGGATGTTTCATCTTTTTCCTTTGGAAATAAGATACAATTATGCAGCATCCATCTGAACTGTATGTAGATGTCAACATGTCTGTGTACCTCCCACCAAGAGTTTCTTGACAGAACATTTGAAGGAATATTATATATGTTAATTCATTTTGCTTACATATCTATTGGGTTTACCTTCTCTGTCACTTGCCGTATCTATTGAGAGAAAGATCAAACCTTTGCTGTAGGGAGCCATTAATTAATCTCTAGGTGCCTAGCGCAGCATTTACAAATCCGCACATACAGTAAATATTTTGTTTCTGTGCTGCAAGGAATAGAAGTCTGTCATTTTGGCTTTTGTATGAGTGGGACCCAATGGCTGAGTTTTGTTTTGACACACACCTTGATCTAGTTAGTGGCACTATGTGTGTATATCCACCTAGCAGTTATTCAGAAGAGGGAGTTTGGAGGAGGAGAGCGAGATTCACTTCTTCCCTGCCCCCCAGCGTCCCGACCCAGCAAACAGATGAGTGGCAGAATTTTAAAAGATTCTGGACAGGCAGCCTCAGCTGTTCCACGCATGCAGCTTGGGTAAAAAATGCAGGAAATACTATATAATTCTCATGAATAATTCTCATGTTACATTCAATGCATATATTGAACATATTACTAAAAGGCTACATTTATCTAGGTCCCAGGTTTCATATGTAATGTAAATGTACACTGGCTCATTCTTACAAACAGAGATACTTACCATGTACATGTACACGTGCGTTCACTGTAATGTATGGCTAGGGCACGAGTGTACATTATACACAGATTGTACTACATTGACTGTAACTTGTGAACAGGGCTTTGATATCCTTCATTCTAATCTGGTTGTCTTTCCCAACGGCTAGGAGAGAAGACTCTATTGGAGCTCTGTGATCTTAATTTCAAAACTAGTGGCATCTAAGGGCAGCTTCATTTAATCAGTTTCTCACTTGCTCTGATAAAATGAAAAGTAGATTGTTGTGAAAATGCTTTCAGTCTGGAATACCATCACTTGTGAACATTCATTAATGTAGAGAAGGAAGAAAGAAGAGAGCCCACTTAGAAATCAATGTACATTCTAATCAATGTAGGTTTTCTTTTGAATTTGCAGGCACCAGAAAAGCAGAGAATGATTGAAGTGACACTTGTGAAAACTGGCTAACCTTGTCAGGTATGATTAAGGAAGAGCCTTCATGGACCTGCCTACCTAGGCTGAGGATGCAGATGACACTCCTACACCCTTATGTGCTGTGGAAAAGAGGGACAGGCGAAGCTTCTTATTTGGGAAAAATGGAGAGTGAGAAAATATACTCCTGCCACACTTCCCTTTTTAGCCCAGGAATGCTGTCTTCCTTTGCATCTAATCACTCCTTCCGATTACCTTAGTCCTTTTATGCAAGGGGGAAAGCTCTTTTATTTATACATTTTCTTATGGTACATAAGCAGTTGGGTGAGCTCTCATTTCATTGTGAGTTGGCTGGCATTCTCTTCAGGCAGAATAGATGAGCATGTCTGAATACTTCACTTTCCACCCTAAAAATAATAAAATATAACCTTTATGAATGCACTGGAACACATGCTACCCGCTTCAGTCATGATGTGTTACTTTAAGTATGATGTCATACAAACGGCTTTCAGACAGATTATTTCCTACTTCCCAAGATTACTGTTGCTTTGCAATTACATGGCACAGACTCCAAGGTTCATTTTATATGCTGGCTGTACTAGAGTGATGATCCAGAAGGCTTCTTTCTTCCTCAGTATTCTCTTTTGCTCAGGGTTTAAAAAAAAAATAATTTGCTGCTTATGTCCTTTTACGCTCTTTCTTCAGAATCCAGAAGACCATGATAAGCAGCAAGGCCTCAAGGCCAGACAACTTGACATCATAAGTAACTTGAAGCCTATGTCTCAGCATGAGTTCTGAAAATTTATTATCTTTTGATATGTAACCACACTTTAAAGTGTATTTTTATGAGATTCCTCAGCTACCCTTAACTCCATGGTAGTTTTTAGCATGCAGCCTCCTCACAAATTAACATCGAGGAAGGTGATAACTTTTCTCCTTCCGTCACTCACACTAGCCAATCATTATTTTACAAACAAAGGCTGCTTTTAAAATAATGGGTTGGTGTGTTTAACTTTTACAGGTGTAACTGTGAAATTTTAGAACATTTCTGTAGGAGAAAGTCATTTCCATGTTAACAATGTGAACAGATCATATAAGTTTCAAGTTGGAGTCCAATAGCACTGTAAACAGCAAAGACCCCTAAGGGGGCTTCGACTCTCAAAAGCTTATACCCAAGAAATCTTGTTGGTCTTTAAGGTGCTACTGGATTAGAGTCTTGCTCTTCTACTATAGACCAACGTGGCTACCCCCCTGAAACTACCAGGCATGTGATCTGAAATGCTGTTCCCTTCTTTGAGAAAGGTTTTACATTCCGCCTTCCTGAATGTTTTCAACATGGCTCAGAGAACTGTATCTGAAGAAGTGTGCATGCACACAAAAGCTTATACTTAATACCGTTTAATACAGAATTAAACTTTGTTGGTCTTAAAGGTGCCACAGACTCAAACGTTGTTCTGTATCTACCAAGGGAGCAATCAGGTGGGCTGTTTGACCCGATATCATAGCTTCTTTCTACCAAATTTAGAGTGCATGTCCAGACAGCAACATCTGTCTTCCATTTACCAGTCATCGGCCCCCATCCTCACCCACAACTTTCTCAACACCAAAGAAAGTCCGGTATTTATGGATCCAGTTGTTCTCACTGTGCATTTCTGGTCGTCTGATCTCTCCATTGTGTGAGATTAGGGTTAAGGTGGCATGGCTGGTCAAAGCTAAAGGTGTGATCAGACCGCGCCAAGTCTGTCACCTGACTGCAGCCACACTTATTCCAATCTATTCCTTCTGCTTCCCAATTTTTTTAAAAAACAATTCTGTTGCTGTTCTATGTGTATCAGCTGTAATTTCCATTATTTAATTAAATTTGGGTAAGATTTCCCTTTTCTTTTTAATTGCTATAATGAAATTAAGGAATTTCAGAGTTTATTGTTATGGGAAGCACTTCAGGGCATACCTTTTGATTTTTAGGACACCATCAATGCAGTCCTAAACAGAGTTATATCCTTCTAAGACCGATGATTTTCGTGGGTTTAGAAGGCTATAACTCTGCTTAGAATGGCAGACAGGGATAGAATGTGATATTAAAACCTGGAACAAGCTAAGCCAAGTGGCCAGCGCTGGCACCCAGCAGGAGATGGTGGGACATGTGGACCTACTGGATCACTGCCACACCGATACTACAACATGACTTCTGGTGCAAATCAGAAGTGATGTCATTATATCAGTGTGGTGCTCTAAGATTCAACCCCTCCCCAAACTCTATGCTTAAACCATAGAAGTTTGGGTGAATCCTAGAGCATCATGCTGACATGATAATAGCACCTCCCATTTGCATCAGAAGTCATGTTGCAGCATTGGCATGATGCTGACAACCCCCCACCTGAGAAATGAGTAAACCAAAAAAGGGATCACAGTTACAAGGAAATATATCAAACAAACAAACACTGTGATAAAAATGATGACATTTAATAAATCTTATGAACATCAAATTGTATTACAAATGAAACTTTTACAATATTACTAAGGAAATTCTAACATTCTCAAGAAAAAGTCCAACATCCTCAATGAGCACCCGGTTATAAACTCATTTCACGAATCTTCCTCAGGAGTAATCCTATTATATTGAAAGGTGTCAGCCTCTTGATACAGCTTAACTTCTTTTTTACTTTCTTCAGATTTTTACAGCTTAACTTCTTTTTTACTTTCTTCAAATTATCCTGGAACAAACATGGTTATTTAGAATTGAAAGAAACATGAAGCGGAATGGAATATTGTTTTGTTATAATTTTTAAAATTTTGAAATGATTAATAATTTTAAAACTTTTAACTATGCCAACTGGGAGCTTCCCATTTTTTTAAAAAAATGAGGAATTGGATATTGTTATTTTATATATATATATAACAATTTGTCTGTCAGGTTCTCAGAATTCCCAACTTTCCTTTTTTTAAAAGTAAGTCCTCTAGCCCCTTTCCTTCTCAATGAAAGGGACTTTTTTCATGAAAGCTGGGGAATCAGAGAATCTGATAAATATATTTTAACATGGAAATACTAAAATAATATTCCATTGCTATTTAAAAAGCCCTCCCATGGTAGGAAGGAAACGGCTGCTGCAGGGGACTGAAGGAGGAAAAATGGTGCTCAAGTGGGTGGGAGGATCTGGACTTTCCCTTATACTTCAGTTTTGCTGTGATCTTTTCCAGAACATTGCAGCAGAACAGGCTTGAAAGCCAGTAAACCCGGGAGCTCTTCCTGCTATGGTAAGCTGGGAAGGCCAATATACTCAATGGTATGAGCTTTCGTGGGTTTCTGTCCACTTTACCAGATAGATGAAATGGTCACCTCAGTGAGTATTGTATAGAAAAAGGCTTTTCTAAAATCCTCCCTGCTTGGGCCAGATGGCCCTAGCTGGTAACACTACCGCGTGATTCCTGTCACCTGTGCAAATGGCTTGCCAGATGGCCAGGCCGCATCTCCATATACAAGACACTTTGACACCTCTGCCAGGAGAGAGTGACTTGCCGGCGCCTTCCCAAGCATGGGATGAGCTATGTCCAGTACATTAGCACATCAAAAGCATTCCCTGACATAACACATGGTCAATGGAAAAGGCTGGAGTGGGATGCCCAACTCCAAGCCAATCAAAACATACCTTGCCTGACAACGCATGGTAACCAGATATTGGAACGCTTTCCCACTCTCTCACTATTGGGTAAATGGCCATGCCTGGTGGTGACGGAGGGGGGGGTATATCAGCAATGATCTATATGGGAAACAGGGGGTCAAGGGGAGTTAAGTGAGCTCTTCTCTGGAAAACAAAGAGTTCTTTTGGATTGACTGTTTGCTGTTAACATGGAGTGAGACTTTTAGGCAGCCAAGATGGACTAGCTGCCCACCGCACCATGGGGTTCCTCTTCAAGATTCCCTGGTGAGACCTTGGACTATTTGTGCACCAGCCTGGTAACTATGACCTACCTCTATTGTATAGCTAGAGCTGAACAAGCTATAGATATCTTTTGTTTCTTATCTTTTGCTAGTCTCATGTTATATGCATGCTTGTGCACTGAATAAAGATAATATATAATCAATATTATCTGGACTTGTTTCCTCTGTTGCAACCTGATTTTTAAGACTAAATCTTGTGCCTAAAGCCGTTCGCCTAAGGAGGCTACCACTGTGGTACTTAATTGTTTGCAGCCCTGGTACAGAGCTGGTAAAGTGGGTGAGTCCTATAAAGCAAGAAGGAGTTTGGGATCTCTGCTCCTGAGCTTTGGGGGACTGTTTAAAGAAGAGAGATCCTAGTGGCAGACTACTGGTAAAGTGTACAGAGTGTACAGACATTCTCCTGGCATTTGTTTAATTGTTCCTGAATGCTTGGTTTCTCTCCCATCCCTGGACTGAGAGAGAGAAACCTCAACAAGTATATATAACGAGAACAGAGAGAAGAAGAGGGGGGAACCTCCCCCCCCAAAAATAAGTCCAGTTTATTTTTTTTTAATTGTTCTTCTCTCCACACTCAGGGTATTCATACCTACTCATTTAAGTGACCAGTTCATGTATCTCATGAAGCGGGTTTTGGTCCACAAAACCTTGTACCATAATAAGTGTCTCAGCAGGAGTAGAGTAGGAAGTGAAAAATGGCCCTGGAACAAGCCAAGCTGAGTGGCACCTGTGGGGCTACAAGCCAGTGCTCAGTGGTGCAAATGATGGGTATTAACTCACCCCTTGTGTCCTCCTGAAAACTGGCGGCAGTTGGGAAAAGACAATTGGTGAACTGACTCTATTGATCGTTGCTGAGGAAATGTTTGAGCCAAGTGGTCCCAAAGGCTTTGGCACTGTTGCTAGACCTTGGTTATGCTTGCTCCTGGCCAGACGTGGCCCTCTAGGGCGGTGCCCCACAGGAAAATATCACTGTAAGTTAAATTATTAGTTTGCCCTTGTCTCTCAGCACTTTTAACAATGTCTTTTGTTTTAGAATTTTGCTCCAGGTTGTCATTCTAATGAACAGCAGCAATATGTGCATATATTTTGTACACAAGCAGTAACAGAAAGAAGCATAACAGATAAATAATATGTTGGGGAAATGTATATGCTGCCAATTAGCCAAAGGAGATTTGGATAAGAACACATGCAGAAAGAAAGTTGAAACATATGGCAATTACAGTCTACCAGCTCTATTTATCTGCATGGCTTTGATTTGCAAACACAAATAGTACCTTAGAGGTTAGAAAACAACTTTCTTTGCTTTTTACACCTGTTTAAACCACCCAGTATAATTAAAACCTGTGTACTAAGTAGCAGGTTACAGTAACACTGAAACTCCTTTTTCCTCTGATTAGTGATCCAAAACTGCTTTGGTATATAGTATTATTTACATACCCCTTTATAAACCTTCAGCAATTATTGAACAATTCTTTAGCATCCAGCCTTGTTCTTACTGACCATTACACCAGTACAATCCTGCACAGTGTGTAACTCACACATCCCACAAGTTCAAAGGTGTCAGACTGAACAGACACTTATTCATGGCTTCTCCTGCACAGTTCAGCATAAGAATGTTTCATGCCAGAAAACCTGGTGAGAAAAGAATAGAGTCGAGAACTGAAAATTGAAACCTAGCAAGCCAAGAATCTAGTGGTCATATTTCAAATAACAAGCCTATCTTTCTTTCCTGCCAGACTTACTGTTTTATTGCTGATACATGTGCGATTTAGTTTATTAGACTGTTTCATCTCTTATTGTGTGTGTGTGTGTGTGAGAGAGAGAGAGAGAGAGAAAGAGAGGGGGGGGGTTTACATATTTGTTCACACTTGGCTTATTCTGTTTTTTGAAATGCTATTTGCCCTTCATGTTTTTATGGACTTACAGGTTTGCTTCCATTGGACTGTCCCTCATTTTGTGAGTTCCTATCCTGTGTTTTTCACTTTATGAAGTATAAAGGCAATGATTAGCATATTTGAACTGCATCACTCAGGCTGGTAACTAAGGAAGTTTAGTGTCGCAGGATGCTAAACCCTAGGAAATTGTCATGTAGAGGCCCATTGAAGTTAAATGAAGCTTAGAAGGACATGGTACAAAATCACTCTAGGCAAGAGTAGTCCATCACCAATGACAATTATGGATGGATTCCCACAGTTTTGTCCTATACCAATAACATGGGCATGACTACATTAGACAAGGAAATATATTACAGTTCTTTTGTAAGCAGAGGATTAGATGAATGCCCAAAAATTCATTAATTCCTTCATACCCTGCAAATAATATGAATCCTAATAAGATCAATAAGAAGTAGATATGAAATAATAATATAGTGAGACACTTCCCAGTTTTAGCAGTTGGACAGGACAATTAATGAAGTAAATTCCTTGCAGCCATGAAAATCAATAATACTCGATCTTGTTATGAAATAGATGACACAAAACAGAGATTAATATTCTTGCCTTTGGTTCATTCAGCGGTTGCAATATATGGAGTAGATGTGTAGCAATGTCAATGTGAACAAAGTGAATGTAACTTTGGTGGGGTCAAACAACAAAGTCCATCAGAATGGACACTTTCAAAAAAGCCCCCAAAGGACATGGAATTGAGAAAGGAGATTCACTGATGGGTAAGCAAGAAAGTTCAATTCAGACTAAACATGAAACTATGGTTTCATTAAAATAACTGTACTCAGTATGATTTTCTGGATATTACAACTACAACTCGCTAGGGTTCATCAAACCAGAATCTGATACCATGATTTGAAGTTGATTTATTAACCCACTTAGGTTCGGTTCGGATGTAACATGAAACTATGTTTTAATAGAACTAGCTATGGTTAACTGATTATCCAAAGGATACCTCATAAAAGTAGGGGTATAAACTGAGCCAAAAAATACCAAAAAATTTTACTTAGTATTTTTTTGGTATTTCCTCAGCTGGTTACCGAGTGGGCTACTGATTCGGCTATCTGAAAATGGCTGCCCCCAAAAATCCTGATACTATTGCAAGCCCTTTAAATGTATTTGGAGTTCATTTGGCATGGAGTACTGTGGCTTGGAGAAGGCATTTAAAGGGACCGCAATCCCTTTAAATGCCTTTTCCCCTCTCCTTTAGAAACAATGGATGGGAGCACCTTCTTCTGGGGCCCATAGAATTGGACCCCCTGGTCTTTTTTAGACTTGGGGGCATGGGGGGGGGGGGGCACCAGCAGCTATGCTGCAAATCTGGTGCCTCTACCTCAAAAAACAGCTCCCACCCAGAGCCCCATTTTCCATTATACCCTATGAGGACCATTGACTATAATGGCTTATAATAGATCCAAAAAAATCGGCAATCCCAAATATTTACCAAATCCCAATATTGGGATTTGGGAATATTGGAAAATACCAATGTTTTCAGGGTTCAATATACCCGAACCCAAAAAATACCTTTTTTTTTTTGCAAACCCATAGTCTAAAGCCATGGTTTGAAGTTAATTTTAAATGGTTTTGTATTACATATGAATGCAGAATCCTGCCTTAATTCTGGTTTGTTTGCAACCTCTCATTTGCATCCATCCCCCTAGGCTTAAAAAAAAATCCTGGTAAGAACAGCCCAAAAAAACAAACCTCTCTTTTTTGCCTCTTGCTAGCAGCCTCTCTGACTACATCCTTGGCTCCTGGCCTGTTAGATAAATAGCCACACCAAGGGCAGCCAGATTTCCAAGGAGATTTCCCCATACTTGCAGACTTGCTAGCCTATGGTAATGGAGTTGGTAATGTGGTGAACCTTTCCCTTTAGCTGGATGTCACAATGCAGGCGAAGATAGCAGCCAGATAGGGAAAGCTGGGGAAAAACACAAAGGAGTTGAAACCAGAATTTGATGAAAAGACCCATGATGCTATTATTGTCTGCAAGCTGAGTTCTGGGTTAACAACTAATGTCTGGGCTGTCATAATGGGTTGGATCCAGACTAATTTTCCAATGGCAGAATTTAATTTTGCTACTCCCCCCCCCCATAGTACAGCTCTCTGATCTCCATGAAATGCTGCTCCTGGGGAACAGGGGACCCAGTGGAATGACATAAGTTGATTTTGCAGCAGGATGTGGAAATGAGTGGCAGTTGCCAACACATACTAGGATCTGAATCATTATAAACGCAATCCTGGTTTCACAAACTAAACATCATCAAAATAAACCACGTGTCTCAACTGAGCCACTGTATGGATTTCTCATTGTAGCAATGTACCTTGCCAACTGCAACCTGTAGCTTTAACAATATTATTTTAAAACATTCATCAATAGGAAACAGGTAACTTTCATGGAAAATTTTAATTAATGAACATCCAGAAAGAAACTGAAAGTGTGATACCCTGTGAAATGCAGTATATGCACTCTGTTTAGCAAAACTGGTGCATGCAAGGCAGAGAACACATTGTTATCAGCTGGGCACAGAGCCACAATAAACAGCAAATGCTCCTCCTTTTGATTGCTTCACAAGTTGTGTTAAGTTGATTTCTATTTGACAATAATAAAGTATAAATATTTGACAGAGACATATTTCTCACATGGCCCTCGTGTTTTCAAGCACACAGCTGTTAAAGGAGTATCGCCTTGTTGATTTTCTTTGGTGGTTTCATCGCCTTGAATTCTATTGGCCACCCAATCCTGCTGGAAAGGTTAGGAAATCTAGGTGTTGTATGACAATGGTTTTATTCTTGTCAAATGGGAAAAGGCCATGGATCAGTGGCAGAAACTATGCTTGGCCTGCAAAGTGCTCCAGGTTCAATGTCTAGTATGACAGGATCTTGGGCCACTGGGCTGGTGAGACTTTTGCATGAAATGCTGGAAATCTGCTTACACCATGCAGCAATAGGTAAATCAGTGGCCCAACACAGAATAAGGCAGCTTTGTGTGCTCATATGCCTAGAAGTTCCAGACTGTGGTACAGGATAGGTTTTGTTCCATTCTGTGGGTTTTATCTTGCAGAGTGTCATCTTGTCCCCAGTGCTGTTCCTCAGTGCTCATTTTATTTATTTATTTATTTGATTTTTCCATCCCCACTCACCCACAGAGTCTTGCGGCAACTTACAACATTTAAACCATATAATAAGGTTATACATACATAAAAACAAATATAAAATATGGATAGCACCATGCCACTAATAAAAACAACCCAAACATGTGGATTACCCTCCAGAGTCCAACCTAAACAATTTGGCCTTGCATGCCCTGTGGAAACTAAACAAGCCCAGCAGAGCACAAGTGTAATCTGAGAGTGCATTCCACAACTGAGAAGGCACATCCCCTGGTGACAGCTAACTGAGCCATCCTGGGGCCAGGCACCTGCAAGAGGCCCCTAGTTGGTGACTTAAGGGAGCGCAGGACATTGTAACAGGGGTGGTGGTCCCATAGGAATGAGGGTCCCAGACTGTTAAGGGCTTCAAAGATTAACACCAACACCTTGAATTAGATCCAGAGATGAATTGGTAGCCAGTGCAGCAGCTGCAGAATTGGAGTAATATGAGCTGAGCATGATGTTCCTGTCAGCAATCTGGCAGCTGCATTCTGGACAATCTGCAGTCTCCGAGGTACAATCTGGAGGTGACGGTTGCATGGATCAATGTGGCAAGGTCTGTCCCAGTGTTCATATCAATATGAAACCGCTGAGTAAGGCTGTGGTCACACACACTAAATAATCCACTTTCAAAGCGCTTTCCAAATGGATTTTGCAAATTCACACAGTAAAAATCCAGTTGCAAAGTGCACTGAAAGTGGATTATTTAGTCTGTGTGTGACCACAGCCTAAGTCTGGCTGGAGAACATGTGCCATCAGTATGTTGATAATATCCAGGTCTGTTTTTTAATCTGTGCTGATGATACAAGAGCAACAGTGTCAGCTGTCAACCAGCTCAGAAATGGAATGGTAGAGAGTGAAGAAACTGAAGCTGAATTCAGATAAGACAGAGATGAAGATGCTGAATGATTTGCTTGATCCTACAGGAGGTAGTTTTACTTGTTCTGGATACGGTCATGCTCCGCTAGACTTAACAAATATGTAGTCTGGTTGGATCCCTAGATCTGGACATTGGTGCTCAAGAGGCTGTGTTGTCATTGAGTATGTTTTCCACCCAATATACCATCACCAACTATATATTTTCCCAGAAAACGAGACTCCTTTTTTGATCATGTATCTAACACTGTAACATGCTCCACATAGGGCTGTCCTTGTAGAAAGTGAAGCTGACTCTTTTGGTGGATTATAGCTGTATGGAACGCATAATATAGACTCTGTCGTAGTTATGCTGGTCACTGATAGGTTGCTGGAAATAATTCAAGGTGATGATGCTGATACTGAAATAAGGTCCAAAATTTCCTGGAGCCAGCACACCTCAAGGACCATCTTCTCTTGTAGGCCCTCCATGGCTAACATTTTATGGAAAGGTGCTGATCTTTCCATCTTTCATGGAGGTTTGGGTAGTGAAGGCACATAGTACAATGTTCAGTGTTCACTGTTGTAGTACTGT
The DNA here is from genome assembly GCF_001447785.1 of Gekko japonicus. Lineage (NCBI taxonomy): Eukaryota > Metazoa > Chordata > Lepidosauria > Squamata > Gekkonidae > Gekko > Gekko japonicus. Next base: position 440,603 of record NW_015168655.1, read on the forward strand.
GAAAGTTGAAATGACTTCCCTAGGGAGGCCTACCTGCTAAGTTTTAGGAAAATGTAGCCTTCCCACCAGCCTCTGTAGATGTTTACTCTGTTAGTTTGATGTAGCTGCTGGTTTTAGATATAATGTTGTCATCATCTTTAACATCCGGTGTTGCAGACTTTATGGTGTAGGGGGGTAGACAAGGTGCCTGCAGCACTGATGCCCTGAGTACACTCAGTGTGGGTCGAGGCTCCATCATAATAAAAGAACCCAGCTTCCAGTCTCTCAACAATGGGTCCTTTACACCTCTGGGTTACCCAGTGCTCCCCCGTAGGTCATTCATGCCACACCCTGGAGGGGACTCAGCACTGGACTCCCTTGCCCTGCCTTCTCCCTCAGGTCCTCGATGCCTTCCAGCTCCTCTGCACCACCAGTTTGAGCTGATTTCAGTAACTGGCCCCACCTTTCATTACTAGATCCCCATCCATCTGGCCTCTGGACTCCCTAGGCCCATAAATCCAGTGGGATTCCTTCACCCTGCACAGCTGCAGTGTGGATTAGCCTGTCATACCAAACTCTGGGTGTCTAAAGGCCAGATTCTCTCTACTGGACTTTCTGGACTAGTAGCTCCAGGGAGCCCTTCTCCTGGTGTCCACAAGCTTCAGGTGAGTTGTCTTGTTGCTCCTTGCAGTACCACTCTGCCTTGGGATGTCACATCTGAATTTAATGTTGTTTTGTAAATCACCCATGGTACTTAAATATGGGTGAAGGATTTATGTATGTAGCTGAACAAAACAATTAGATCAAAATTTGTTGGGGGGGAAATATGGTTTATTTGTATGTAATCACCTTTTCTGAACTGTAAGTGTAGGAAGCCAAAGAATTGGCCAGTGTGAAGAGAGAGTCACAGACTTTCAGCAGCCTTTTGCGTTCATTCCAAAGAGGCTGTGATATATAGAGAAGGATGACAGAAGCACTCAAGGGTGGGTTAATCATTGAGTCCAAGAATAGATTGTGAGTACAAATAGCCATAATAGACTGAAACGGTCATGGATGCACAGCTCGTTGTCTTGGAGAGGACTGAATGGAAGTGTTAACATTGATTTTGGTATTTTTATTGTCAGCAGCAGCATGCGGAATTAATTTATGGCTAATGAATGCATGAAGCACAGCGATGACATTACTCGGAAATGCAAATTGTCTTTGTGGTGAAGAATAATGAATGTGTGGATTCTGTGTGCTCAAAATTAGCAGAGGCAATGCATTCTTTAAGAAGAGATTGATCAGATTTTTCATCCCTTACATTTAGCATCCTAGGCCACAAAGCTTGGTTGAGGCTTCCCACAAAAATAATGTTTAAAAATTGCCTGTACGAAGTGTAGTTTGGCAGAATTTGCATTACTTTTGCGGATCTCATGTGAGTTTTGTGAATCTATGCTGAATTGTAAAAATTGTAATTATTAACTTTGATGTAAAGTCACAATCCATATGGGAAGTATGCACTGAACATCCCAGCTGCCACTGGCAAATGAAATCAACAGCTGCGATAATCACTGTGTGGGAAAATGCTTTTCTGAGTTGGTGGCTTATAGGTGTGTGGGTTCTCCAGTCCCTCTTGGTTACTGATCAGTGGTTGTAGCAGCCAGTGCAGCATACACTCCTGGATGAACTATGTTTGTTGACACATATACTAGAATAGTGTAATAAGATGGCTCTTCTTTCGCTCCTTTGGTTGTGCCATAACCTGCTGAAGTACTCATGAAATGAACAAATAACCTTTTCCAAATATACACATGGCAGGCCACCCAATTTTATCTTCATAGCAACCCAATGAGGTACTTTAGGATGAGAAATACTTCCTCACTCCATGGACTTCATTACAAAAGGGAATTTGAAGCCAGGAATCCCTGTTCGTAGCCCAGTGCTCTAAGCACTAGTGTTGAAGCCATGGCTCAGTGACCACGTTTAGCATGCAAAAGGTCCAAGGTTGAATCCCTATCATCTCCAGTTAAAACAATCAAGTAGAGATGATGTGAACTACCTCTGTCTGAGACCCTGGGAAGCCTCTACCAGGCAGAACAGACAATCCTGACCTTGTTAGACCAATGATCTTTCTCAGTAGAAGGCAGCTTCACGTGTTCACTGTATACCACACTGAACTTTTAGGCAGGCCATCAAAATGGAACAAAGTCTATTTGCTGAAATACAACAGTTAGAAAGGAAACGAGAACTCTAGAAAACACCAACGCTATATTTGGGGACCAAAGGCTGGAAAGTTCAAACATCACCCTAACGACATTGCTAGGAATTGTAGAGGATGCTAGGAACATGGGTCAGCTCTTTCTAATTAGTATGGGAAGAAGAGATATTTTAGAGGAAATGGGGCAGACCAGGCTTGCTTCAGCTGCCGTGATGCAAGTCAATACATGCACCATTGCAGCATACATTGATTGAGAACCAAGCTGTTTGTTTTCAGCACATCTGTCTTGTCTGATATCCCACCTTCAGATTGTCCTTATCTGACATGTCAGAGAAGAGACAAAATGTATTTTAAGAAAATAAAGGGTCTGCCTTTAGGTAGTCCTAAATTTCTTCTCGGAACCCATCCAGTGCAATTAATTCATGTTTCATGTTCTGTGTCTAATAACATTAAACTTTTGTGTGCCCCAATTATAATTACAATGGTTTTCCTGCTGTGAAACCAGTTTGTAGACTTCACAGTGCAAGTTTGTGGAGAAGGGAACAAATATCCTGCATTTTTCAGCCTCTTACTGTTTATTATTAACAAAGAACAGCTGGATATCTGGGTTGTGCTGAGAATAGAATCTGGGCAATGTGAACAAAAAGTGCTTTCACTTTTACCATTTATTTTGCAAGTCCTTTTTTTTTAAAAAAAATTCCCATCTTTCAAGAATTTATTTGCTGTGGTGCCAGGTGACAGCCTTGTTCCACTCCCTGTTTGGACACTTGCCGAGAACAGGCTGCTGAGACTTCAAGTTGATTGAAAATATCTGCTGTATTGGAGGGGGGGGGGATGGTATTAAAACCATTTCTTCTTGCCTTCCTTAATTCCAGTGACTGGGTTTAAATGTATAATATACTAACAAGGACAGTTAGAATGCTTCCAAGACATTTATGTTTTAGATGTCTGGCATGGATCCACCATATCTACCTGCAAGCCATATAGAGAGGGAGACCATGCCTGTGTCAATCCCTTGTAGTCCAAATGGATGACCAGGGGATCACTGGGTTTAGCCTGGGTGACACAGAGCAACCAAATGACTGTTCAGGGACTGTCATATAATACTTCTGGGCTTCTGTTTGTGGGACTGTTTTGATGTAGAATGTATCAAGGGTTTTTGCCTGAGAACATTTAGTCCAATAGCCTTCCATTCTCCCCACCCTCCCCCATTCCCGGTGAGGTCTATTTGATTGTTTGGAGCGCTAAAGATTTTCTGTTTGATGATGAACTGACATCTGGCCTCACAGAGAATGGGTATCTGCAGATGGGAGTACTACGAAACTACATCAGTCACAGTAGTTTAGGTACTGCTCTGCTTCATAAAGTAAGAGCATTATGAGAGAGACCAGATATATGGAGCTATAAACAGTGGTTAATATAAACGTTTCTGCTACATCTTTTATATGCAACATGGGATTTAAGAAGCCTTGAAACTAAAGGGCAATCTCTTCCCAATTATTTTACAGGATCATTATTTTTGAAATATTTTTTTAAAAAAATCATTATTTTTCAGAGAGAGGATGGCTGGAGATGTGATGCAAAGCATCCCAAGAGAATGGGAATAGTGTATTGCAAAGCACTAGAGCTAGGATTAAATTGCTGAGTTAAGGTTAGTGGTTTGAAGCTACAGAATGGCTCATTTCAGTAGTATCTAGTCAGTGACTATATAGGGACAGGTGTGGCTGTGGAGCAAGTCGCAGCAGTGCTAGGCCTGCTGTCAAGCTACATCATGAAAGCCTCTATGGGATAGCAATGATGGTTCAAGAAGGAGGATTGTGGTACTCAAATCAAACATTAACATGAACAAATAATGCCTCTCTTGGAGATGAACTGAACTGAAGCACCATCTGTTTCTTCTTGTTTGAATGAATAAATAAAACAAGTTCTGGCTGCTCAAGCACTTGTCAGTCATTCCACCATCTTTGTACTTATTGACCAAACTGCTGAAAGCTGGGACAACAATTCACAGCAACATCAGGCTGTGGAATTGGTAGATAAAGAACTTCTAGGTACTTTGGCAGAAGAGGCAAGCTGCATGAGTTTCTGTCAATCCTGATATATCATGTCATCACCCTCACTTAAAGAAGTGCCATTTTGGTTCATACCAGCGATCAGCCTAGCCCAGTATTCTGTTTCACCAGGAGCCAGTCAACTAAATCTGAGCAATGGTGCAAACCGGGCATGCAAGATATGGCCTTTTCCTGTTTGTCCCCAGAATCTGGTATCCTGAGGTGCACTGCCTCTGAATACGAACATGTTGTTTTTTCTTGTTGATGGACTGTTACGGTATTTTGGTGTCTTTGCGACCAGTTGTTGTTCTGTTAATTAACTTGTCCATGGAGACAAGGCAGGATATGAATATTTCAAATACAAATATTATGAAAAAGCTCAAATTTAGTTGCCTAGGTGAATGGCCATTGACCTGTCCTCCATATAACCTCCATAGCATTTTCCCCATGAATTTATTCTTCCTTCCTCCATATTACCAACAATCCTTTGAGGCTGGGTGCCCAAGGTCACCCAGTGAGCTCCATGGCAGACTGGTATTTGAACTTGGTCTCCCCACTCATGGTCTAATACTCTAACCACTACATCATATTGATTGTCTAGAATCTAGAAATTGTGAGTCATATTAACCCGAATTTGCATTTCCAAATCAATTTGAAGGTCATTGGAAATTGTTTGTTATTACAGTTTGTTCTTTTTGGGCTGTTTTCCTGATCTCTCTGAGCCATTCCAAACTGCCATGACAGTTCTGATTGAGGCTAAGATAGTATTTCCCTGCGGTATGTTATTGCTTTGTTGGATATTTCTATCCATAGTACTTCTTTGGGTAAGTTTATTTGTTTTAGAGTTTCTCATTTGTTGCAAACAGAGAATAGACCCTAGTGGATGGATCTTGTCCTTCCACTATTTTGTTTTCTTCTTGCAATTTCAAGAGAATATAAAGAATGGCCTGACATTTGCTGGTAAACCTCTGATATGGCTATTGGCTTCTCCCTAATTTCATTCATTAAAGTCTCAGCACTTGAGGCCTGACGAACCTTATTCTCCATTAATCAGTCATGATTTCTAAGACAAACTGGAGATACTATTAAGAATGCCATCCACGGGCTAAAATCACACAACAAGGGCATATGGAGAAGAATGTAAATGAGTATTTCTCAGTTTTTGAACTCCCTTTCCATGGTGGCATGCCAAAGATCAAACCAGAGCATTAGAAACTTTCTTTTTAAAGGCTCTTAACAGTATGGTGTTTTAGGTTCAACGGTTTTATATATTCTGGTCAATTTTATTTGCAGTATGTTCCTAACTGTTATGCATACCAAGCTTTTATGATAGCCCATCACAAACCCAGAATGAGTAATTTTGACTCTCCCTGGGCACTTATTGCCTATAAAACTCTCCTTTTGCTTCTACACCATTCTTCCTTTAGTACATTCCAAGCCCAATTGATTATTATGCTAAGTGTGATGTAGTCAAGGGTTCTAGCTACATAGCTGAAGGTAAATAGGAAGTGTATTATGGGACTGATTTCTACTTAGTTCTAGGGTTGCCAAGTTGCTGGTGGGGGGCTCCAGGCTGCTGTCCTTGAGTCTTCCAAAGACAATAGGAAACCCTTAACATACAAGTATAGCCACAAAGAACACCCACCAAGGCTGTTCTCTAGTCCTCAGTGCATGCAGGGCACCTGGAGGTGACATCATCACACAGGGCATGTCGTGGGGGGATGCTCCAGCATTGGAGAAAAAACCTCTATGGTTACCATAGAGTTTTTTCTCAGATGCTAGGGCATCACCCCCCACAGCTGCCCTGTGCAATTATGTGACCTCTGGGTGACATCATCATGCTCGGCATGTCGGCACAGCCAGGGCTGCTTGGGGATGGGGCTCCCCCGCCGGCCAGCTAAACAGTGGCAGTTTGGGAGCCCAGAAACTGGGTAAACCCCCGCCCCCATTAGGGGATGGCAACCGTACTTAGTTCTCTTGCCAGGTATGGACAAGAATTTCAGATAGCTGTTATATTTAGTTCTTTATATTATATTTAGTTCCAAGAAACTACAGTACATTCTACCCATAAGACTTACTGAATAAATAGGTAACAGTCTAAGTGCTCTTCCTTCAGACTTCATCAAGCAACTACCTGTGTGAGATGAGAGATGGTTCTGATGGCTTTAAAGTATTTTTATTCACAGGAAGCCAGTTCACCACAGAGAGTATTGTTTCAAGTAGTGTAATGTTCATGATAAGGGACATTACCATAATGAATCACTTCTGTTTCTATGATGTGGATAGGTATTTTCACTCATGCTCTATTAGAAGGATATGAGACATTGCAAATGAAGTACCATCTTTCCCAGGCAATTGCGGCCCAAGGACACAAAATCCAATGCTTAGACCCACTTCTAATCAAACAGGATCATCCAAATCACTCTAACTCAAATCCTGCCCCCAAGAGTTAAAGACACAATGTGGAGAGGGGGCAGTCACTGTGACACATTAGATCCTTTATGAAATTCTTGTAGGGGCAAAAATTATTAACGCTAATTTGTAAGATCCTCTCCTCTGAGAATGCCAATCAGTTGCGGGGAGAAGTGGAAACATGTATACACTAAGCTGAATTGTGCTGACCTTCCTGGCACTGGTGAGTACTTGCCCCAGTGAATTTAAAATTAAAGTGATTCATTGCAATAAATGTTACAAGGCTTGAAATAATAAGGCTCGGCAGGCACACTGACTCCATTGGAACTGTTTGTATAAGTAAATGCACACACTGTAGCCTAAGGAATCTTAATAACAAAATCCCTGTCACCAAGATAAACACATCCCTACTATCTCATGGACAGACACAGACACTGAGAAGACACACTCATCCATTTCAGGGGCTCCCCCCCCCAGATGTGACAAAGGACAAAGATTTTCAAACTGATGCGCCAGTGCAAAGAAGCCACCAGAAAGGGACGTACCAGTGTAGCAAAGCTCTCTGACATGTGGAAGTCAGAGAGGCAGGAGGGTGGCACTGGCACAGACTGGAGAGAGTTTGTATCAAACAGTGAAACAGGATTAAGCTGGGGTTGCTGGTGGGGGGCATGATTCTGAGACACCCAGAGCCTGGGGTGCTAAGCAGGGGTATACATTCAACAGCCCCTTTAATGAGGGAAAGAGAAGGGGGAAAATGTGACCTGGGCCAGTCGCTCTCTCTCTCTCTTGCTCTTTCACAGTGTTGCTGTGAGGGTAAAATAGAGGGAAGGGAACATGTACGCGGACCGGAGTTCGTAAACTGTGTGTAGAGACAACCAATTAGACTATTTATGCTAACAGCAAATTATTTGTTTTTGTAGAATTGTTGGGTTTGGGTGGTGGGGAGGGTTGAGAGAACCTTTCTCTGCAAGAGGATTCTGAGGTGTTGTGTGAGTGTCCCTGCTTGCCCTGCCTCCTGGTTGGTTCTTGTGGTGCCTGGCAATCTCTCAAAGATGAAAACACATAATGGCCAATGAACTTTCCAACCCAGCAAGTAAATTAGATTTATGACATGGACCAGTAGGTCATGCCAATCAAGAACAAAACACTGTATGGAATGTTCTTTTTTTGCAAGGTAACAAAAATAATACTAAAGCTATCATACCAGAAGATAAAGTTCAATGAATCACAAGTACAGACCATAAAAAAGGTAAAGGTTCCCTTGCTCGAAAGCCAGTCGAATCCGACTCTAGGGTTGCGGTGCTCATCTCCGTTTCAAAGCCAAAGAGCCAGCGCTGTCCGAAGACATTTCCGTGGTCATGTGGCCGGCATGACTAAACACCAAGGCGCACGGAACGCTGTTACCTTCCCACCGAAGTGGTCCCTATTTATCTACTTGCAATTTCTTGCTTTCGAACTGCTAGGTTGGCAGGAGCTGGAACTAGAGACAGGAGCTCACCCTGTCTTGCGGCACCTGGGTCTTGAACCGCTGAACTACTGACCTTCCACAGCCTGCAGTTCAGCGTCTTAACCACTGTACCAAATTCCCTTTCAGAAAAGCATTTCTTTAAAAAACAAACAACTATTTCCCCCCCCCCACAAAAAGACTCTTGATTTGTCTGCCCCTTTCAAAAAGTCCCCAGCCTTATTTATGTCAGACAGACTGACAAGTACTGGTCACATGTTCATTAGCCAATGAAACTTTTCATTGATCAAGAAGCACATGCTGCAACTGGTTAGCTTACAAAGAAAGAGATTACAGATTTCACTGGCTTTTTCTGTGGCATCAGTTGAACTATATATACTGTTATTCTTGATGGAGAGGTAATGTCCTTCCAATGTGCACATTGTTTGATTGTTACAGACCAGAATATAATAGCCATTCTGTAAGAGTAGGAAAATTCCTGCAGGAGTAATTGCTAGAATATGAAGTTGTGTGAAACAGATGCCTCTGTAACAACAATATGGGGTGGAAATATACACAATGAGCAAACATAATGACAATGCAGGATAATGATTTTCTATGTATTTTACAAACACTGTCAAAATGAACTCCTGGAAGATGAAAATTGTCACTGAAAATCCCACAGACTAATGTTGCCGAACCGCCTACGAAGTGTTGCACAGTTTGTTCAAAAGTGCCATGCACTTTTCTCAGTCTTCTAAAAAAAAAAAGCCTTCAAAGAAGAATAACACCCTTTGTCTAACTTGGAAGAAGAATGGCACAAACGATTGCTCTGTGAATCTTGTTTGTTACTCAGTGTCTCTTTTAGGGCATATTTCAAGTTCAGTTTTGTGACTATTTAAATCCATTTTGTAAAAAAAGAGACTGTGTTACAGCTAGCACCAACTAAGCTATTCATTATTCAAGCTTGCCAGAAAGTAGCCAGGAGAAACAAATGTAGACGGCATAGAAGCAATTGGTATGCAGATTCGTGGCAGCGTTTTTTTGACATCACTATGTCCCAAATGGTCATTTTTGTGTGTATTATCCTTTGTAAAAGGTGGATTCATTGGCAAAGTTTTCCCAGTGGTCTACAGATTAGGATGGAGTTCTTTGGGTATAAACCCATTTAGAATAAACATCACACCACCTACTCTGTTGTATTCCTATGGGGGAATCTGCCCAAATCTAATTTAAAAACATGTCCCCAGTGTCAGAAATGCTATGAACTGGCCTGTGTCAATGTGAAACTGACTCAGTGTTTCAGTTTGTTCCAAAAGTGCCATGTACTTTTATTTCAATGAGAAACTGATTCAGCGTTTCAGGGATAAATCAGATATTACTGTTAGCTTCGTCATTCCTTATGTAAAATAGGGGCATATCATATGACGCAATAAGTTGAATACGAAGACATGTGAGACAGATACATAACACTGTCACTGTTAAAACCCCCATGAGGATTGTCTGTGGATCGGGCTCTGATCTCCAGTGCTGCTAATGTCAAAGTACCGTTAACTTGGACCAAAATGAATGAAAAGAGACTATGAAGCCATCAGCTTGATAGCTGTTTATTTGGACTATGTCAGCTGTATTATTGGCCTTTCTAAAGTATAAAAATTTAGGAATTTAGCTATTCAGATTGGTCAGTCTTGGAGAAACAGGATTAGCTTCTGTCTGTCCCTGCCCTTAGCTGACCTCTGCTTTATATTCCTAGCCATAACTTACTATTATGCCTCTTAAAATGTCACCCATGGGATTTGGCCGGTAAACAAATTGTCCAATTATGAAAGTCTCCATTAAGTAGTACGTACTGTAATATAATATTTCACAGCTTCTTTTTCCCTGTGAAATGTCATCTGCATTTCAATTTTTAAACACACACACACTCAATCCAATTAATGGAATGAAAGCATTCAGAGAAATTATATTGTCACAGACTTCAATCTGTTTGGTGGCAGAAATCCTACTTCCTAAGGGTTAAAAAAGCCCGTCTTCTCTAAAGTTTCTATGGTAACGAGATGCAATCTATAATGATATCGTACTTAATCAAATCCTTCCTCTGGACTGGCCAGGCCAATGCATACTCTTTAACAGTTGAGGCTGACTTCAGGGAAAGGATAATAAAGCCAGACTTAATTGCTGGCAAGAGAAGTGCCTGGCCTGAAGGCAATTTGGGAGCCTGTCCCTCTGTTCTGGAAACACTTCTCACTAATCTCCTAATGCCTCGGAGATGGTTGTTGACATTTTGTTCATATTCAGACCTCTTTCTTTATTACTCTGTATTCCAATGGGCTGAGCTGCCTCACCAATAAAAGGTGGCTGAGGGGCTAAGACTAGGCTCCGATGAAGCCCCTGAGCAATGCCATACCGATCAGCATTTTCTGCAGTACCCTTGAAGTTAATGTCATCAGGAGCAAGGCCTGGTACTTTCCATTTGCTACAAGGCAGTGAGGTGTGAGGGAAGGGGAGATTTACACCACAACCTGGGCAGCAGCTGGAGAGGAGAGCTGAACCCCCAAACTGTACTTTAAAACTGCTTCTCCTGAGACATTCCCCCACCCTCTTATGGCTACTGCTGTTCATGGAGCACCACTGGGAGCAAACAGCTGGGGAGAAGTGAAACTGAAGGCATGAATGCAGGGCTTTTTCACACTATGTTTATGTTGCACCTTAGTTTCTTCCCTTTATTAACAACATCCCTTGCAGACAGTAACTTTTCCAGTTGCACATGATAGCGACTGTAAGGGAGGGGGAAAAAAAGTACAGTGTCCTTACTGCACTTTAGATCACTATCTCTTCCATTTGAAGTGGAATTGGTGACAACTTGGCTTTGACACATGGTTCTGCTGCTGCTGCCCTTAGCATACTACAAGCTAGAAATGTGGAGTCTTTATAACAAGTCAAAGTGACACACAAAATTTTAGTGCAGGCACTGCATCCCTGCAGTGGTATGTTTGTGTGATGCACACGTGTTCATAGAAAGGGCATGCAAACACTGACCTTACTGTACTGCATCTATCAAAGTTCCAAAGTATTTCTGTTCATTTTACCCTTGCTTTTTGAAAAGCTGAAGGGGATGAAGCTTCTTTAGGTGAAAAACAGAAAACAAAAGAATACAATCTATGAATGAGATCCTTGGGATATTTATTTGCAAGTGAAGGTGAATTAAAATGATTAAAACAGGACCCACACTGGAAGTGAGCACATGTTCCAACTGATCATATCACAAAGCAGTAATCTGAATACCTTGTTTACCATGTGATGACATTGGTACATCTGGTCACAGATGGAATGATCACATGAGCGTGTTTGCCAGATGTACAATGTAATCTGAACCAGAGCTATGCCATTCTAAGCCCATTGACTTCAATGGATTTAGAAGGATGAAACTCTTCTTAGGACTGCACTGGTAATGCCCCAAAGTTGCTACATGGTTGGTCATGCAAATTGTTCTCCAGTTTTCTTGGAATCAATAAGGCTCAGTTTGGGTATAATACTGAACTGTGGAATGGGACTATGTGAATGAGCACTGAAAGAACTCCTGGCTTGCTTGCATGATCCTTTCCCCCACTCCCCTGTAATGCCATAAGTTAATTGGTTACATCCCGGTTTTCAGGAAACTATAGGTTGTTGTTACAGTCAAATGGGAGATCGATAACTTACTTGTGCCCTGACACCCAGGCCTGCAAGCAAGTAATGAACAATGGAAAGATTGTGCGAGCCAGGGGTGGTCTTAGTATTTCAGGAGCTCTGGGCATAAGTTAAGGATGGGGTTCTGATTTTGTATTTGGCAAAACTGATGGGGACAATTTCAGGAAAGTAAACAGGGCCATCCACAGAACAGCACATCAGGGGGCTTTGCGGGCTGCAGCAGGAGAGGTGATAAAGTCACATGCCACAAGTAGAAATCCTATCTATGGAAATGTTTTGTTGGATCCAGGTCAAAGAAAGGTGCTTACAGATCGAACTTGCCTGCAGAAACCTAGGTCCAGTTTTTACCATTAGCTTTTTTTAGTCAGGGCTCACCACTAGAACTGAAATCTAGAATCTCTCTTTTCTCAGTTCCAGTGCTAAACCATGGAAAACAGCGATAAAGGGCCTGGTGTGGGGGTCATAGGTTACACAGAAAATGACAGGCTCAATCCAGTGTGGTATAGTCATTAAAGTGTTTGAGTAGGATCTGGGAGACCCAGGTTCAAATTCCCATTCTGCTGTGAAAGCTTTCTATGTCAATTTGGACCCTTGCCCTAATCCACCTCACATGGGTGTTGCAAGTATAAAATGGAGGAGAGAAGAATAATGTAAACCAGTTTGAATCTACTGTGGATGAAGGTGGGTAAAAATGAAGCAAACAAATAAATAAAGCAAAGTATCTGTTTCCTGCTTAGGAAATTGCCCTGTTGTGGGAGGAGGAGCGATGCCAGCCTCCAGGTGGGGCCTGGGAATCTTCTGTGATTACAGCTCATCTCCAGAAACAGAGATCGGTTTCCCTGGAGAAAATTGATGCATAGGAGGGTGGACTCTATGGCATTATACTGTCAGGTTGTGGTCAGATGACAGGCTTGGTGCTGTCTGGGCACACCTCTAATTATGCCATATTATGTTGTAATGGAAAGTTTGATCAGACATCCCACCATGAGCTAGCTTCACTGCATGTTTGCTCCATGGTTGATCATTCAGATTATTGCTGCGAGTCAACCATGGAGTATGCTGTCGGGCAGTATCCTTTTAAAAATAAACATCTTTCAGACATGCGCAGAAGTGCTTAACTGAAGAACCAGTGCATTTTGACAGCTCCATGATCCCTCCGCCAAGTACTGTGGCTCCTCTCAGCTTCCTGCTCTTTACCTCTTTGACATGGAATATAGATTTACATGAGAGGATCCCCATTGACTTCAGTTCATTTATTCTTTTGTCAATCATGGGATGCTCTCAAACAGCATGGGGGAAAGTGGGATGGAGAATAGGGTTGCCAGCTCTCTAGGAAGGGAAACTCCTGGAGATTTGGGGATGCAGCCTGAGGACGACAGGGACCTCAGTGGGATACAATGTCATAGAGTCCACCTTCCAAAGCATTCATTTTCTCCAAGGGAACTGATCTCTATAGTCTGGTGAATATATACCTCCCACTTTAGCCAACGTCCATGCCCAGAAAACCCTGCACACACTTTTGGGGGCAGATATTCAGCCCAAGTTTGCTCAGAAGCAAGGCTGCCTGGATTTTTAAAATTTCCCAGCTTTTCCCAAGTCTCCCTGTATTAGAGATGCCAGGCTCCCCCGGCACCCTGCTGATATGGGAGCCCAACTAGGGACAATTTACATGGCTCTCCCACCCCAAGAAACAAGAGAGTGGGGTTGGGGGGGATTTGTCACTCAAAAACAATTCCCCCTGGGGCTCCTGATTCTGACAACATTTGGGTGAAGAAGAGAAGAAGGAGAGATTGGATCTATACCCTGCCCTTCACTACCCAAAGGAGTCTCAGAACAGGTTACAATATCATTCCCCTTCCCCTCCCCACAACAGACACCCTGTGAGGTAGGGAGGGCTGAGAGAGCATCACAGTGGGCTTCAGTAGTCATAGAATCATAGAATCACAGAGAGCACAAGCAGTGATTCACAATCCTGGGGTTGTGCACACATGCGCACATCGCTAACTGCATTTTAAAAAGGCGCGAAGACAGAAGTGTGTGATCAGACTTCCCAAATGGCTTGAGCTCAGAAGAGAGAGTTCAGACATCTGGAAATGCACATTGAAAGCACTGACATCTTTAAAGACCAGATTTCCCCTGGTGTCAAATAACTCTGATTTGAAAATGGGTCAGAACAGGTTGCCAATGACTGGGAAATGGAAGGCAGATGTTGTCTGATTGTGCACTTTATAGCCAGAAGGGAACAGCAACAACATCAGATCAAACTGCTTGTCTGACTGCAGCCTCAGAGTTTGGGGCTGTCTCCTTCTCCAGGGTTCCTTTTCTAGGGCTTGCCCTGCGGGAAGAACCTCAGAAAAGAACAAGGAGTGTTTTTTTTTACTGTACCCTCTTACCACTCTTGCCAGTAACCTTCCTGGCTCCCACAACATATGAGGAGTGGGCCATTGCCTGTGACAGGTTCTGCTGCTCCTCTGCCACCCTATTGCCTTGTGCCTCCGCTGCTAGCCCTTGGGAGTTAGCTGCTGGCCGGCCCCTGGCTAGCCCAGTGACTCTGGGTGTTGTGGCGAACTGGGAAGCTGCTTGTGTGGCATCACAGTGGGCTTCAGTAGTCATAGAATCATAGAGTTGGAAGGGACTTCCAGGGTCATCTGGTCCAACCCCCTGCACAATGCAGTGACCCTTGCAGATGAAGAAGTCCTCCTTGGATGGTTCCTTTGGCATGGTTTGGAGGCCTCTGTCTCTTCAGAGATGAGTGCAGGGGCGGGAGATCTGCCCCTAGACATGTACCCTTCTGAGGTCCCTGTCCTTTCCAGGCTCCACCTCAAATCTCCAGGAGTTTCCCACCCTGGAGCTGGCAACCCTAACCCCCAGCCCCACTGTTTTGCCTTTCTACCCCAAGCAACAGATGGTGTGTGTGGGAGGGGGTAGAAGCTCACTGCACAAGTGATGTGGGTGATATGGAGGGGGAGAAGAGAGGAACTTGAGTTGAAGTAGGTAATAAGGTTGCTCTTTTTGTGCTGAAGAAGGAGCATGACATCTGCTACTGCTGGGGAAGGAGGAACACCATGCTGCCTTCGCTTGCAGGGTGTGCAGTAGTGCTGTACAGATACAGCCTGAAGGATGGGTGGGTGAGTGGCTGCATAGGCACAGCAGATGGGGCCCTCCATCCCCTGGCTTTGCCAGGCATGTGTGCATGCCATCTCTGTCCCCTCTCCTGACTCCATCTTCAGTAAGCTGTGCCTGGGCCGGCCAGCAGAGCTGTCAGCACTGCAAGTTGCTGTAAATATCACTGGAATGTGCAGGAATGGCATGCTGGACTGCCCAGCCTTTGTCCCTTGCCTGGCAGGCTCACCCACTGCCAACTGGCAGAGAGATGGGGACAGTGGCACCACAATGGGTTTGTGTATAGCTGGCAGGATTATGGGCAGCTAGGGGTAGTTGGGGGCCCCAGACCACTGAGCACAAGGCCCAGGACAGCTACCTTGGTTGCCTTGTAGTTAAGTCCACCCCTGGTAAAAAGGTAAAGGTAAAGGTTCCCTTGCTCGAAAGCCAGTCGAGTCCGACTCTAGGGTTGCGGTGCTCATTTCCGCTTCAAAGCCGGAGAGCCAGAGCTGTCCAAAGACGTTTCTGTGGTCATGTGGCCAGCATGACTAAACACCAAGGCGCATGGAACACTGTTACCTTCCCACCGAAGTGGTACCTATTTATCTACTTGCAATTTCTTGCTTTCGAACTGCTAGGTTGGCAGGAGCTGGAACTAGAGATGGGAGCTCACTCCATCATGTGGCACCCGGGTCTCAAACTGCTGAACTACTGACCTTCCACAGCCTGCAGTTCAGCGTCTTAACCACTTGAGTTGAGCCACCGCAGCTCCCCACCCCTGGTACAAGCAAGTATTTCTTACATAGCATCAAGATATGTAGGATCCTTCCTACATAGCACCAAACTATGTTTTGGCATTCTGTCAAAACCAGTCTTAAGATCACAGTTGAAGTACAGGCAGTCGTGTCTGAAGCTGTCAACCATATTTATGTTGTGGGGGAACTGCAAATGTTCTGTAGGACTCTCTACATTGTAAACCGTCCTACAAAAAGAGCGTGGCAGACACTGTATCTCCATTTGGCCCTGGAGCTCAATGGCTGGCTTTGGACAAGTAATCCTCCCTCAGTGTCTGTCATACAGTAAAATGAGAGAACTCCTCTCTATACCACTTTTTGGATGAAGGGCAGGATAGATATGTGATAAATTAGTTCATTGGAATGGTTCATTTTTGTTAACTGATTTTACAGCATAACTTCAGAGGTTTTGTTACCAGGTTGCAATATAGGTCACTTTGACCTGAACTGAAGTTCCGTTTACAAGCTCATAAAATACCACTGCATTCCATAATTACTTTCATTCTGAATATCCAGTCATACCAAACATAGCTTTGATGCATCCTTTTCTTACCGACTTTCAACTAGAAGAAACTATCCAGGGATATTTTAGGCTTGTTTCAAAATTGCACCAGTGTCAAGATAGGTAACACTCCAGTCATTTGCTTTTTGTGAACAAAGGCTAAAGAGTAATAGGAATGGACATTATCAAAGGAAAATAAAAAGACAAGTTCTTTTCACCATTCTTATACAACTTGGCAAAGAGAGTGCACAGCTGTAATTTATTTCCAAAAGGTGGAACATTATTAGCTACTAGCATTGTCTAGTGAAGATTTTCTCCCTCTTTCTTCGCAGGCACCTTAAAAAAAAGTAACCAAAATGAGTTATGTACCATCACATCCACTTTTCCTATGTTAGTGATTTTATTTCTACAGTTAAATATATCACTGTTTTTCAGTGTAGTACTGAAGGAAGGCAAGCAAAGTGTGTGTGTGTTGAAGAGATCCCCAGTGCCAGGTCTATAGATGGAGGCCTAGCATCCACTGCCCCACTTGTGAGAAGTTATAGGAGAGAGAGGCTGGAACCCTTCAACAAGACTTATTATTTATTTAGGTTATATGCATGGCAACGAGGTTCTGAGACAGTGTACAAAAAGAGCAAAAATACAGTTAAAACAATCAACAAACCCCCAAAACATTGGTGAAAGGAAAACAAGCAGCGTTTTAAAATCAATACAAAAGAGTACAAAAATGTGAGGCAGGGGGGAGAGATCTTCCCCTGTTCTTCTACCAAAAGTCGGGGAAAATAAAAAACTTCTCCACTTGTTGCCTAAAGATCCACATGTTAGGTACAAGGTGAACATTTGCAGGAGCAGCATTCGCAGAAAGGGTGCTACAACAGAGAAAGCAGCCATCCACCTTACATCAGCATCTGAGGCCATACGGGGTAAGGCCTCTGCCCTCTGCTGAAGAAACCTACTGGGTAGGTCTCTAGGGTTGACAACCTCCAGGTGGGGCCTGGAGATCTACCAGAATTACAAAAGGTCTCCAGATGACAGCAATCAATTCTCCTGGAGAAAATGCCTGCTTTGGAGGCTGGAATCTATGACACATATCCTGCTGAGGTCCCTCACCTACCCTAACTCTACCCTCCCTCAGTTCCACCCCCAAATCCCTAGAAATTTCCCAACTGGGAGCTGGCAACCCTAGTAGGGTCACAAGGGAGCAGGTAGTCCTTCAGGCCTTATACACATATAAGTACATATGTGCCCTCAATAGGGTTGCCAAATGGGGCCGGGGGGCCATGTGGTTTCCCCCCCAATGATCTGGGCCACGCCCCCAACGTGAGCGACGTGGCTGCGTCACCTCTGGCAACGCAGCTTCGGGGGGCGGAGTTCCTCCCGGGGCCCGATTCCGCCGTGGTGGAAATCAGGCCTCCAAAGTGGGGTTTTCCCTGCCCCCCGCCCCCACTTGGCAGCCCTAAGGCACAGAGGCACTCCTACAGCGCACAACATCAAATCCCAGAGAGAGAGAGACAGAGACAGAGACTGCATTCCCAAGATACTTCAGTCAACTCCCAACAGAGTCTGCTTGCTTTTCTCTCGTTATAAGAATATAAGAGCCCTGCGGGATCAGTGGTCCATCTAGTCCAGCATCCTACCTCATACAGTGGTCAATCAGTTCCTTTGGAGGGCCAGCAACAGGGCATAGAAGTCTAGGCCTTCCCCTGATTTCCCTCCTGGCTCTGCAATTCAAATGTTTAGTGCCTCTGAATGTGGAGATTCCCCTCTGTCAGCAGTTCCCTCTAAGCTGAGTTAGTGTGAGCTAACTCACAGTTTTTTAGCCTCTGAACCACACATTTTTGTCTTAGCTCAGGAAGGATGGCTCTGGAGCAAACTAATTTATGCAGTAGCCAAATCGCTTGCTCACCACTTTAATGCCAGTAGCTCACAAAGTAGAGTTTTTGCTCACAAGACTCCACATCTTAGAGGGAGCATTGATCACCATGGCTAGTAGCCACTGATAGACCTATCCTCCATGAATCTGTCTAATCCCCTTTTAAAGCTTTTTAATCCTGTGGCCATCACTGCATTCTCTGGCAGCAAATTCCACATTTTAATCACTCATTGCATAAAGAAGTATTTCCTTTTGTCCAACCTGATCTAGTGCCCATCAACTTCATTGGATGCCGTCAAGTTCTAGTATTTTGGAAGAGGGAGACAAATTTCTCTTTGTCATGCATAACTGTATAAACCTATATCATGTCTCTCCCAGTCACTTCTTTTCTAAACTGAAAAGTCCCAGACTCTTCAGCCTTTCCTCATAGGGAAGGTGCTTCAACTCCCTCATCATCTTCTTTGCCCTCTTGTGTGCTTTCTCCATCTCTGCAATGTCCTTTTGGAAATAGGGTGACCAGAAGTGTACACACTATTCCAAATGAGGCCACACCATGGATCTGTTCTGGGGCATTATAATATCAGCCATTTTATGTTCAGTCCTTTCCCTAATAGTCCCTAACACAGAGTTTGCCTTTTTCACTGCTATGGCACACTGGGTTAACACTTTCATTGAGTTTTATATCTCTACCACCATCTAAAAGTTGCCTTTTCTTTTCAGAGACACCCGTCTGCTCCTTCCCTTTAGCTGAGATGAGGAGATCACTTCCTCCAAGCCATAGTGGGTGATTGAATCGAGCCTCCTCTTTGCACTTAAGGTCCACTGAGGGGACCTTACAATTGTGAACACCCATTACCATTCCTTTTATTATGGAGGACATACTGATTCACATAACGGTGAGAACTTTCAATTGTTCCTGGAAATGTATTGCAAGTGAGTGAAGTTATTTCAAACTGGCAAGATGCATTCCTAATAATCTACTCTATTCAGCTTAGCAGCCCTGCTGCCATTTTAGACCAACTAAAGTTGCAGAACAGTCTCTAAAGGCAGCTCCTTTGCACTGCAGTAGTCTAATCCACTTGAGATCAGAGCATAGATAGTTGTGGCCCTACTTTGCTTTTCCAGGAGTGAAGCTGGCTAACTACCTGAAGTTGGTTGAAGGTGTTATACACACTTTTAGAAAGATCTGAATATTCTGAGAGACATCTGATCCACTACTCATTTTTATATTTTCAAATGGAGGCTGTCCTGTTTACCTTCTTCATCCCTGAAGGCTCAGGTGAAATCTGGCCACTGCTCCATCCATTACCACCTTAAATTAATCAAGCCTGCAGTGGATTAGATGCAGACAAGAGGTCTTGCTCTTATGGCCCAAAACATAATTTTTGTTTCCCATTCCTCACTGTCTTTTTAAAATATCCAGTTTGCCTAAGATTTCTGGAGAACTCAAAAGCCTGCAATGTTTTATTTAGTCTTGATGAATGGTATCACATGGCTTTTGATTTTTAAATTTTTTCCCCTTAGGACCAATGCCATTACTCTGTCTATTTAGAACAATAACACTTGGGCAGTGCAGTCCCTGAAAATTCTCATTTCTTAGGAACTGGGGACCACAAAAAGCCATATTCTTCATGATGTGACATTAATATTTCAGTTTCTGATCACCTGATTGTTAGTTAATAAAATAAAAATAAAAAAAATGATTTATACTTTTCTCTTGATATATTTTCAGCATAACCAGCCAGCTGTTTTTTACTGGCCTTGTTGGTTTCTAAAAGCTCTAACTATATTTATTTATTTTTAATCACCTATTCCTTGGGACTGCTTTAAACAACACTGGTAACCCCAGTGCTTTATAGATCTCAAATATTCTTGAATTTTGCAGCTCATAAATTTCATTTCAGTGAAGTAAGCACTGCATAAAACTCATATCAAAGACTTATTTATACCTGGACCTAATTTATACCTGCTATGAGCAGGAATCCAGCAAAGCATATTGCCTGGATCACATGCTGTTGTAATATGCCAGATACACATAAGGTCATGCTAGGAATGTTTGGCAAATCCCACTTCATCAGCACATACAGCAGCATACATAATATTCAAAGGGAGTTTAAACTCAGGTAATAATATAATGGATACAGGTATACTAGCTTATTAGCAAACATGCACCCCAGTGTCAGAAAAGGTGTAATATAACAATAACGCTCCATGTTGGTAAGTCAATAGTACTTCAAGACATAGCAAAAGTGAAACTCAAGCAGACCAAAATTGTATAGCATTGCCTAGACAAGTAGTTGTGAAATGCTTGCCAGCATACTGCTTTTCGACCCAATGGACACACGACCAATGGACTACAGAAACCCATTATCAAATATTCCAAGAAAATTCAGCTTTCAATCAAACTTCCCTTCCTGAATTAAATAACCAAAGAAGGGTCATCTCCTGTACATTAACATTAACTCCCGCTTCAGGTCGCCCTTTTTTGATGCCCACCAGCCCACAGAGAGCCACTGGGAGGAATTTTTTTTAAAAAATGGCACAATGCCTGTGGCATGATGTCATTCTTGCCAAATACCCAGAAGTGACATTTATTTATTTATTCATTTATTTATTTGAACTTTTACCCTGCCCTCCCAGCTTTTTTAAAGCTCAGGGCAGCTTTAAAAAAAAAGATAATTACATTAAAAGCATAAGTTACGATTAAAAGAATTATATTATGTATGGAATGGAATGTATGTATCTTTGTATATAGAGCTTGAGTCTGATGTAAGGTATTGAAAACCAACCTATCAGAACCAGGGAAGTTCTGGAGGGAAGCAAACTGATTGGTCTTTATTTACAATATCTGATTGGATGTTATCTGACATGGAGGCGTGGCTTGCCAAGCCCGGACCGTTTAAAAAGGAGCCTGTTGCTCCGTTGTTTTGTCTCGTTCTGATTTCTTCTGACTTAGTTGAATAAAGCTGTTATCACTGTTCACCTGCTGCCTTGAGTCTCGTATTCAACAAATTCTAAAACCATGATAAAGTGCTAGTGATGGTTGTTATCCATAAACGGTAGCAGCCATCATTCACAATCCTCAGCTCGCTGTCAGCTCACAGTATTCATTTTGGTTGTTCCTGAAGTACTTGTTGCTCATTAGGCGGTTGATGGCCGTTTCCGGAATCCAGGACAAGATGATGGTCTAAGATTTGGGCAAAGCTCTATGATAAATAGACACTTACCTGCAGCCATTTTGGCACTTGAAAAAGCTTGGGGGGTGAGGAGAGTAAAAGTGCCTGGTCCCACCACACTGTAGGCTTAATCATGGTTGGGCTGTCATGGCATTTTAAAATGGTCCCCAGAAGGGTCTATAATGGTGGTAGCATCCCAGGGTTTGACCCAGGGACATCACCATGTCTAGTTGTGCCCTGAGATATATTATTTTAAGGCTGCTTCCATGTGTGGGGAGGGGGGCAGAAGCAGCAACAAGTGGTATGAAAATGCATGGGAATGGGATCCACATGTTCCATCCCTATGCTACTCATACCGGTTGTTGAAGAGGCACCAGTCTGATGACAATTGCACCCCGGCAACCTCTCTGTATCTCTATATTGCTGCTCAGCCACAAAAAGGAAAAAAAAGCCCTTCAACAGAGGAAACATGGGCCTTGGCTTCTCCATTTCAAAGATGGAACTTAGCTGCTCCCCATATTGGCAGACAGAGGCTGTGGTCACACGAGCAGTTTGCCATGATATAGTAGCGTTTCCTTTGCAGATTTAAAGAGCACAATCAGATGACAACATCTGCATTTTGTGCCCCAGTTGTCGGCATCCCATGTTGCCCCACTTTGGAAGCTGAGTAATCAGGCATTGGGGAAAGTCTGGTATTAAGGGATGCTAGTGCTTCCACTCCACACTTCCCAGCATCTGAACCCCCCTGTTGCAAAGTTAAGCCGTTTGGTTTGTTGGTTTGTTTATCAGGTAGCTATGTGCACATAAGGGGCTGCGGTGGCTCAAGCGGTTAAGACGCTGAACTGCAGACTGGAAGGTCGGTAGTTCAGCAGTTCAAGACCCAAGTGCCACATGACAAAGTGAGCGCCCATCTCTGGTCCCAGCTCCTGCCAACCTAGCAGTTCAAAAGCAAGAAATTGCAAGTAGATAAATAGGTACCACTTTGGTGGGAAGGTAACAGCGTTCTGTGCACCTCGGCATCTAGTCATGCCAACCACATGACTATGGAAATGTCTTCAGACAGCACTGGCTATTCGGCTTGGACACGGAGATGAGCACTGCATCCCTAGAGTTGGATTCGATTGGCTTTCAAGCAAGGGAAACCTTTACCTATGTGCACATAAGCAAACAATTGCCCCTGGGATTGTCAATCATTGTGGCCAAATAGTTATTTTGGATCAGGAGTCCCTGGGGAAGTTGTTTTTGTAGGGTTGCCAGGTCCCTGGTCAATCCGGCAGGGGGATTTGGGGTGGGTGGGGATGCCCCCAAGCTCCCCCAAACCCTGTCCCTGAATCCCAAGTGGTGAATCGCTGCTGGGAAAGGAGCCCCATGAGTGATATGCCCCCCCAGCAAAAAGACCGTTTAAAAGGTCTGTTTGCTAGCGGAGCTGTGGCCAGCAACAGCTCCTCTCCCACCCTGCTAAAAGATTTAAAGGGTCCTCCAGCTGGTTGGCGGGCCATGTGCTCCCCACTGATCATCTGAAACCCTTTAAATCTTTTAGCAGGGAGGGAGAGGGATGGCCACGGCTTGGAGGCAGGGCTTGGGGGCAGGGCTTCCCTGGCAGCTACCTGGCCAGGGGCCGATTTGAGCCCCCAGGAGCAGGTGAACCCCTGCCTGGACCTGGGGGCTGGCAACCCTATGTTTTCAAGCAACAAATCCCCCATACCCCTCTCTCCTGTTTCTGCGTCAGTGTCTGAGAGCATCCCATGATTGACACAAGGGTAAATGCATTGACATCAATGGCACTACTCTCGTGTAAATCTGAACTTTACACCCCTCCATGTATTCCATGGAAGACAGGTGAAGGGAAGGGGGCTGAGAGGGGCTGGAGTACTTGGCAGAGAGATTGTGGAGCTGTCAAAAAGGAGCCAGAGCTTTGAATACATGCTTATGCACACAGGTGAAAGAAGAATGCCACAACAATCTGAACAACTGACCATGGGGCGAGCGCTCAGTTAAGTCAGTTCAGGGTGGGATGTCTGAGCAAAACTTCCCACAACTATTTAAACTGCCGCAAATAGAGGCGAAGCCAGAGAGTGCCAAGCCTCCAGTGTGACCGCAGCTAGAATGTCAATATGGATGCGCCACCCATAGCCATCCCATGGTTGCTCCTTTGTGCTGTGTCAGCTATGCTGCCATATGGTTTGTTGGCCTAGGGTTCGCCTGCCTGACCTGTGTACAAGTTGGTGCCAGATTCCTTTCCTCTCGGTTCTCCCCCTTGCTATCTCTGACCTTGTATTCGTGCCTGTGTAGTGTCTCCACTTTAATTAACCATGAGACTGGTTTTGTTTCTCAGCCTCGGTTCAGTTGGGTCATCAGTTACTTTTTCCCGCCCGTGGGAGAAGGGGTGATTGGCCCACAGGTGGGGGAGGGACCTCTTGAATTCCTATATCATTGTATGCTTGTTCCTTGCTCGTCATTCCTAACAGTGACCATGTTACTGCAACCATAGTACTGACAATAAAGCAAAACCTTTCTTGGAAGTGTGTGCTCTGTTGTTTGGCTGTGGGTCCTGACATGCTGGCTCATAGGGAAAAGCTCTGAGAGGCCTATGAATCATGCTCACAATGAGGATGATAACCCATGGACTTCCTGTGGAAGCAGGGGCTTACTGTTCTCCATTTAGGAAAAGAACTCATGAACAAATATGTCCATTGAAATCAATAGAATTAGATGGGTATAACTCTGTTTAGGATTGCATTGTCAAAGTCCCAATTAGTGGGCAAAAAACAAACTATCAAACTGTTTAAATTCAGATGTCACAACAAATTGTGGCAAGATCACAGACTAAACTAGGAAGTACTAAATCTTGGTTTTATGCCTGAGGGGAGTAAGCGTGGAGCCTGGGGATTTCAGGCTTGCTCACGTCATGAAAAAATTGCGATGCCTGTTTGTGACATCTGCAAATGAATCAGATTTAGTACTAGTTATAAACCCCAACCATCATCAAGTATTTATTTAATATTTGATTTAGGTTTTACTAATTATTCAATTAAAGCTTGCAGCCCATTTTTAAAAGCTTTCTACAAAGTTATATTATCCACAAGTATTGTTAACTCCAAAGGTTACCTCTCTCTTCTCGTCCTCTTCTTGTTCCTTATCTTCTTAATTACCTAAAGGAGGAGACTAGACTATGAATTCACAGAGATCAATAGCTAATAACAAGGACATAATTATTAGGACCTTTTTTCTTTAAGATAATTTTGTATCTCACAAAGAAATAATGTCTTTATTTTTCTGAATTTCAGGTTTTTAAAAAATTGTTCATCCCATCTCTGTGATAATGGAGAATTTCCTTACTGATTTTGAAATTGATATGCTTGGGGGACCTCTCACATTAGTGTAGACTAGTTTCAGAGTAATAAAAGATGCTATGTATGAAACAATATTGAAATCTCTGGACTGAAATCTTGGGCTATCCAACCACACAGTGACTCCCGATGGAATGTCATTTCTGTTTTCAAAACAATAGGGTGGCTATTTCTGCTGGCTCTGTCCTCCCAGTGCAGTTCCCACTATGCTGTTACTGGGATTCCACTGAGGGAGCTCAGGGAGCTGCAGCTGGAAGGAAAAGCAGGAAAGCTCTGCTCTGCCAAACGTAGACTTGCCATTTGTCCACTGACACAGTTAGCAACAAAAGTGAGATACACGGATGAAGTATAAAGCATCAGATCTTATTAAAATATCTTTTATATTTTATAAAATATCTTTCATATTTTGAGTGCACTCTGGCTTTTCAAGCCAGACAGGATTATCCTAGAATTATAGGTCACCACAATTGCGGAACATGTTTAGTGTGTGCCTTTTGTTTACAGCTAAAGGAGTTTGTACATCTGAAAACTGGGTTCAAATTAACATCAAAGAGCTAAAGCAGCACAGAAATGGAAAAAAGAAACCATCCCAAACATATCTACCTGGCAAAACAAACTATGGGAACACTTTACCTATGGGAAAATGACCTATCAACAGACACAAGAGAATGCCAAAAAATTTCAAGCAGTTTGGTTCCCAGTAGTCCAATACCTTGCAGAAGGTGAAATTGTCCCAAAAAAATGAACACCTCAAAAACTTACTGTATTTTTGAAATAAGTGATACACTTGTGATATAGAAACTGATAAAAGGTATAATTTTGTTGTGAACTTTCTTAATTCCACAGTTATTATGTAGATAACAATAGCACTATTTTTTGTTTGTTTGTTTGATATTAGATGAACTGTTATATTTTGTTATTTTGTATGACAAAAAATAATTTAAAAAATTGAATTAAAAAAAAGAAAGAGCTATACGACTTGTTCCTCTAAGAGACCAGTATATGCCATAGTCTGTCCGTGTGGTCTCCTTTATGCAGGGAGTACAGTTAGACCCGTGAAATCACGAATATTGGAACACTGGTCTAGAATTAAGGACAAAGTGAAAAACGCTCCTCTAGTGGAGCACTTTGTCAATTTCAATCATGATCTGGACTCATTAAGTTTTTTTGTAATTTTGTTGATGTGGGCAGGGTCCTCTTGCAGCAGGAAATGAAATGGATTTTCAAATCGGATACAATGTCTCCTAATGGTTTAAATTATGAGTGGAATTTGTCTTGCTTTGTGTAAATGGAATATTTGCTGTTACATAAGAACATAAGAGAAGCCAATGTTGGATCAGGCCAATGGCCCATCCAGTCCAACACTCTGTCACACAGTGGCCAAAAAGTGCCATCAGGAGGTCCAGCAGTGGTACCAGGACACTAGAAGCCCTCCCACTGTTGCCCCCCCCAAGCACGAAGAATACAGAGCATCACTTGCCCCGGAGTTCCTATCTATACCTTGTGGCTAATAGCCACTGATGAATATCTGCTCCATATGTTTATCTAATTCCCCCTTGAAGCTGTCCATGCTTGTAGCCGCCACCACCTTCTGTGGCAGTGAATTCCATGTGTTAATCACTCTTTGGGTGAAGAAGTACTTCCTTTTATCTGTTCTAACCCGACTGCTCAGCAATTTCATTGAGTGCCCATGAGTTCTTGTATTGTGAAAAAGGGAGAAAAGTACCTCTTTCTCTACCTGCTCTGTCCCATGCATAATCATAGAATGTTAGAGTTGGAAGGGATCTTGCAGATCATCTAGTCCAACCCCCTGCATTCTGCAGGAGCATAGCCAAAAGATAGCCCTACAACATACCTGAAAGATGGTTGTCCAGCCTCCGCTTGAAAATGTCCAGCGAAGGAGCACCCACCACCTCCCGAGGCAGTCTGTTCCACTGCTCAACCACTCTTACAGTTAGGAAGTTTTTCCTGATATTTAGCCAGTAATAACTCCCTTTTAATTTCCACCCATTAGATCTAGTCTTGCAATCAGGAGCAAGAGAGAATAGATCCACTCCATCTTCTACATGACAGCCCTTCAAATACTTGAAGACTGCAATCATGTCCCCTCTAAGCCTTCTCTTTCCCAGGCTAAACATACCCAACTCATTCAGCCTTTCCTCATAAGACTTGGATTCCAGCCCTCTCACCATCCTGGTTGCTCTCTTCTGGGCACACTCGAACTTGTCAACATCCTTCCTAAAATGTGGTACCCAAAACTGGACACAGTACTCCAGGTGAGGCCTGACCATAGCAGAATAGAGCAGAACTACCACCTCCCATGATCTGGACACAATGCTTCTGTTAATGCATCCTAAGATTGCATTAGCTTTCTTCACAGTCACATTGCACTGTCTGCAGGCTCATGTTTAGCTTGTGATCAACCAGAACACCTAGATCCCTTTTACGCTGCTGTCAAACCAAGTCCCTCCCATTCTATATCTGTGCCTTTGATTCTTTGTACCTAAGTGTAATCTTATAAACCTTGATCATGTACCCCTCAGTCGTCGTTTCTCCAGGCTAAAGAGCCCCAAGCACTTTAATCTTTCCTTATAGGGAAAGTGTTCAAACCCCTTTATCATTCTAGTTTCCCTTTTCTGCACTTTTCCTAATGCTATAATATCCTTTTTGAGGTGTGGTGCCCAGAAATGTACACAGCTGGTTGACCATTGGATGTTATGTGTAATATCTCTTTAACAGGAAGTATCTGAATGTTTAATAAAGACACCTGGAGTGCTCTTTGGTTTTTAAAAAGATGTTAAAATGGTTTGCGATTGTATGTGTATTTTATAGTTGTTACAGTTCCATCTTGGATAAAGCTTTGGTGAAATGAGGTGCTACAGCACCAGTTCGCCCTGTCAGCTGGAACTAAACTTGCAGAGCTGCTATATGAACAGAACTTTAAGTCTTTAGGAACAGAGGGTTCTACTCACCTGAAGTACTATTGGTATATTGAGTGGACTTTTCAATTTGCAATTTACATTTGAATCCTTTGTGTGACTCATGAACTTGGATCTTCCCATATTTGCACAATTTATTTATATGAATTTCAAGATTTGTATTGAGATTGTTTTGTATGTTTGTTATTGCTGATTATGCAAATAATTTGTAAGCATTATATTTAGTGTCTTTGAGTATTTTTGGAAGTTTAATTATATGGAGGATTTTTCCTTTTTTTGTACTTGTCCACCGACAGCAGAAATTCCCCACTCCTGCTCTCAATCTCCTGTCCTTAACTGTTTGAGGAGTGGTAGGAAAATGGGGGGATTACTATCAAAAGTGATGCTTTAGGAATTTATCCAATCTTTATGGTAGACCATAGAGACTGGAGGGATTCCTAGAGCATCATTCAGAAGTGATGTCACATTTCCCATACTACAGAGTTTGCAGAAATTCCTAAAGCATCATGGAGTATGTGATATCACATCCCCTGAAACAAACTATACCTTCCCCAGGCACTGCCCCCCCTCCATCTTCCAGGTTTTGCCATTGCATGGCTGGCAACCATAACTTAAACCCACAGATAGTTGGATACACAGCACTGTGACTGAAATGCTATAGCTGCTTCACAGTGCTATCCTAAGCAGAGTTATGCCCTTCCAAGATCACTGTCTTCAGTGAACTGAGAAGAGTGTAACTTTGCTTAGGATGGCACTGTAAGTTACCAGAAACCATGGGCCATAGTTATAAATGCCACCTCCAGAAGGTAAAATATTATGCACAAGTTATTAGGAATTGTTCACCTCTATAGAATTTTAGCAATCACACTTGCCAATGTGCTCTAATCCCTGCAAATCTAAAGCAAGTGATTTCAGTTGTAATGCCTTTTAACTTGGAAATGAACCTAAAAGCCTTTTAACTTGGAAATGAACATAATTTGATTAGGTGCAGTACAAATACAGCACAGGGGCTACTATTATTTTTATTCTAACAATTAAAACACTGGGTGGAAAGGAGGGATCACTGAGGGAATGCTGAAAGATACAAAACAATCTTTAGACCCTGCTGGAAAACAGCAACAGAAGGGGGGCAGATGAGTCTCTCTAAGAAGAGAGTTCCAGAGTTTTGGTGCCATGATCAAGAAGGCCCTGTCCGGGGTTGCCACCCACCTAGTTTCAGAAGGCGGGGCGCCAGAAGCAAGTCTCAGAAGATGACTGTAATGGTTGGGTAGGTTCATAAGGGAGTAGGAGATTCTTTTATGCCTAGTAAGTTGGTGTTGCTCACAGTGTCCTAATGATATTTGTGAGCATACTTCCTCTATGTACTAAATCTTGAGAGCAAAGAATGGTGATTATGCTAACCTTGGCATTCTCCTCATCCTGCTTGTATTCTGGAACCAATTAACTATGACCATCCTGTCATTCTCTTTTATTAAACCCTCTGAGGATCTCTGTTCACACACACACACAGAAACTTTTTTCTCCCCTAGAATATTCTTCCTTACTAGTCATGTCACTAGGTGACCTAATTCCTTCATTCGCACAGATTTATTTTTAGTGAATGTCAGATAAAATAAAAGCATCATTCTATAGCAAAGAAAAATCAAAGGCCTGAACTTCTTTTCTAGATGTGCACTCTCTGTGGGGAAATTAACTCTGATTTATAATTGCAATTTCACTGAATGTTAAATGGTTACATTTTAGGGCCAGTAACTCAAGTGCAAGCTATTCCAAAGTACATGAAGCAAACTCCAAAATACTTGAAAGTAGGTCTCCATGCATGTTTAAATACATAATGTGCAATCTTACCCTTTTCTACAATAGAAAGGAGAAATTCCAAGTGCTTTTCATTTGGTGATAGTTGATCTGGATAGAACAATGTCTTCTGATTCTAACATCAATCTGAGACTTTCATGGTCAATCAATAAATCTTACTGTAAATTAATTCAGTTTACTCTGAAAGGCATTGATTAAAGAATGCTGGCCTCTGATTCTTTGGGGGTTCCATCTTATGAATTTTTGGCCAAACTAAAATAGCTGCCAGGCTCCTTCCAGTATCAGTTTATGATGTTGGTTCTCACTTATAACACCCAGAATGTTTTAGAGAATCCTCTTCTAATGAATTCCTCTTTTCAGGAGGCCTTGCTTAGGTTGCAGAGCCTTCAGGAGGTCAGTTTGGTTGGCAATTAGAGCAGGGCCCACTTGGTAGTGGTACTGGCACTGTGACGACCTCTTATCTGGGGAGGTCTAGTTTTACTTTAAAAGTTCTTATGGGTTATTTTTCTTTGGGTATTCTGGCTGCCACCAGGGAAATTTAGGCTTTCCCACACCTTTTCTATAAGATTTTTCCTCTCTGGGTAGGTATTGTGACCCAGGGTCTGGGCTTTCGAAGGACCATGTGTTTCCTGAGGAATTTCGTTCAGAACTGTTATCTTAAATAAAAGTAGATTTATTTGATGTTTCACACACTTTTCCCTCTTACTGACAGGGATCTGGGCATGTCGCTTTGTAACAATATTTTCTTTAGACCATATATGGTTACTGTTTCTTTATGCTTTAACTTTTCATAACACACACAAGATTTCTCTCTCTCAGACCTTAAACGAACAAACTGCTTAACTCTTTTACTAGACAGAACTTATAACAACTGCTTTAACCCAGCACTCTCTGCTGACTCTCTGTTTAACTGTCTTTTTCAACTCTTATAACTCTAACAGACACCCTTCAACTGACACTCTTGACTGACATATCTTATCCTCCCTCCCCCTCTCTGTCAATCACCAATAACACCACATGCCTGTCCAGTATTCTACATTATCGTCACACAGCCATGCAAACCACTTTTAAAGACACAAACACAAAAAACATGAAACAGGCACCAATGTTCCCTCTAAGCTGTGGAGACTTGTGAGCAAAAATTCCACTTTGTGAGCTGCTGGCATTAAAATCGTGAGCGAGCAATTTGGCTACTGCATAAATCAGTTTGCTCTGGAGCCATCCTTCCTGAGCTAAGGCAAAAATGTGTGAGCCAGAGGCTACAAAACTGTGAGCTAGCTCACACGAACTCAGCTTAGAGGGAACACTGACTGGCACCCAGGAAGGGTTTCCAGGTCATCCCTGGCCACCAGCGGGTAGTGAGGGGAGGGTTGCCAGCTTCAGGCTGGAAAACTCCTGGAGATTTGGGGGTGGAGCCTGGGGAATATAGTGACCTCAGTGGGGTACAATGCCATACAGTCCACCTTCCGGACCTGTGTAGTCAGGAGATGAGCTGTAATTCTGCAGGATCCCCAGGTCCCACCTGGAGGTTGGTATCCCTACAAGGTTATAGAACATAGGAATTTCACATTACCCTTTTAAAGCAATTTTTAAGCTGTTATTGTACCGTCTTGGAGTAAACTGGTACAGTGCTGCCATTTCACACAGCCTTTACCCTACCAGTAAGGAGCCATCTCTGAAGCGGTTTGGCATTTCAGACTGCACCGCTTTGTTTTCCCGCCCTTTTTGCCCACGTGGGTAATCTGTGTCCTTTTTTTTTAACGCTTGTTTTAGAGTGCTATAGTGCTATAGCGGTATAGCACTCTAAAACAAACATTAAAAAAAAGCACAGAGATCGCCCGCATGGGCGAAAAAGGCGTGAAAACAAATGGTGCCAGAGGAAGTGCTACAGGCATTTTACACAGCACCCCGTAGCACTTCAGAAACGGTATAGAAAAGTGAAGACCACTTGGAAGCAGTTTGCAGGTAAAACGGTTTAGAAACGCTTCCCTAACGGGACAGAAGCATTTCTGTCTGAAAGTAAAAATATATTCCGGTAGGGAACCGTTACTAAAATGGTTCTGTCTGAAATGTCAGACCAGAAACTGTTAAGGAACAGTTCCTGAACCGGAATATATCGGCTGTCTGAAATTCCCCAATATTCTCTTTACAGACTTCCCTAGCAGTATCATTGTATATTTTAGACAGCTGGTTAAGACTTCAGGGATTAAAGCCAGTATGATTCAATGATGCTGTGAATTAGGTCGCGCTCTGTTGTAGTTAAATGTGAGCTTTCTTCCGCGGTTGGTCTTGCTTTGTTAAAGTTTAAGTTACTGGCTATATTCTTTAAATCATTCTGTTTACATAATCATTCTGTGTGTGTGTGTGTGAGAGAGAGAGAGAGAGAGAGAGAGAGATTTGGCTATCAAATAATACACAATACCTAATTTATTGTGTTTTTAGTCATGGGGAGAGGAGAGATGTATGCAAGGTAGCATAACTACGGGGAGTGGACTCTGATTTCCCTTTTTAATATCTAGCTATTGTGTCCTTTTCCTCAATAACAGAGAATTGCAGGGTAGTGAAGACTTCATTGCTCAGAATCCTGCTCAGATCTCACACCCTCAGACAGCATCTTCAGCTCCATGCAGCACCGCCTTACATTTTAAAGCTCTACACATATAGAATCTGGCTGACAGTTCAAGGGCCGTGCTTATCCTATGTGTTGTTCTTATTTATACAAAACATTTTAGTTATTCTGTGTCTGTAGGACATCAGGCAAGAAGCTGTTCTTCCTTGTTATTTGTGAGCCCCTTCCTCAGTCAAGCAAACAGTTCCATTTGCTTTCATGGAAATGAGTGTGTGAGGAAGTGCAGGCATGCAAGCAAACATTGCATCATCTTCTCTTGAATGAGTGATGGAAATGTCAGATAAAACAAAATGCTTATGGATATGATTCCCTGAAAACTAGTTTGGGCAAGTATTACTCATACTGTAAGGACTTACTAACTCGCATGCTTATTCACTTGGAATGATTAATTGCCTACATCAACAAAAGCAAGATTACACATTACACAGAAGAATATCTCCGGCCGGAAGTGGGTGTCATAGGCAGGGACCCTTGGAAAAGAATAAAAGGAAAACTAGATGCTGTTTAGAACTCTCTGGCCTGCAGAAGATTGGAAGTAGGAAGAGCAACAGTGTTGCTCACATTGCTCTATTTCAGGGTAAGTAGAGAAGAATGGTATGTTGGCCAGAATATTGTTTGAAATCCTATCCTAGCCATGATACTCAGTGAGTATTGTTGGCAAGTCATTATCATCTCTAACATCAGTTTTTCTTTAACAAATACATACAGTTCAGAGCTCAGCAACCATGAGATAACTGAGCTGAGAAAAAGACCATTGGGCAGTGATTGCCTATGTAACCTGGGATACGTGGTGACGAAAAAACCCTGATGTAAATGAGACCAGGTTTTGAGGTCTCATCATGTGTATAAGGTCCCTCATTATACCATGGTCCCTCTAGAGCAGGGGTGGCCGAACTACGGTTTGAGAGCCACATGCAGCTCTTTCACACATATTGTGTGGCTCCCAGCAGGGTGGCTGGGGAAGCAAAGGGGAGGCATGTCTCCCCAATCAGTCATCCCTTCTCCAGTCAGTGTTCTCCTCCCTGAGTAGGCTTGAGGTGTGTGTGTGGGGGGGGGGGGGGAGCAGAGAAAGAAAGCAACTCAAAATGCATTTCCTCCCCCAGCCAGCTTGGAGAAGGCATTTATCTCTTTAAATCCCTTCTCCAAGCCAAGCCAGTTGGGGTGGGGGCTTGGAGGACACATTTAAAGTTAAAGTTGATTTCTTTCCACCTCTTCCTCTCTCTCCCCCATCTATTCCTCCCTCCCTCCCTTGCCACCTTTTTCATTCTTTCTTTCCACCTCTCTCTCTCTCTTAAACAAAAAATACCATTAGCAAACAAATAAATATCATTGAACAAATAAATATTATCAATATCTGTTTTTACCCCCTTTGTTTTTATTTGTGGCATTTAATGTTAATAAAAAGCAAATTTGGCATATTTTCAATAAAAACGTGTGTAATATTTGTTCATGTTTTGCGGCTCTCAGATATCTGACATTTATTCTATGTGGCTCTTACATTAAGCAAGTTTGGCCACCCCTGCTCTCAAGTAAATAATATTTTACATTAGAACAAAAGGGATATCATACTGGATCATACAAGAGGTCCACCAAGTCCAGCATCATGTTTCGCACACTAGCCAACCAGTTGCACTGGGGGGACAACGGCATTGATGCCAAGGCCACCTGCAGACGTTGTCTTCTAGCATTTGTATTTGAAGATTCATCAAGATAGCCATTTTTAAATGCCTTTCAATGGTAAGAGATGCTTAAGTCCTGCACATTTGCAGCAGCAGCAGCTGAGTGTGGATAGTATTGACTGGCAGGTGACCATTCCATCATTAACCCATCTCCATACCCCCAGTACCCAAAACACTAATGCATAAGTTTTTACATGTTTATGTTTCTTTTTTAAAAAGCAAAGTCTGAGTAAAATATAAACATCTATGTGAGGATTAAAGAAAGAGAAGCTTCTCTGGGAAATGGTTAGAGGGGAAAAACTGAGGGCTGAAAAAATGTACATCTTGCATATACATTGAGGAAGTCATATTCCAACTACAACTGAAGAATTTTCTTTTTTTTCCATTTCTTGGTTTGTGTGTGTGTGTGTGTGCATGCGTGTGCCTGGAAGTCATAGCTGACTTCTGGCAACCTCTAGTGGGGCTTGGAGGCAAGGGATGCTTAAAGAGGTGGCTTGCTATTGCCTGCCTTTGCGTTATGGCCCTGGTATTCTTTGGAAGTCTCCCATCCAAGTACTTGCCAGGGTCGGCCCTCTTAGATTCTGAAATCCAATGAGATCAGCTTGCCTGGGCTATCCAGGTTAGGGACAGAAGAGTTTTTCTTGATTTCTCTTTTTGTATTATGTCTGCCATTGCCCACAATATCCTGTCCATCTATCTGTCTGATTTAAAAGCTTGTTTTACCTGAGAGAAAGGAAATTCTTCCAATATTTTTGGTTAAGAGTACCCTTGTAGCAAACATTGGCACATGTCTGTCATCTTTACTGTTTTTGCAACCGGAGTAATAAACAGCAAACCCTCGTCCCGCAATAAACCTTATTCCACAGGAAAACATGAAAGAATTTAAAGGTTGCTACTGCAAAAGGGGGAGCTGTGGTGGCTCAAGTGGTTAGATGCTGAACTGCAGGCTGTGGAAAGTCGGTAGTTCAGCAGTTTGAGACCCGAGTTGCCGCATGACGGAGTGAGCTCTCGCCTGGGATACGTGGTGAAGAGTGAGGGGGAAATAAAGGTAGGTTGATGATTGGTTGGGAAGGAGATAGGGTTGCCAACTCCAGGTGGGAAATTCCTGGAAATGTGAGGGATGGAGCCTGGAGAGGGTGAGGTTTCAGGAGGTGTGGGACCTCGGACAGGTACAAAGCCATAGACTCCACCCTCCAAACCAACTATTCCCTTCTGGGGAACCATCGTTGCCAATCTCCAGGTGAGGGCTGGAGATCACTCAAAATTACAACTGTTCTTTAGGTAGCAGAGATCAGTTCCTCTGGAGAAAATGGTGGACTCAGTGTCATTATACCCTGCTGAGGTCGCCACAGCAAATTGACACTGAATGTCCAAGGCCGGGGCACCCGCCCAGAGCCTCTTTCTAGAGGTCGTTGTATTTATTTCCACAACGTACCTTTTTCCTAGTAGTATATAACAACTAAAGTAGACCAAGAAAATAGGGAGGTCAAGGGTTGCAAGAAAAACACATTCCAATTGAGCCTCAGTTTCAAAAGGAGAAATCAACGTCTCCTCAAACTGAGAAGTAAATGAAAAAGGGAGGTTAAAATAAGAGGTAATGGAACACAGAGACCCTTAGGGATATTGCGTCAAAGCAACTCATGAGGTTTAAATTCAATAGAAGTTGACAAGTGCAACTAAAATTCCATGTAACTCTTTATTCTAAAGAAGAAAGGAAAGAAACTAACATCCACTGTCAGATGTGACCATCAGTGTATCCATTCTTCGTACTCCCCCCCCCCCCCGGTTACAGGGGCCATAAATGATTCCGGCACAGAGTATCTTCCACCTAGGTAGTTATAAGCAGTCAATGTAACTGGCTCTATGGCAGTAGAAAGACCATTAGAATAGTGCATGTGGCCCCCAAACTCCTTGCTATCATTCAACTCTGCTTCCATTTAAAACGTTTAAGGCACTCATGCATAGAAAGAACAGTAATGAGGACAGGCTAGTTCCCCAGAGTATGCACAGAAACTAGACCATTAATGACCTAGTTGAGAAACAGATAAATTTCATGGGATTTCTAGATTCCATTGGTCTGTGATCTTGTCAAAACCAAAAAAATGAGCATGATCATCACGCAACCAAAGAACAATGCAAAGAACAAGCAAAATTCAAAACCACAGATTTACTAGAGGCATTTCTAGATTCCATTGGTCTGTGATCTTGTCAAAACCAAAAAAATGAGCATGATCATCACGCAACCAAAGAACAATGCAAAGAACAAGCAAAATTCAAAACCACAGATTTACTAGAGGCATGTTCCTTCTTAGTAGACTGTCTTCTGAGTCACTTCGAAAGCATTGCGATTGTAAAGAAATTCTTAAATTTTATCCCATTAAGGCTAAGAACACGAAGCAAAACATTTGCACCTCCAAGGAACCAGAAGAGCCACATCTCTGATCAGCTTTTGTACTTGGGGCAGAACCAATGAGGGGGAAGCCCAAGGTGGCCATTTCACCTGTACCTCAAGCTCAAACAGTGCCTCATATTTAGACACGTTAATTTCTTGACGTTTAATAAGTTTCTCAGCTTGTTTATATGTGCATTGCTTTTGGCCCAAAATGTGACATACTCTTTCAGCTGCCTTTTATTATGGCTATAGGCCTCAAAAGCTGGAAATGGCTCAGGCTTTTCTTTTTCTTCTTCTCTAAGAGTGCCTGATTAGGTTTCAGTGTAGGAAGGCATCACTCCACGGTGACCTGCATCCATCCACTTAAAGAAAACTAAAGGGCACTTACATTTTCATGAAGGGGGGCAGTTAGGTTTACTAATTGTGCTCTCTCACTGCAAATCCCCTAGGAACAAAATTTGAGGGTGGGCTCAGTGGAAATCAGTGGAAATTGCCACCCCTTTCTTAGGAAAACTTGAGGGCACTTACATTCTAGTGTTCAAAACAGACTAGTGTTTTCTGTGCACATCCCACAGTAGCTTCAATTCTAATTATTATATTTCTATCAGACTAATTATTAATATTCTAAATTTCATTTAGATTTCAAATGACACAACATGGGGGGGTAAAGACTAACATATTGTTATTCTGATCTAGCATAAGCTTTCATGTTCTAGAGCCCTTTTTGTCAAATACATGCACTGGATCGCTACTTAAACCTGACAAAAGTGGGCTCACATCCATATAAAAGATTATGCTTGAGTGAAAAATCTGTTAGCTTTTACGGTGCCACAAAGCTCCTGTTTATTTTTCCAGCAACGGATTGCACAGCTACACTTCTGAAAATATTAGCATATCTGAAATAGTGTAGAATGAACATCTGCTTTTGCTACAAGCACTCAAAATAATATCATTCTTCTGTAATATTCTTTAAAATTTGTCTTTTCCCTACTGCATAGATCTTGCAACAAAGCTAAAGAAAACACTAGGCATTAAAACCAAACTTGCCTTCGGGGTTTAATGAAGTCTTTTCAGTAGCTTATTCTTCTGAGTCATGATTCAGTTTAGAAAGAGATAGGAGATGACCTTTTAGTAACTAACTTTGTGCTCCCGGCACTGCCTCAGGAAAAAAGCATGGAGAACAAACAGTAATTGTACTTAAGTTTGTCTTTGTTGTGTTTCATTTCCCTTCTTCTCTTTCCAGAGTACCTTAGCTTGAAAATGGGATCTCTGAAGCTTGGTATCTTTACCTGCTTATTTATTTAATCAGAGAAATCATAAGAGATGGAATGTGAAACTTTATCTCTTCAATTCAGATCATAAGGTCAAGGTGGGAAAATAGAAAAGAACACAGGTTGCTTTTGCCAGTACACTAGAACCCCCATCTGTGCAACTTTGTCATAAAAAGACCTTATCATTGGCTTGGACCCCAGGCTTTTCCTCCTGGAATTTCTTGTTCCCATGCACAACAACTGCAAGGCTCAACAAATTCTAGAACAAGCCTTGCCAATGACCAAACATGCAAAGATAGAAGAATGAATGGGATGGTTTCCGATAATAGAATTAATATCTAATATTACAAAACTTACAGTTTCATAATTTTTAGCATCACACTACAGCTGGCAAAATCACCTGAGTACTGAACAGGTGCTGACTCCATAGGCTTGTGGGGAGAAACAACAATGGGAATGATGTAAGAATATTTGGGTTTTAGGGCAACTGATTCTCTCATC
Source organism: Gekko japonicus (assembly GCF_001447785.1). Classification (NCBI taxonomy): domain Eukaryota; kingdom Metazoa; phylum Chordata; class Lepidosauria; order Squamata; family Gekkonidae; genus Gekko; species Gekko japonicus. The sequence continues at coordinate 478,402 of NW_015168655.1, forward strand.
ATAAAGAGGAAAGCAATCAGTATGAAGAAAATATCCAGCACAAGTAGCTGTGTTTCATTTCTAATTTGCACCAGACATACTTTGAATTGTTGAATTAGGATTTGATGACATTTGGATTTTTATGGGACATTTGTAAGCAATGGGGAATTAGGCTTAGATTTGTTTCTAAATCAGCTTTATATTATTGCTCCATTTCCCATGATAGTTTGGCTGATAGTTATGTTTGTACCTGATTGTAGCTATTCTAGGTAATTGAGAAATACTGAAGATTGGCTGAGTACATTAAAGCATAATTGTTGAACTTTTTTAAAAAATTAAAGAAATAGTAATCGCCTTCAAAACTTTTTCCTTTAGCTAGTTATATGCTTTCTGAAAATTATCAAAGACAAGAAAAGAAGTTTGGCTATGCTTGAAAAAAAAGATAAGAGCTCAGCGACTAATATACTGCTATGCCCTGGGCCTAGAACATAGGAACATCAATTAGCTGTGCTAGCCCAGACTAATTGTGATCTAAGAAAGCATCTCTTTTCACACAGAGGTCAACCAAATGACTGCAAAAAACATATAAGCAGAGCACGGAGGCCAAAGCTTCCCCTTTTCTTGCCTCTCTAGCACTGGAATTCAAATAGTTTCTAGCTGTGAAGATGGAAGTTCCATTTAGCCATTGTACTTAGTAGCCATTGGTGGACCTATCCTTCATGAATTTGTCTAACCCTTTTTTAGTCCCACATGGTTGCACTGAGATGGATGGGTAAAAAAAGGTAACTTTGATCTGCTTTATGTTTCCTAGAGCATAAAGTCATGAAAATGTAAAGCCTGTCATATAGCCATCTTCTTGTAAAGGTAAAGATAAAGGTTCCCTTGCTCGAAAGCCAGTCGAGTCCGACTCTAGGGTTGCGGTGCTCATCTCTGTTTCAAAGCCGAAGAGCCAGCGCTGTCCGAAGACATTTCCATGGTCATGTGGCCGGCATGACTAAACACCAACTGGTCTTCAAAAAAGAGAAAGAATACACCTGCATCCCCAGGACATGTTCTTTTTCTTTTGTAAAAGAAAGGATTTGCTTTCAAAGTACCTGTAGCTAGTGTGTATTTGGAATGTACTAATCAAGATCCAATTTGAACAATATAAATATGAACAAGGTTATTCTTGACATTTAGGAATGGTAGATGGTTATTCTGGCATTCCACTGTTTTCCATAAGTAGAAGATAATGAGACAGGATTAGGATAGGGGCATTTGTGCATCTTTTTACTGAGTTTGGGGAGGTTTTCTGATTCTACAGAACTCCTGGCTGAATTGCTTCATTCTTTGGGTTGCACATGTGCTAGGCAGACTGGGGAAAGGCATTGTTTGGCAGATAGCAGGGGAGCAGGAAGACAGAGACGATGGCATCTCTGAGATAGATGCATCAGCTGGCCACCACGGCCTGCAGGAGATATGAAAAAAATGCTTTGCTTGTATTCATTGGCAGGCAGGCAGGAATGAAAAGACAGAGGAAATTGAGACAGATGCTTTGTCCCACTTCACCAATATAGGTAGCCTCTCTATGCCACAGACAGGCAGGTGGACAAGGAGGCCATGGTGGGATGCCTAAAAAAGAGCAGGCTGAGACTGGATTAATCGAAGACGGAGGTTCTGTGGCTGAGGGGGGGGGCTTCAGGATTAGAGTTCAGGTCACCAACCCTTGACAGGGCGTCACTGACACTGGCGCCATCTGTCAAGAGTTTGGGTTTGACCTTGGATACCTCCCTATCGATGGAGGCCCAATATTACCAGGCTGGGATTTTTCCACCTTCGCCCAGCCTGGAAAATGGCTCCTTTCTTGTCATGCCCTGACCTAGCCACAGTAATCCATGCAATGGTCACCTCCAGGCTAGACTACTATTACTTGCTCTATGCTGGCCTACTCTTGAGACTGATCTGGAAACTTCAGCTGGTTCAGAATGTGGCGGCGCAAGTCCTGACAGGAACGTCATGGACGGCACATATTCAACCAGTGCTGCGCCAGCTACACTGGCCTCCAGTAGAGTACCGGGTCAGGTTCAAGATTTTGGTACTGACCTTTAAGGTCTTGAGTGGTCTGGGACCAATGCACCTATGAGACTGCCTTCTCTCCTATGTCCCTGGGAGAGCTTTGTGCTCTACTGATAACAACCTGCTGGTGACCCCTGGCCCGAAGACTGTCCAGCTGTCCTTGACCAGGGAACTGGTGGAACTCTCTGCCAAATGACACCAGGGCTCTGAGGGACCTTGTGCAATTCTGCAGGGCCTGTAAGGCAGAGATGTTCTGCCAGGCTTTTGGCGGAGTCTGATGAGTTTAAAAAAAAGTGGACAGCTATCCTCAGGATAGTATGTCAAATATAGAGGCCTTTGATCAGAAATGGGGATTCCTTAAAAATAAGAAACTTTGCCTGTGTTGATGCAGCCTGAAATTAGGTATAAATTAAGGTGCAGCCCATGGCAGGCTAAGGACCCTTAATCCTCCTTGACTGACCATTCTGGCTTAGCATATGCCAGCTTTTGAGACTGGGGTGAGTTTTCCTTGCAGCTCCAAATTTTTCAAATATTTATATCCTGTATGCATTCTCATTTGTATATGCTTTGAATTTGCATTCAGTCCCATTACAGCCATGCTTGAATAAGAATTATTCGAAACGCGACATCAGGCATCCGGATTACGCATCGGCTTTTTATGGCTCAGAAAATTTGATGACTTGCACTTCAATTTGGACTCTGATATTGCTTCTATGCTGGAGTAGACACATGGAAAGACTGTAGACTGTGCTTCTATTATGCTTTATTATTGCACCTTGGCCAATTGATTTATATTATACTTGCTGTTATGCTTATTTGATCATTATATACATGCTTATTTGCTTGTGCGTTCATTTTCTGCCAGTGGTGTTTTCTTTTTTGCTCCTTGTATTGTACACTGGCTTCCCCCCCCCTTTTTTGGCACCCTTGCATACTATGCATATGCAAAACCGAATACATATTGGAAAGGCACAAATAATTTACACACCAATTAATGTTTAGCTGAGTCTGAAATGGTAGTAAGAATGTTACTTGCCCATAGAACAGGGACACATTCTTATGCCAACTTAAAATCTGTGATGGAAATTCCTTGATGTGGGCTGCAAACATTGAGAATTCCATCCCAATTGATTGGGTGGGAAAGTTATATCTAGAACTATTTTTACTATTGAAACTAATTGAAATGACTATTGGCTTCCTTTCCTAATATAACTTGTTTAATTCCAGATATTAGAGAATCCAATACAGATTCCAAAATGACATTAATGTGACTCCAAGTCTGACTTTATTTTTGTATAATCCTATTGCTGTCCTATTATCCAAGCATAGAGTTACATGAGGGATGTGGGTCCTCGTATGTTGATGCAGATCTACAGTAGTTTCTCTAATGCCCTAACAGATGAGCAGTCACTGATTTATGTATCAGTGTTCTATCTTTTTATTCCTCTAGAAAGAGCTGAAGTAAGTGGCAAAACATCCATTAGTGGAAGTGAGATCTGAATTATAACTAGTTTCTGCCTGGAGAGATGGATATAGAAAGGGAGTGAAAGAAGATTTTTAAGAGCTGATTCTAATGTTTAGATAAAGTGTGTGATATAGTCCATCTGGAACAAAGCCACTTTGGAATTCAAGCATGGAAATAATGCGTTTGACTTTTAGCATTTGTCAAAAATTCCTTCCGTAAGGAAAGCTAGCTAGTTTAGAAGTAAACTGGAACACTTCTCTCTGGCAAGTTAGCTTTTTATTAGCATGGATTTTTTTCTATAAAAAGGGAGTCTGAATTGAGACCATTCACACATGTGATCACCAGTGTGAAATAGTGAAGTCTAAGATGACACATATTGTGGGCTTTCCTTGAATGTTTGGATAATCATGTTTGTGAATGCTATGACCTAAGATGCATCCGAGTTTGTAAAGAGTTAGTTGGGGGCATTACTATTTGATAAAGTAAGAGTGCAATACTAAGCAGAGTTACATTCTACTAAGACCATTGACTCTGTTTAGGATTGCACTGTCAATACAAGATTGGAGAGTCACATGTAACCTGGCAATTCAGAAAAGTTCTCTGACAAGTGAACTGGAGGAAGAAAAACAAGGCTTAACTACAAGTAACCTTGGATTAATTTAGATTAACAGATGAGGGCTTTATATATCTTGTAGAAAACAGTGGAGGACGCCTTTGGCAGGTCATTATCTCCACAATAATCAAATACATAGATGAACTAAGAATCACAAAACTTAGAATCCTGTAGGAGAACATTTGACCCTCCTAGGACACTCAATAGAGGACCTCAAAGTAGCTGTCTTATTAAGGAATTTCAGGGACTAGAATGAGAGATTGCTGAATTACAAATCGTTACAACACTCAAGACAATGCAACCCTCAGGGCTTAACAGAGATATCGGGTTCTTCTTATCTCACTACACATGCTTCAGGGCTATCTGGATGAGGCTTCCATCCTCGATCCCTTCCAGTCTGGCTTTCGCCCGGGCACGGGATGGAGACGGTGCTGGTCACTCTGATGGACGATCTCCATAGGCATCTGGATCGAGGCGGTGTTGCGGCGCTGGTGTTGTTAGATCTGTCGGCTGTATTTGACACGGTCGACCACCAGTTGCTGGCCCATCGCCTTGCTGACGTGGGGATTCAGGGGCTTGCCCTTCAATGGTTTGCCTCTTTTCTTCAAGGTCGGGGACAGAGGGTGGTGATTGGGGACCAGTGGTCCCGAAGGCATCCCCTTGAGTGTGGGGTGCCCCAGGGAGCTGTGTTGTCCCCTATGTTGTTTAACATCTATATGCGCCCCCTCACCCAGATTGCCCCGAGGTGTGGGCTTGGGTGTCATTAATATGCTGATGATACCCAGCTCTATCTGATGTTGGGTGGCCAGTCAGACTCTGGTCCCGATGACCTTCATCGGGCGTTGCAAGTTGTGGCTGGTTGGCTCAGACTGAGCCGGTTGAAACTAAACCCAGCAAAGACGGGGGTCCTGGGCCTGAGTCGGACTGGTCTGGGGTTGGGGCTCCATCTCCCGGCCTCCGACGGGGTGCCGTTGGTGCCTGCGTGGGAGGTTAGGAGTTTGGGGGTACTCCTGGACTCCTTCCTGATGATGGAGGCCCAGGTGGCAACCACTGCCAGGGCGGCCTTTTACCATCTGCAGCTGGCTCGGCAGTTGGTCCCCTACCTTGACCGTGAAGACCTGGCCACTGTAATCCATGTGACGGTCACCTTGAGGCTTGACTACTGCAATGCTCTCTACTTAGGGCTGCCTCTGTTGCAAATCCGGAAGCTGCAGCTAGTGCAGAATGCTGCGGCCAGGCTGCTGATGGGCCTCTCTAGGCGAGACCATATCCAGCCCGGGCTGCAAGCGCTGCACTGGCTGCCGATAGCATACCGGATTCGCTTCAAAGTGCTGGTTCTTACCTTTAAAGCCCTAAATGGCTGGGGTCCAGCTTACCTGAAGGACCGCCTCTTCCCATATGTTCCCCCAAGAGCACTACAATCGGGGAGCCTCCATCTCCTGGAAGTTCCAGGTCCCCGAGAGGTTAAGTTTGCCCCTACAAAGGCCAGGGTGTTTTCGGTGGCGGCTTCTACCTGGTGTAATGAGCTCCCAAAGGAGATCTGGGCCCTGCGGGACTTTGTGCAGTTCCACAGGGCCTGTAAGACAGAGCTCTTCTGCCAGGCTTTTGAGTAGGAGTTGCCGCCGCCACTATCCCACCATCGTGGTAGTGCTTCATCGTCTGCCCCTATCATGGGGCACAAGCATCGCCTGGCAGAAGCGTATAGAACAGCGCTGCGGGAGACCGCGCTATTGTGACAGCTGGCCACCAAACTGGGTTTATTGTTTCCCATCTTGGATGACTTATATAGGAAGATCATAGCACCTTGATTATTGTTTGGGTTTTATTGTGGTTTTAAATGCTGCTTATTTTATTGTATTTTATCTATTCAATTCGGCTCTGCTGCATGTTAGCCGCCCTGAGCCAAATATAAGTCACCCAGTTCTCGCATCTATTTGTTAACATTTATTATCTGTATGCTAATCTGCTGCTATTCACAGGTTTTACCAATTGCTTAAATCCAATATTAGTTATACTTATCACTCAGTTAATTATGCATCTTGACTCCAATTAGCCCTTCCTGGCAACTAACCCCTCTCTACCTATATGTAATGGGTGGCAAAGTCTGTTTCAATGTATCTGAAGAACTGTGCATGCACACTTGTCATGGATTGGTAAGGGAGATGGACTCCTCAGGAGAAGAAGACTCCTAAGGAGAGGAGGAGTCTTGTGTAGCCAGCTCTGAATCAGCAGAATCCGGCAAGCAAGATGAACTGCAGGCTTGTCAGAGTTGACAACCAACAGCTGATACAGAGCCACCAGCACCTTCCAGCTAGGTTCCAACAGATGAAACCCAAGTGGACATTACCAGCTCTCCAGTTTCACCCACATCCTTTGAGGACTGGAGTCAAAGACTTAGAATGGAGCTCCAGGAAAGAAGAAAGTTTCCTAGCCTGATGCCAGCTGCTTGCTGATGACGAGTAGCTGCAGAGTTACTCCCAAGCAGTTGGCTGCAAGTAAGACCTTCCAGCAGATGTCTATAAAAGTCAGTCAAGGGAGACTGCTCAATGTGGAAGCAACAAATAATAACCTGGTGAACTCTGTGGCATAAGCTCTTGACTCTGCTTCACCCCAGTGACTTTGACTGGCTTTGGACTTGGATTTCAGACCTGCTTGCTCTTGTGTATGACTCTGGACTGAACAACTCTGTGTTGCCTGACTTTGGACTGAATGACCCCGCCTTGCAGCAAAGCAAGACAGAAATCTATTTGCTGAGTAATCAGCTCACAGAAGGGGTGGGGAACAGAATTGCTTCCTAGCTGAGCCTTGCTCGGCGTCTTCCTTTTAGCAGCCTAATTAGCTGGCTCATTCCCAAAGCACAGGTGTCACTTCTTACTGACTTGTGGCTCCTGCTCCTGTAACAACTGTGCTTCAGAAACTGGTGCTGACTGCCACTGTGCTGGGCACTCCTTTGTTTCTCCTGAGCTGTCAAATGTTCCCAATGTGTTGTAAGTCAGTCTGTGCTCAGCCGGGAGAAACAGCAGTTTCATGGACTGTAATGGGAAGATGCTTCCAGTTCCACTAGCAGTGGAAGATCCCTCACTTAACAGAAGGGATCCAATCTGACATACCATGTAGAGACCTTGATATTATTTAATTTAGTCATATAAATGTGCATAAAACATTTTGTCAGTCCATTATTGGATCAAGATTCAAGACTCCTAAAAGAGTGAATGAAATACATTGTCTGTGGAAGTGTTCTTTCTCTGAGCCTTCTCTAAATTTTGTTCTTAAAAAGCATAGCCTGGAAAATCTGGAACCCTCCATGGTTGATATTTTGATCCCAAATACATGTACATACCCTAAATCTACAGGGAGCTTTTTTGTCTTCATTTTGAGACAGGTAGGCTGTATAACCCTAGCAATTCCCAAAGCTGACTGAAACATGGTGTTTCGTAGCATTTCTAAGAAGGCAATCCTATACAGCATTATTCCAGTCTAAGCCTATCAAAATCAGTGTGTTTAGACTGGAGTAACTCTGCACAGGATTTTGCTGTAAATCAATCAGTCTATGGAGGTCCTGAATTTGCAATCCAAATAGCAATAGATGAAGCAAATTAACTTATAATATTTTAAGAAGTGTAAGCTTTCTACTCACTTTTTGTGTATTCTGAATCTTAAAATGCTAAGTATTGTATTTGTAGCCTGTTGGCCAAATCTGAGAATATTTAAATCCAGTGATTGGAGCTGTGAACAGGCAAAACAGATCTTTCTACAAATCCCAAAAATGCCCCAAGCTTGCAGAAAAATGTGAAATCTAAAAAAAAAAAAACCCACCCAAAAATGATAAACGGAGTACCTATAGTGTTATGCAATGGATTCTCTTACCGGCTGGACTCAGTGGCATTATACCCTGCTGAAGTCACTTCCCTCCCCAAACCCCACCTCCTAAGTCTCCACCCCTCAGTCTCCAGGAACTTCCCAGCCTGGAGCTGGAAACCCTAAGGAGAGAAGGGAGCAGGAAAAGGAGAGAATCTGCAAGGGTTTTCAGGAAAGAGAAAGAGGAAATAGTGGGGGAGGGGGAAATGAGATGCTTCCCGCAAGTCCTTGTGGCTTCCTGTTTGTACTCTTTATTTTTATACTTTATATTTGGACTGGGGAAGTATACTAGGGAAGCATGGTCCTCTTTCAGGAACATATTTTTCATAAAATAATCTTAAACATGCTGATGTTTTCTACAGTGTATGGATACTTTGAATGTTCACAGCTAGGCTCTCTCTCTCTCTCTCTCTCTCTCTCTCTCTCTCTCTCTCTCTCTCTCTCTCTCTCATCAAGAATCATTTTCAACATTTTATTTATTTTATTTTCAAATTCAGCTTAATACTGTATATGATTGTAGGTTATAACCATGCCCAATCTAAAATTTTATTTGAATATATTTACTGTTGCAGACCCAAACATCATGCTTTGAGACATAACCGTTGGATTAGGTCCAATGGTTCCCTTTCCATAAGTGAGGAATCTTCCATTAGAAGAAAACTCCTTTTTTAAAGGGAAAGTGTCCTTCCATTGGAGAAAAACTCAGCCAATGGAAGATTTCTCAATTAGCAGAAGGGAACCATTGGATCCAACATATACTGTAGTTCATTCAGTGCTCCAGAGGTAGAAACAATGGCATCACAGTGCTCCATTCTCCACTGTAAAATGGTCTGTGAATCACTCACTGTTTTTCAGTAAACTGCTGTGCAACTTGGCAAATCTTTTGATTTCCAGTCTGTAAGATTTGCAGCTTTTCCTGACCTGTTACCTTTGGCAGTTGCGGTGTCTTGTTAATCAGTAACATCTCCTTTACAATACACCACCCAAACTTGGCACATGATTAGGGGGGAATTTTATCTTGTACCTGGGATGCATGCCAGGCGTTTTGCAAACACTTCAGAACCTTATTGTTGAGTGAGATGGATCTGTACATGAGCAATCTGAAGTTGTATGTCTATTTGCTTACCAAACCACATTCTTTCTTCCTTTTCAATCATTTGTGCTAATGATGTAGCTTAGGTTGGCCAGGAAATTTCAGAACATCAAAGTGTTGCCCTATTCCTTCCAAAGTGAGCTGCTGAATAAATCTGAAGACTGGCTGTGAATGGAAGTGAGGCAGAAGTTGTCAGAAGGGAAAAGGGGAGGGATAAAAAATCCTAATATAACTGGGTTTTAGGTGGCAGTAAAACATGGAGGCAGGCAATGGCAAACCACCTTAGAATGTCTCTTGCTTTGAAAAATCTCCAGGGTCACCATAAGTCAGCTGTGACTTGAGGGCACTTTCCACCACCTCCATAAGCTTTTCCAAATATGTGTTTCCATCAGACACTTCAGTAGCTGAGAGAACCCACATCTTGTTTGTATTGGGCACAACAGGACTATCTTTAGGGTTGCATAGATTTCTTTGGTCTGATCCAGCAAGGCTCTCCTTATGTTCCGCTAAAATTCTTATGAGCAAGGGCCACAGTCCAAGGATTGGACTGCTTTATATGTAACAAAAATAATTTTCCTGGCTGGAATTGCATGAATCCCAATCATGGTTTGTCATGATGTGATGATTCTACACTCCAATAAATCATTGTGTTTCAGAATAATATGATACATGCCTTTATTATTGTTCCCTGTTTTATATAAGCCTCCTCAAGAGTCAGATTTGTTTGAGAATTGTGGGAGGCACATGCCTAAAAACAAACAAACACTGATTGATCGAAACTAGCTCATGATTTGCTTTGTGTTGAAATGTCTAGACTAATAATTTTACATAGAATGGAATGTGAACATTCTAAACCCGTCCATCTTTTCCTTGATGGGTATTTAAGGTTATTTCATTTAGCTAAAGGTTCCCTTTGCCCAGGAGACAGTCTAATCTTTTAAATGTACTTCTTATAAGCTTCTTCCGTAGAAAAAATATTCTCCACCTTCTGGCATGCTACTGAGCCTGTCTTCATATCACGTTAAAATGTATCACTACAGTTAAAGTCTTTCAAAGTATGCAAATATAAATATATTGTTCCTGCATGATTCAAAGCCTATTTTAGGGTTCATCAACCTCTGAAAAACAAAGATTTTACTGCTTTCATGAAAAGTGACAGATTTTACTATAAAGATAACTATACATTATTACAAAAGCCTGTAAAGCAAAGAAAGGGGGATGGAAGAAATCTTTGCTCATTCAGATATGACCCTATTATGCTGAGTCAGTGACTGGATGGCAAAAAAAATGTACCTGGAGCTCATATGTACCTGGAGCTCCCTTGACCACAAGGCTTGCTCATTCACTTCCATGAAGGGGCAACTCCCGGCGTGTACATCTCTTTTACATATTCGAAGATTCCTCCATCATAACAGAAAAGAAGCCCTTTAGGGTGGAATACCTGTAGTATTTGCAAGTGAGTGCATATAGAACTCTGGATGCTAGTTTCCAATAGATTATTTCTCTTTCTTTACCTATTGTAATAGATGTATTGACTTTTTTTTCTGTTTCTGAAACTTATGTAAGGTTCAGTAATGCAGTTCTCTGTATTCCGTAACTCTGATCAATATTGTAGCATTAAGCATGATCATGAGTCATTAAATGAATTCCTACATATTTGCAACAGCCAGTGAGAGGTCATGTTTGTAATTTTTAGACCACTGTGGTTACTACAGCACTAGAGTTAAAACAAGGGTTTTCTAAATGTTGCTATCCAGACCATAGATTGTTTTTTCTCTCACTAATTTCTATTGGAACAATTATATATCTGGATAATAGATATCTGGAAATTACAGCTGGTACAAAATGTGGCAACGCGCCTGCTGGTGTCGACGCCTGTGCGGGCTCATGTTTGGCATGTACTCTGTCAGCTGCATTGGTTGCCGGTTGAGTACCAGAGCTGCTTCAAGGTGTTGGTAATTACCTTCAAAGCCTTATACGGACTGGGACCAACATACCTATGGGATCGCCTCTTCCCATATACGCCTTGGAGAGCGTTACGCTCTTGAGAGTCAACATCTCCTGGAGATCCCTGGCCCAAAGGACGTCCGCCTAGCCTTGACCAGGATCAGGGCTTTCTCTGCCCAGGCCCTCACCTGGTGGAACATGCTCCCTATTGAGATCAGGACCCTGCGGGATCTTATGCAATTCCACAGGGCCTGCAAGATGGAGCTGTTCCACAAGGCCTTTGACTGAGGCAGCGGGCATTCACATACCCCCCCCCCCGAGGTTGCAATCTCCCACTTACTGGTAACCGGCTAGTTACATCTATGGGCTGGATTCTCCCTACAGCAAGCATGACTACCGTTTTTATATGTTTAAATTTTATTCTATTTATTAAATTATTGTAACCCGTCCTGAGCCCATTCTTATGGGCGGGATATAAATGGGGAAAAACAGACATCTTCCTTACAACTAGAGGATTAGCGAAGATCATTGAGACTTCCCTCTTGCTTCGGGCCAGTGAAACTCACTTGCAAAGGGGCTGGTTTGCTCAGCTCTGTGAGGGAGTACTGGGAAGGGGGAGAAGCAGCTTCTATTTTCCCTCTTGCTCTGTTTTCACTAGTGGAAATGGTTGTGGAGGACTTTTGTATGACCATATTAGGCGTTACTACGCCCGTTACTAGGGGGAATTGCTGACCTTTGCTTGTTATTCTGTTATTGCTAAGAAACTTGCTTACTGCTGTCATGAAGAAAGTTAACACCTGGGTGATAGCAGGAAACTTGTAGCTTACCCACAAGGGACATGTGATCAGCTAAGGATGTTTGTGGTTTTGAAAAGAACACAATGCTTCAGACTCAAGGTCTTCTGCCTAATAATCTTGCATGCTAATGCTAAAAGAAATGACAAGGAAAATGATTTTTTTGTACTCGGTGGAAAAACTATATAAGTTTGCTCAAATTTGCATTCGGGGTACACGCCCTGTTTTGAAAATGCCCCTAGGTGCTTTTGGCTGTACCGCGCGCTTAATAAACAACTGTTGACTCTCCTTGCTGAATCCCTGGTGGTCTCTCTCTCTCAGAATTCCCGCTACAACTACTTTGTTATTGTTTTATAGAATTTTCATTGGTGAAATCAACTCTATCGAAGATAAATTTGATACAAGAATTCCGCCCCCCCCCCCGTAGTTTTGAAAGGTAACAGGTGGAATAGGGGCTCGGTAAGTAGTAATTTGTATGTATGTATATAAGTGCCATCAAGTTGCAACCAACTTATGGTGACCCCAGAGACGAACTTTCAAGGCAAGTAAGAAGCAGAGGTGGTTTGCTATTGCCTTCCTCTGCAGAGTCTTCCTTGGTGGTCTTCCATCCAGGTACCAATACTGCTTAGCTTCTGAGATATGATGAGATTGGGCTATACCATGCTGCCTTCCAGTACTTGGTAAGTGACATGAATTATATTTTTCTTTTAAACTGTAGAAGGAATGTTTAGAATAATGGCATTAGTAAAACTATTTGCATGAGAAATAGTTACTGTGTTTTGTTGTAACATGGCATAGTCTTAAGGAATTCTTTGTTATCAAGATAAGATAAACAGCCTCATGGGTTTTATCAGTGTTTATTCCACAAAATTTGAGAAAATCGTTACAAATACCTTAAGCATAACTGTTGAAAATTTGTGATTTTCACTTTGCATAAAGATATTTTACATAGAAAGTAGCACACTCTCATGGAGTATGATTTAAGGTTTTGATTCATGAAAGGACATTACAACAAAAAGTACTTCTTAATGATTGAAACCATTGTCCCATTTGCCAGCAGGCAGCAGCATCTGAACAAAAAGGATATTTCCCTTTGTGAATCATGGATGGTATTGATTGTCTCCTAAATCAATGAATAAAGCTGCAGAAAGAAGACTACAGCCCAGTCCCATAATTCATAATCTGATTGAATTGGGCTTTGAGATGCAAAGGCTTTGGTAGCTAAGATTTCTATCAGAACAGTATGTATATTTGGAAGGAGCAGTACTCTGAAATTCATTTTGATGGAGGAAACAGGTTTGCATGCACATCCTTTGTATGTTCACATCTTCTCTCTCTACATTTAAATAAAAGGAACAAAAGACACACACAAGCTTTGCATACTGGCATACATGCAAAATTCTAGATTGGACCAACTAAATGAAGCAATTTCTCTTCTAATTTTCAGAAATCGTTGCCTAAATGACTTCACCATGATTGCACCAAGAAAGCCTGGCTGTTCCTCTATCTCCTGATATTTAGGCCCCTGCCACACGGGACGGCTGAAACGCGGCTACTCAGAGCCGCTCCAAACTTGAGACGCCGCGGTGGGATCCCACGGATCCCCTGAGCCGTGGCGCATCGCTCCCCGGCACGATCAGATGCCGGGGAGGAAAAGTCCGATGGGAGGGGGAGGCTGCCGAACTGTGCATGCTCGAGCATGCGCAGTTCGGCCAGGGGCCGGGATGCGGCGGCGCAAGGACGCACCGCCGATTCCACAGCCCGGCTTGAGGCGCTCCAATGGATGCAACCACCTAGATAGGTGGTTCTTTTTTACGGCGCGGTATTGGCATTTGGGATGGATCAGGGACGGAGACGGCACGCTCCCCAGATGTTGAGGTGGGATCGCGCCCGTTTGCTCCGCCCCCGTTTCGTCCCGCTCCCAGCCCAAATGGGCTCGTATGAACAGGACCTTAGAAAGGCAAAACCAAAAGATATACTTTTCTTTACTATCTTTTGATTTTGCCTTTGGAAGGTATATATTTTCATGTTGATTTTTATTGTGCCCTCTTTTTTATTTGTAGGTTGCTGATGTTTTATCCTGTTGTTTATTTTTTGCCATTAACCACGTTTCACAGAATTGGAATATCAGATCTTTGAAATAAAATATATTACATTCATGTTGCTTAAGTGAAAAGATTACATTAAGAAGTTTAATAAAGCATTAATAATATTTAATGTTTCAGATGGAAGAATCATCATGAGATCAAAGTTTGCTGATTTCTGTTTTAATTTGGGGAAGTAAAAATTAGATCTGCACTTCTTCTTTTTACTACTACTTCACAATTAACCAGATTTCAATAATGCCATGTTTTATATAAAAAGGCACAACTGTCATCAGAATTTTTCTTTGTAAGTCGATGTAACATTTTTATGCAAAGCCTATTGTAGGGAATGCATCTGTTCCCATTTCTAGAGTTTTAATACGTGCACTGACTGAGACAAATAAGCAAAGCAACAAATGACAAGCACTGTTGCATTGCAGTAATTAATTTAAAATAAGGCTGATTTGTTCTACTGCTAGTTTCCCTCAGGCCATTATCTGGGAGCTAGTTATACTGAAATTCAGTTCGCTAGAGGAAAGACACCTGTTGCATATGATTACACCCTGTTAAAATGTAATGAATAATTCAACTTGAATATTTCAGATTTGTGCATTGTTATCATGCCACCCAACATCTTTACCTTACATACAGGTCTAAGAAAGGAAGGATGGCCAAGTTTCTTGGTTATGTCCTTGAACTCTTCCATTGCTGCATTGTTTGAACTGGGGTTGGCCATGACATTACCTTTTGCAGTTTATAACTGGGCAAGGCAATCCTATCAGCCATCTATGGTGGTTGGAGCTTATCCCCCTCCCTACTCTCCTTGCCTTTGAGTATCACAGAGGCATGTGAGGGGGGAATCTGTGTGTGTATGTGAGGGAATTTGCATTCATTTGCCCCCTCCCTCCCATTTGAGACTCTAGTGCCACGTGACGGAAGGAGCTCCTGTCTCTGGCCCCAGCTCCTGCCAACCTACCAGTTCGAAAGCAAGAAATTGCATGTACATAAATAGGTACCGCTTTGGTGGAAAGGTAACAGTGTTCCGTGTGCCTCGGCATTTAGTCATGCCGGCCACATGACCACAAAAACATCTTTGGACAGCGCTGGCTCTTCGGCTTGGAAACGAAGATGAGCACCGCCCCCTAGAGTTGGATTCAACTGGCTTTCAAGCAAGGGAAACCTTTACCTTTACCTCCTATTGTATGGGGTAGAACCTGCCACTACTCAAACTTAATTGCCTTCCCTTGCTCTCAGCAATTTGAGGCACTCAGTGTTTTCCTGGGTGTGTGCAGGCACCCTGCTACACCCCTTTTCTCCTGCCCTGCTAACCATCTAGACCAGTCAGGTTTTTGGCTTACACATGGTTAAATGGGCAAGCACCTGGTCAAGAACCTTTTGGACACTGTCTGAGATCCTTAGAAGGAAAAAAAAAGACATATCTCTATTTTTGCTAACATATTTGCTAACGTATTGCTAACATATATCTCTATTTTTGTAGAAGTTCAGGAGCATAGGAAACTCATATCAGAACATTAGGGTGTTACAGAAACTAATCAAAAGGGCCAAAATCAAGGCGCTAACTAGGTTGTACCACAAAGTTTTATTCTGGGTATAAGCTTTTGTGTGCGCACACACACTTCTTCAGACACATTATGTGTGTGCACACGAAAGCTTATTCCCAGAATAAAACTGTGTTGGTCTTAAAGATCCACTGGACCCAATCTTTGTTCTGCTGCTTCAGATCAACATGGCTACCCACCTGAATCTATAAGTTGTACAAGTCACTGACTGCCAGTATGCTGTAGTGGTTAAACTGTTGGATGGGGTCTGGGAGGCCCAGGTTTGAATCCCCATTCTGCTGCGTTTGCTTGTGGGGTGACCTTGGGCCAGTTACACTCTTTGCAGGGTTGTTGTAAGGATAACATGGAGGCAGGAGAAAGATGCAAGACTCTTTGGATCCCCATTTGGGAGAAAGATGGGGTATAAATGACTTAAATAAAGTTAATAAACAGTAGCACACATTACCCTGCCCTGGGCCAGTAGCAATGTCCAAAGTAAGATAGTAACAGGAAAACAAACAGGCAATAGAGTAGTGTCGCCCTATGCCAGGAACCCCATCACCAACCCCAGCCATAATATCATGAGTAATGGGGCACATTCTCAGTCTTATCTACTTCAAGGGTTGTTGTGAAGATAAAATGGGAGATAGGTGAATGATATAAGCTGCTCTGGAGAGACAGGTGGGGTTTAAATGAAGGTTTGTTTGTTTGTTTTAAAAAAATAAAGCCTCTGTTTTGTGGATTCTCCTGGCAACAAGAATTTTAGGCAGAAAAGGGAAATCAAAAGGAATAGAAATGGAACACTTCTGACCATATAGCTATAGAAGCAGAAAAGAATATCATGATGGGGTACTTTTTATTCTTCTAGGGGATGATCCCATGACCTGCAAGCCATTCTTCCCAAACGATCCCATCTGTGGGATTATACTGACATGCAAAATGTAGCACTGTCCTTCGGCATAAAACACCTGTGAAAGTGTGCTCCTGTACAGATGAAGGAGGAGGAGGAGGAGGAGATTGGATTTATACTCCACCCTTCACTACCCAAGGGAGTCTCAGACCAGTTTACAATCCCCTTCCCTTCCCCTCCCCACAACATACACCCTGTGAAGTAGGTGGGGCTGAGAGAGCTCTTTCGAGGACTGTTCTTGAGAGAACAGCTCTGAAAGAACTTGTAACTGACCCAAGGTCAGCAGCTGCACATGAAGGAGTGAGGAATCAAACCCAGTTCTCCCAGATTAGAGTCCGCGCTTCTCACCACTACACCAAACCCAAGAAGCAATGGGTTGGATGTAGATAACGTTTCCCCTCAAACTCAGCACAGCTTTTTTGTGTGATCAAAGAAGAACCTTCCTCAGTTTTTCACCAGTGAAAAGCTTGTTGGGTCATAAGAACAGAAGATCAGTTGTGCTGTATTAGACCAGTGGTCCTTCTAGTCCATTAGCCTGTTTCACACAGTTGCTCCGGAGGGCCAACATGTAGGACATAGAGGCCAAGGCTGCCTCCAAGTACTTGGTTTCAGAAGTTTGGTGCCTTTGAATGTGGAAGTTCCCCTTACTCACCATGGCTAGTAGCACCTCATGGACCTATCCTCCACTAATCTTCCTAACCCCCTTATGGGTTGTTTTTTTACAAGACCTTGATAATTCCCCCCCAGTGATACTGCTTGGTTCAAGATCACACAAAGAGGACCTGGGAAGGATTAGCCAGGGCAGCATTGCACTCTTGGAGCCTGTCTCCTTATTTTTGTCCCAGGTCTGTCTCCTCACTTTCTCACGTGGCTACTAGTTTGTGGACAAGATGCCAACAACGTTCAGCACTGTTGGATTGTCAATGAACCATCCACTCCCTCCCTACAATTGTGTTTCCCACCCTGAAGGCATCTGAGATCAACAGCAAGGGTGTGTGTGTCCCTGTCTGCTAACCCCAATAAACAGTCTAAAGTCCCTGCTTATTGAACAGCATCACTGGTGGAATGAGTTATCTCTCCCTTATAATAAAGCAGTAGTGGGGACCAACGTTCTAAAATGCCCGCCTTTAGTGTTTGGCCGGAAGAACTGCCACTCAGAAGACACTGGCTGGGTTGACTGGCTGCTTTGTGCAGTCCCGCCCAGCGTTTCAAGGTCTTTTGCATATGGAAGCTGATTGGACTTCACTCCATTCCACACCTCAAACTCCCCCCCCCCCGCAAGGCAGTTGGAATTTTCAGTTGCATATGGGAACTACTGTATTCTGAGGTAACATATGTCCTCACTCACAACACATCACTTCCCCTTTAAAAGAAACAAAACCCAATAACACAATCACGCCACACCACAAAGAAGACAGATCACACCACAAGCAGAATACCTCAAGGCAAAAAAGGATAGGAAAAGGTGCCAGCAGTCACCCCATTACTGCCACAGATGGTGTGCAGGTCCCAGGTTCATGTTTTAAAAGCTGCCTGGGGGACTATGGACCATTCACACACTTTCAACCATAACATACCTCATAGGATAGTTGTGCGGATCATACGGGGGAGAGGAGAATGATGTCAGCTGCTTTGGTTCCCACTGCAGGGAAAGACTGCCCTTTCCCTAGGCAGAGGCTGGGGGGGGGGATGTAAA
>NW_015168655.1:496718-501244 GCF_001447785.1 Gekko japonicus
AATCCACCCCCCAAACCTCCAGGTATTTCCCTCCTTAGAGCTGGCAACCCTACATTCCCCATAGTGCCTGTTGGTAGGCAACTAAGCTTGGTCCTGTCACCTACTTTGGCCTTTGGGAGAAAACACATTGGGGCCAGTCCTGATAGGGTTGCCAACTCCAGATGGGAAATTCCTGGAGATTTGAGGGATGGAGCCTGAAGAGGGTGAGGTTTGAGGAGGGGTGGGACCTCAGACAGGTACAATGCCATAGACTCCACCCTCCAAACCAGTCAGTCCCTCATAGGGGACCATTGTTGCCAATCTCCAGGTGAGGGCTGGAGAGCACTCAGAATTACAACTGCTCTGCAGAAGGGAGGGCAGAAGTCAGCTGAAGTCAAAGGGGCAGATAATGGTAGGTTGATGGTTAGCTGGGAAGGAGATGGGGTTGCCAACTACATGCTGACAAATTCCTGGGGATTTGAGGGGTGGAGCCTGGAGAGGGTGGGGTTTGCAGAGGGGTGGGACCTCAGACAGGTAGAATGCCATAGACTCCACCCTCCAAACCAGCCATTTTGTCCTGGGTAACAATTGTTGCCAATCTCCAGGTGAGGGCTACAGATCACTCACAATTACAACTGCTCTACAGGTAGCAGAGATCAGTTCCTCTGGAGAAAACAGTGGACTCTGTCATTATACCCTGCTGAGGTCACCACAGCAAATTGACACTGTTTGCCCAAAGCCAGAGCACTGCCCCAGAGCCTCTTTCTAGATCTCGTTGTATTGCTTTCACAACGGGCTTTACTGCTAGTGATAGCAAAATACAAGAATACAGCTGCCCGCCTTTTGTATTCTGTGCATTTCTTTGTAAACTCCATGACAGAAAGCAGATTAGCAGGTGAAACTTTCTCCACTACTTCCTCTCCTGCTACATTCTTGTCTGTCAAGCAGCTGTCAGAGGCAAAAAGAGACCTATTAGAAGAAAAATGGGGCAACTCCACACAGGGACAGCTGTCTTTCCACTGATCACTGCTGCTGTTTTTGGCCTTCATGGTGGTTTTCATGGCACTGGGAGTGGGAAACAGAACTTGCCTCTGTGGCTGTCAAAAGACTGCCTATTTGCTCATGAAGATGTAATAGGGATGTTGAGGAGTAATGGGTAGCAGCTGAAACAGGTGGTTCATAGGACTAGGTACTCTTTGAGGAAGTATTGCATCTAAGCTATGGTCTACTTTACATGCCTCAGCCCAGCTCCCCACTCTCCCACTGGGGGCACACTTGCCTAGTATTTAGCAGATGACTGCATACAGGGAGAAAGAATATGGTGATTCCCAGGCAATATCTGCCCATCTTTTGGAAGGGTTTTTAATGCTTAACTATTATTGTAAGCTGCGTTGAACCACAAGGAAAGCTGTGATACAAATGTTTTAATAAATAAAAATAAAACTAATAAAAAGGAATTGTGGACCCTGTGCTGAAGAGGTAGGGGAGAGGGTGAGTCAAAAGACTAAACAAACTAGGGCCCCGGACACACGGCAAAGTTGCTGCGGGAGAGGCACGGATGGTGGGCGGATTATCTGGGCGCGATCACACCTCAACATCTGGGAAGTGGAGTGCACCGGTGGCTTACTGCCGACAATGCACCTTAAAAAATTAGTACCTCCAAGGTACTAGTAAACGCTTGCCACGGGCTGCCTCCAGATCCCCTCCGGTCCCTCGTTTACCCGCTGGCGCCAAGGGAAGGACCCGTGGTGTGCCGCCGGCGCGTCTGATTGCGTAATCGCGCATCAAACTGCACCGGGGCAATTAGCCACGCCTCCCCCCCATGATATCCAGCCTGTGTGACTGAGACCTAGGTACCTCAGAGACATTATTGGAGCTGAAATGGCCACAGTGTTATTGGTTTCAGTTGACAAGAGTTTTGGTGCAGTATAGGGTAGTGGATCTAGTCATTGGCCCAACCCGCCAGCTGGCTGATGGACACATCACAATGCAGTCCGCCTGCTGGAGGGTACCATGGGATGGCAGGACACAGTTTTCCACAGGGGTGCAAGCCACAGTGTGGTATCCCCTGCCACTTGAGAGTAGGGGTCTCTGTCAGCCCCCAAGCTGGGTATCTTCCCTGCAAGCCCTCAGTCCAAAATCCCTGAAAGGGATCCCCTAAGACAGGGGGAAATAGGCACGCAGGCTACATTCGCCCCAAAACTGGATCTGGCTGCATGCTGACAAGGCAAGAGCACAGTTCTGACAATGCAAAATGAAAGAAAATCAACATGATGCTGCACCAAACAAAAAGCAACAACCCATAACTGCTACAGATAGAAGGAGGGTGGGTGGGGGAAGCTGTAAGGCCACCTGTGGGCTGTGGCGCAACAGGGCCCTTTTAATCTGAGCTGGGCAGTCCAAAGGAAAGGCTCCCTCCCCATGGATGGCCAGAGACTCTAAAGGTCCATGCAACCATGGAGGCCCTCAGGAAGGCCACTCAGCTGCGCTGCCAGCTGCAGATAGCCCCCACTGTGCCCAGCCTCATTCTTACCCTGTGTGGACCTGCAATCAAATAAGTCTTGGGTCCGTGCATCCAGGAATGTCCACCTGTGGTTCCTTCTTGTTTCTCTACATGTCTCCTACTGGGTTACATCCTCCCAGAAAACATATTCTTGTAAGAATAAAGGATTTTTAAAATTGTTGTGCAGTGGTAACTTTAAGCTGGTGAGGGAGATGGGATCAAGCCCTGGACAGGATGCTGATTAAGCTGCTCACTCCTTTCATTCTTCCACACCACGTCCTCCTTGTGCTATCGTAGTTATTATGACACAGTGTCGCATGCACACTGACTGAAATTTAAGGTGGTATACTGGTGTCACTACCCCACTGGTAAGTATACTACAGCACCATACCTTAGAGCTAGTCTAGCATAGCAGATTTATTTGCAAGCCTTTCATCATCCAGTCAGCATAGCTCATAGATCAGGGAGAGGATTGCATCATTAATCTGTTAACAAATATTATTTATTCTTGAAAGTTTAGTATTTGCTGATTAGTGTATCATGTATTGCAAATGGGAAATGTTTTGCAGTTACAAAAAGAAAACCCCTGCCACTTTTAAAGGGACTGATTTTAGTGAGCTAAAGGTTAGCAAGAAGTGCATCCGTGACAGAATAGGAGGAACAAGGGAAGTGACAGAATTTCAAAGAGACATGAAATATGCATGTAGGTGCACACATACAGTTATGAGAATGCTGCTGTTGTTAAATTGCCTGTGCAGCATCTATATACATATTTCAAAGTTGTATTTCTCTGCTGAAGCAAATCTTGGGCAGTATGCATAATAGTGATCACTCCATCCATCCTTCTGGAAGTTACCATTCAAGCAGACCACAGCAATTTTAAAGATGTTTTAGAAGAGAGGAATTTAATTTCATTTTCTAACTGGTAGTAACCTTATCCTAAACCAGGGGCATGTCAAAGAGCATATACAAAGAAAGAGCAACTTTTAATTGCTGTGGTTCTTGCATGCCTCCCAATCTTTTCACTACACTGAGAAGACCACAAAGGTTTTTTCAAGCTACCACATACTGAGGAGCATTAGGAGAAGAGGAGGAGGAAGAGGAGGAGGAGGAGCTTGGATTTGTACCCCGCCCTTCACTACCCAAAGGAGTCTCAGAGTGGTTTACAATCCCTTCCCTTCCCCACAACAGACGCCCTGTGAGGTAGGTGGGACTGAGAGAGCTCTCTCAAGAACTGCCCTTGAAAGAACAGCTCCGAAAGAACTTATGAATGACCCAAGGTCACACCAGCAGCTGCATGTGGAGGAGTGGAGAATCAAACCCAGTTCTCCCTGATTAGAGTCCACACTCCTAACCACTACACCAAGCTGGCTTGATGGGATATGCATTAAGACTGTATTTATGGCTTTCTCCATTTTACAAACAAGTCAAAGCATTTGTTCAGCACTCTGTTAAAGAAAAACATAGGTGAGGTTTGAGGGTTCCTCCACTAACATATGTACGTATGTGCCATCAAGTCACAACTGAGATACAGTGATGCGAGCAAGAGGCTTTCAAGACAAGTGAGAAGCAGAGGTAGTTTTACCATTGCCTTCCTTTGCAGAGTCTTCCTGGGTGGTCTCTCCTCCAAGCACTGACTCTGCTTAGCTTCAGAGAGTTGATGGGATAGAGCTATATTGTGCTGCTTTCACTCTCTTCTCTGACATACATCTTCAATATAATTGACTTCTTTCTTTGACTTTGTTTTCAGATATTTATTCAAGTTACTATTTAGATTCTTTAAAGCTCAAGGCCACTGTGATAAAATAAAACAAAGAACACTCATCAACTATAGTAACTGAAAACAATGCACAAGAGCAGCAGTTTTCACAGGACCAGAACACCTATCCCCAAACTGTGTCTCTTTCAGAAGAGGCCATACCCTTTTCAGGAGGTCATTCCATAACTTCAGATTAATCATGGTCAGCACCTGCTCTTTGCCACCAATGTCCTTGTCTCCTGTGGTGGCCTGCCCTACAGCAAGACAAAGAAATGTATAGGGAAA
>NW_015168655.1:501276-510201 GCF_001447785.1 Gekko japonicus
AGGAGGAGGAGGAGGAGGAGGAGATTGGATTTATACCCTGCCCTTCACTACCCAAAGGTGTCTCAGAGCGGCTTACAAACTCCTTTCCCTTCCCCTTCCCACAACAGACACCCTGTGAGGTAGGTGGGGCTGAGAGAGCTCTAGACAGAAACTGCTCTTTTTCAAGAACAGCTCTTATCAGAACTACGGCTTGCCCAAGGTCATCCAGCCAGGTGCAAGTGAAGAAGTGGAGAATCAAACCTGGTTCTTCCAGATTAGAGTCCGTGCACTTAACCACTACACCAAACAGTGAAGGAATTTAAAAGGAAACCAGTTTATTAATTTGAACCTATAATCAAGAAGGCTGCTTTCAAATTATTAGAACATGTTCTTGCATCCCAAATCTAACAGAAGGTGAATTTGGTGTTTTGTTCTAGTAGACACTCCATCAGGGATGAAGGTGAAGGTCCCCTGTTGTCTTTGAGGGCTGCCAGCCCCTAGGAGGGGCCTGGAGATCTCCTGGAATTACAACTGATCTACAGACTACAGAGATCAGTTCCCCTTGATGAATTGGCAGCTTTGGAAGGTGAACTCTATGGTATTATACCCCACTGAGTCCCCCCCCCTAAAGGTCACCCTACACAGGCTCCACCCACAAATCTCCAGGTATTTTTCCATTGCAGTCATAATAATTTGTCCCCGACCTCAGGACTGGATCTCAAGGAAGCGTTTAAAGCACCTCTGACCATGTACAGAGCATATTTCTTTCACATTTTAATGTAATGTTTATTTTAACCCTGAGTAACTACAATCTCATTGAAAAAGAAATTAGAGTGGGGAAAAAGAATCAGATAAACTTGAGTTTTAATAGATTCAGGTGGGTAGCTGTGTTGGTCTGAAGCAACAGGACAAAGTTTGAGTTCAGTGGCACCTTTAAGACCATGAAAGATTAATTCTGGGGATAAACTTTTGTTCAATATCTGTATCTTCATCATTAAATGTCAAGGTTTCGGTTTGGCTTCTCTTCGTTCTGCTTCACTACTTACCTTGCCATGGATTGGGGGGGGGGGATTCCTGAGGGGAGAGTGTGTGGGTTGAGTGCTTGCATGTAGTAGCCATAACCATTTCTCAAGTTGCACCCTTGGCCTGTTCTCATGGGATTTGGCCTTGGAGACTCTTTTGCCAGGCTATAATAGATAAGACACCGTATATCTGTCAGGGTTGTCACAGTAACGCTAAGGGCAGATTGCTGACGTATGCATAGGGTGTGGGGGTGCATTGAGTCTTACCTATAACCTCTGAATTTTGCGCGCTTTCTTTAATCCTGACAAAGAACCAGTTCCTGTAGTAAGCATATCTCTAATAAAGCATCACTGCCAATAGTGTTGTGGAGAGTGTCTTAACTGGGGATCTGACAGAAAACCACAGTTTAAGCAAAATCTGCAGAATCTGATGAAGTGTCCACGAACACCAAAGCTTATACCGAGAATTAAACTTTGTTGGTCTTAAAGGTGCCACTGGACTCAAACTTTGTTCTATTGCATTTTAGAGTCTCTGCTTCTAGAAATTAAACACTGGATACCAATTACTTATCCCT
Organism: Gekko japonicus; assembly: GCF_001447785.1. Classification (NCBI taxonomy): domain Eukaryota; kingdom Metazoa; phylum Chordata; class Lepidosauria; order Squamata; family Gekkonidae; genus Gekko; species Gekko japonicus. The sequence continues at coordinate 502,853 of NW_015168655.1, forward strand.
TCATAGCTTAAACTGATCCATATAACTGGATTTTTATTTTCAGAGGGCAGCCGTACTGGTCTGCAGACGAACAGCCAGATTTGAGTCCAGTAGAGTTTAGAGACCAACAAGATTTTCAGGAAATAAGCCTTTGAAAGTCAAAGCTTCCTTCGTCAGATATCTGATATATAGTCAAAGTCATTGGGTGTAACTCTGCCTAGGATTGCACTGTAAGTGTGCAGTGCCACCAAAGAAGTCAGGGAAGAGATGAAAGAAGATGTGTAGACTTCTCTGTTGAATAATAGATAAACAGAAAGACATATTTTCCAAAACTGTGTACTGCATGTATCATTGATGGAAAAACATTGCAAACAGTTGTTTTGATAGTGTAAAACATGCAACTTCTTTCCTGATATCATGATAGTCCTTGATAGAAAAAAAACACAAAGAAAATAAAATTGTACTTGAAAATAAAAGGCATTCTGAGTGTCTTGTTAAAAGTGTGCCTTTACTCAGTGATATGCACAACGTACCTTTCTCCTTCCAGTCATAATTAGAAACCAAAAAATCACTTCTTATATACAGCTATGGTAATCAATCTTCCTTCTTCTGAATAGCAGAAAATACTAATAGCTAACAATGCCATCTTCTCTATGAGGGGAATAGGATCAGTGTTCAGTTTCGCTACACCAACAGAATAAAAAGCTAAAGCTGCAGAAAAAAGGTTGCCTCTGGAGGGAGGGAGGTGGGATCTAATAAGAAATAGTTAATTTATGTTGATATTGGGACACAGTAATTCAACAAATGGGGCACCACCGACAGAAAGAAGCAATATGGGCAGAGTTGGAGCCATGTTATGGGTGTAGAGGGTTTAATCCAGGCCTCGGTTCCTGCCGGAGCGCACCGGAGCACTGCTCTGCCAGTCAGAAGCCCAGGGGGCGGCCAAATAAGCCCCGCCCCCTGCTCCCACCAGCCATCAGTTGGGACACAGTGTGGTGGGGAAACGTTCCCCCGCCTCCCTGAGTGGTGGCCTTGGACTCATAGGGGCAAATTCCATCTCTCACGCGAGAGGTCATTCTGGCTCCCTCAGCTATCCTTTGGGGCTTCTTAAAAAGTTATGGCCGCCGCTGCTCTTGGCGGCAGCTGTGATGCCCGTGCGGGGATGGGGCGAAACGTTCTCCTGCCTCCCTGAGCCCGGGGGTGGTGGCCTTGGACTCGTAGGGGCAAATTCCATCTCTCACGTAGGGGCAAATTCCACCTCTCACATGCAAGAAGTCATTCTGGCTCCCCCAGCTCTCGATAGGAGCTCTTTAAAAAGTTATGGCCACCACTGCTGTTCTCGGCAGCAGCTGTGACACTTGCGTGGGGGGAGGGGTGGGGCAAAATGTTCCCTTGCCTCCCTGAGCCCCGGGGTGGTGGCCTTGGACTCGTAGGGGCAAACTCCACCTCTCGCGTGTGATGTCTGGCAGTGTTGCCGCTCGAATATCACACGTGAGAGGTCATTCTGGCTCCCCCAGCTCTTAGGAGAGGCTCTTTAAAAAGTTATGGATGCAGTTGCTGTTCTCGGTGGCAGCTGCGATGTTCGCGTGGGGGGGAGGGGCAGGGCAAAATGTTCCCTTGCCTCCCTGAGCCCCAGGGTGGTGGCCTTGGACTCATAGGGGCAAATTCCACCTCTTGTGCGAGAGGTCCAGCTGGCTCTCCCAGCTCTCGGGAGGGGCTCTTTAAAAAGTTATGGCCACCGCCACCGTTTTTGGTGGTAGCTGTGACGCCTGCACAGGGGCGGGTGGGGCGAAATGTTCCCTTGCCTCCCTGAGCCCCGGGGTGGTGGCCTTGGACTCGTAGGGGCAAAACAAGAGGCATCCCTCTTTGCAATCACTGTTTTCAACAGTGGGGGGGGGAATCGCTTTTCCAAACTACTCCGTTTTATTCAGAACTCACGTTCATTGTCGGTCAGTTTCTTTGACCATGCTCAGTTTTATGCCATTCCGCTCGATCTCTGGCGCTTGTCTGGTCAGTCCAGCTTATGCCCGAAGGCCACTCAGTGACTGGACCGTCGGGGCAGAGGGGAGCCTCAATTCTCTGGCATTACACCATCGAAGAGGCTACCCCTCAAAAGCCCCCTGGCCTGGAGCCTATCACAAAGGCTCCGTGGGCACCCCTCCAGGCTGCTGGTGTGCGAACCACCCTTCCCTGTTGTGGGAAGAGCATCCGCCATCGCTGTTCCATAGACCGGAAGTCCTGCTGCCATGTATTTCAATGAAGTGGAGCTCAAGTAGTTTCACTTTCCAATGTTTGTATAGCTGTCCTGCTAGCTGGAGTTGTCTTCTTGCAAATACAGGGTTGATGCTTGAGCCAGCTTGTCTTTGCTGAATGGACCTGAGAATGGGTGCCTGAGTGAGTACTCTAACCTGGGAACACACAGCCAAAGGGGGGACCTTACACTGGAGAGTCACTGCCACTCTGAGTATACCTGGGGGAGAGGGGTGAAGCTTGCAATGCCCAGCTATTTCATGTTTTCCTAGGCTCAGAGCATTTTATATTTTTCGTTTATATTTTAGTTTCTGCTGTGATCCTTGTGCTTTTCCTTGATGTTTTATTTTTAAAATTGCATTGCCAAATCCCACTATTCCCCACCTTTCTATTTTAGGCGGGCATCTTTTAAGGGGGGGGGGAGGTTTGGGATGTGTCATCAAAGACTGTTAAATAAAATATCACAAGAGTTTTAAGCATATTTGTATTTTAAGTAAAAAATAATATCTTTAATTGTGTTTGTATCTTTTATAAAATTTATATCTCTGCTACCTGGCTTTACATTTTATGACACACATGGTCTGGCCCCATAAAGTCCCATCTATGTCAGATCCAGCCCTTGTAACAAATGAGTTCGACACCCCTGTTGTAGTAGCTTTGGACACACGCGGGGGGGGCAGGGTTCAGCCCTCCTTTCATGCCTTGGGGAACTGTTTTCTCAGAGTTCCCCCCTCCTTGGCATTTACTCCAGACACAAAGGACAAGCTCAACCAACTTTCACCTGCGACCCTGTCAGACAAGAGAACTGACTCAACCAACATAAGTATGCTGCAGCCTGCAGGCCCAGGATTGGTGCTACTGTGTTACCCTTTGTTACCAGGGACATTTTGTAACAGTATCATGACCACATAGACAATTCTCATCCAGGACTGACATTTGGAGTTTGGGTGGGGGGGTCATTCCACCATTTTCTCTGCAACTGTAATGCTACCATTAGTGGCGAACCTCTCCTACTTTGCCCTTCCTCCCTTTAAACATCTGCACATGATGTCTGCACATGGACATCCCACTTCGCAAACATAAAATATGGTAATAGTCTCAATAATAATAACTGATATAAATCAATTAAATAATAAGGAAGCACAGAACACAGAGTACATTCTCTCCCTATTAATGCTCAACCTGAATGTCTTGGAATGAATTAGTGGCCCAGAATGTCAACCGCTTGCTTCCCCAGAGAAGCAGGTTCTTTAATCATTTGATACGTGTTTGGCTGTCACTGTTGTTCTTTCCAGTAATCAATTAACAAAATGAGGAGAGGTACAGGCATCCTGGCATAATGCTGCTAAGGGATAAGAAGCTCAAGAAGCTGCATTTGTATTTTGGAAAGAAAAATCAAGGCATATAATTGAATACCAGTAAAACCAGTGATTTTGGGTCACCAGTTTGGCTGCAATCTGGTATCCATTGACTTTAGAGTACTCATGTTGGCCTCTGATGAACAATTCAAGCGGAAATGGTACCAGTAAGGAAGAACATTTAGCTACTCACACACACCTATGTATGCTTAACATTTCTGTGGCTTCTTATCTTTTTATATCAGACATGGGTAACCACAGGAAAAGTGAAGGAAGCAGGTGACTTACAGGCATAAAAGCACATCTGGGATGTTTTCCCCAGACTATTTCCAGACTGCTTTAGCTTCTGTTTGAGAGATCCTTATACCAAAGCCCTTTCTCCAATGCAATCTGAATTCTTATCCCCTTTCAATGTCCTTTGTATCAGGAATTTGATGGCTCTTTGTGAGCTGGTTTTGCACACACACACGTTTTTGTAGTAGGAAAAATTGGGTCTTGGGGCCTAGGTTTTAGTCAGTTGGGTATCATTCCTTTTAATAGTAATGTGCTCACTTGCAACTTTGTCTTGTGGCCTGTTCGTAAGTTGCAATCGTAGCAGACAAATATTTGACATACTATTCATCTGTGTCTAGGATGTCCAACCCTGGGTTGGGAAATTCCTGGAGATTCTGGGGTGGACTCTGGGGAGGCCAGGGTTTAGGGAGGAGAGAGACCTTAGCAGAGTGTAGTACCACTGAGTCAACCTTCCAAACCAGCCATTTTCTCCAGGAGAACTGATTTCTGTAGTCCAGAGATCAGCTGTAATTACAGATCTTCAGGGCAATTGGAGGCTGGGAACCCTATCTATGTCTGAACAGTAAAATCCCTCCAAAGTCCCTTAGATTTACCACAGCTGCCTCCCTCCCCTGTCACAGCTTCCACTATGTTTAAGGCTGCCGTCCTCCAGATGGAGCCTAGAGAGCTCCTAGAATTACAACTGATCTCGAGACTACGAAGATAAGTTCCCCTGGAGGAAATGGCAGCTTCAGAGGGCAAACTCTATGTCAGCACATCCCTACCAACCTCCCTCCCTTCCCCAAATGCCACCTGTTATGTACGTGGACTGCCACCAGGGGTCCACGGCTAAGTTAGGAGCTTGGTTCCCAGACACAAAGGGAACCTCGGATCCGAAACCACCGTGTGTCCACCAATAGGCCTCTGGTGGAAAATTCAAACCCTCCTATGGGGACCATGGGTGTGCTGGGTGGTGTGTATATAGCTGGCCCTTGCAGGGCTGGTTTCTCTTGTCTTGTGTGTGAAGTATAATAAACGCGTCTGAACGCATGTCATATTCCGAGTCTCCATGCGGCGAACCCAGTACTTTACACCACCTACCCCAGGCTCTGCCCCCAAATCTCCAGGAATGTCCCAACCTAGAGTTGGCAACCTTAACTGTGTCTGCTGGCACCAGCTCCCCATCTGCAGTTTGCCACTTTATTAAAAGCAAAAACAAACACACCCACTCAAGCACATTTTGAGATTTACTAGGAAGTGTCTATGTTTCCCTTCTGGCAGCATGAGTTGGTGCTCCCTAATGGCTGCCAAGCTGGGGGGAAATTGTACTTGGGCATTCTTACACTGCCTCATGAGTAGTCTGGTTACCTTCCCCCCACGTTCACAAAAATCATTTCAAAAACTTGTTTGACTAACAAAAGATGCATACTTATCACAGTATTTCCGGCACATTATGCCCACATGAAAACTAAAAGAAAGGCAATTGAACTGCCTTGATTGTAATCACTTTGTGCATGCACGTTCTTGCAATGCCTAGTGTAAATTATAGTTATTTTTCTGGAAAGACCAATCATTCCCTCGGTGACTGTGGGACTATTTTGCAACTTTTTACAACTGAGAGAAGCAGGCCACATATTCACTGCAGGTCACTTAAATGCTGCATTTGACTGAACAACTGGAAAGAAGGGGCAAACTGAAAGCTATTTGGTGCTCGATAAGAGGTTATGATCTGATCCCAATCTGAAGGTTATCCACCTTCTTCTGTAATGATTTAGTCTGCTGACCATGCAGTTAGGGTTGCCAACCTCCAGGTGGTGGCTAGAGATCTCCTTGAATTACAATTGATCCCCAGGTGACAGAGGGCGCAATCACACGCACCAGTAGCCGTGCCATAGGCACCAATGCCGGGCAGATTTAAAGGGCACGATCAGATACAAAGATCTGGGAAGCGCCCCGCACCCGTCGGCAACCCATTTTACTCCACCGCAGAAGCGGAGTAAAGAGACATCAGGGAAAGTTGGGTAGTAAATGGGTTGCTATGGGCCATGGATGGACTTTCCCCTGTCTGATCGCTCCAGTGCGCTCTCATGGCATCAGGATGGTTTAAGCGCATCAGGAACAAATGGCAAAAAAGCCCAACCCCAACCGACTCACCCGCGGTTGCATCTGATCATGCAGTGGCTGGCAGCCCCTACAGCTTCAAAGGACTGTGGGATCGTGCAACTGCGGGTCAAATTCCTCTGGAGGAGTAAAGTACTGGGTCTAGACATGTTGATAAGTGAAACAGCTCATAGTTTATTTCAGCTTGGGAAAACAAGATAAGGAAAGCAGGACCGGAGGCCTGCTTATATTCCCATAGTGAACCACACCCAAACACACACCCACACTCATGATAGGATTATTTGCAGTGCACATACATTCTATAGGTCAATCTAGGATCCTGACTGCCTGATTGGGTGCATTCCAGGATCCTTGCTGGCTATTGTTTTGGAGAGCAAAGCTTAAGCCATTCACATGGCTGTGTGAGGACCCGACCACGTGTGCCGTCTATGTAAGAACACAACAGGAGGAAATAGCCTCACTTCCCCCTGAGTTATCTCCAGTGTGTGGCCGCCACCAGAGATCACTTCATCTGGAGAAAATGGCTGCTTTGGAAGGTGAACTCTATGGCATTATACCCAGCTAAAGTCCCTCCCCTCCACAAACCCGGCCCTCCCCAGACTCCACACCCCAAATCTCCAGGAGTTTCCCAACCCAGAGTTGGCAACTCTATGAGCAGGTACAAAACGTATCACAAGCTGTGACTCATAATATGGGTAATCTGAATAAGTACTGATTGAGTAGACACTATTTGAGGAAATGTTCTCAGGAGATGATGGGAGGGGTAGAAGTTATTGAAAGAGGTTTGGGAAGCACAAGAATTTATTTTTTCATTTACTTCATTTACACTCTGACTTTTCCCCCAATGAGAACCCAAAGCAGCTTACATTATTCTCCTGTCTTCCATTACATCCTCACAATAACTGTGTGAGATAGGGTAGTGTGAGAGCATGTAACTGGCCCAATAGCAGAGTGGAAATTCAAACCTGGGTCTCCCAGATCCTAGCGTGATACTCCATGCACTACACCACACTTGGATCCCAGAAGAAAACCTTGACGATGAAAGTGAGCTGGGCAGGAGAGAGCAATGGTGCTGTAAGATGCGTCCAGTTGCCAGAATGTAAATTAAGCAGAGAGAGGTCATGTAAAGAGCCTTTAGTGTTGTAGATGGGAGTGTAAATATAGATAGTTGGATGGGCAGCAGGAGGTGTGAAGGAATGTTGGGGGAGGTGGAGTCGTACTGCCCAACAGCCACAAATTGAATGATACATTGGGGAAATTCTTCAGGTAGAAACAGAAAATGTAATTACACCTTGAGTGTTAGAAGGTGGTTGAACAACCACTGTTTTAATCAAAGTCTCTTGAGAAGGACAACAAGTATGCAGGAAT
>NW_015168655.1:510280-528771 GCF_001447785.1 Gekko japonicus
CTCTTTCCCTTTGGGAGACCCAAATCAGTTTACAGAACATAAATATATGAAAATGGTTGTATAAAATCAAAGCCATCCATTCAACCCATACAATCAGCCATTTAAGATTAACATCAAATACAACAATCCAGAAGGACAGTCAGGTTAGTCCACTACAGTGAAACCTAACAGAAATCTTGCTGTACCTTAAATACTAAACTGATTTATTGTGGTATAAACTCCATCGGATGCTGGGGCTCTATCCTATGAAAATGTATGCCAAAATAAATCAGCTGATGTTTAAGAGTCCACAGGATGTCTTTTTGTTTCCAACATAACTCTTAAAAGCTTTCTGGAATAAAAATGAATGGACCTTTCCTAAAAATTGGGAATTTCAAGTCTGAGCTTGTTCCTTTTCCATGGAGATGGAGTTCCATAACTGAGACTCCAGCTGGATCAGCACTGTTTCCCAGGAGGAACCAGCTGCTTAAAAGGTCCATAGAATGCAAATGCAAGGGGCAGACTGAGATATTACCTCTGTTCCTTCCTCACCTTTGGCAGACCAAAGTTAAGTAGTTTACATAGTATTACAGTGAAACATATGGAACCAGAGTGTGTGGGGGGGAGGGGCAAAGTTTGCAGAGTCACCAATAAACTCACTGTGTTGCTACTGGGGCCAAGACTGACTCTAAATTCTTAGAATCCTGATGCCAGGCTCTAAGGGATGTTGCTTCAGCACAATGATTGATGGGCTATTGGTTTTAGACCTTTTGTTTACATGGTTCCTGAACTATTTCTAAACCATCAGAGCTGCGGACAGAGGGGGACTGGGGGAAATAAAATTTGGCAGACCCAAGTCAGCTGGAGATTTGGAATTTCAAGTCTGAGCTAGTACCTTTCTGTTGCCAAGCAGGATAGTGATGAGAAGGTCTTTAGACCAAGATGTGAAAATAAAGGGAGGGGGCTTGAAAAAATTAGGTGGAGAGAGATGAAAATGAATGAGAAAAGTGTGGAAAAGAGGAGATAAATTAAGGAAAAGAGAGGGAAAGGGGTTTTTTTTAATCATCTTCGGCCGGTTCAGCCTTTTATCATCTTCGGCTGGTTCGGCAGTTGGTCCCCTTTCTCGACCGTGAAGACCTGGCTATGGTGATCTATGTGACGGTCATCTCGAGATTAGACTACTGTAACGCTCTCTACATGGGGCTGCCTTTGTCGCAAATCCAGAAGCATTCATGACCCATTTTACCTGCAAACTGCTTCCAAGCGGTCTTCAATTTTCTATACCATTCCTGAAGCACTATGGGGTGCTGTGTAAAATGCCCCTATAGCGCTTCCTCCGATGATGAGGTTTTCCCAGCCTTTTTTGCCTGTGTGGGTGATCTTTAACTTTTTTTAACGTTCTTTTAAGAGTGCTATAGTGCTATAACACAACACCAAAACAGCGCAATAGCGACCCTATTGGAATGCCTGAACCACTAAGATACATGAGATCACTACATCAGGGGAGAACAGGGATTTCAGTGGAGTACAATGCCATGGAGTCCTCCTTCCACAGCATTTGCTATATGCCTGGGAACTGATATCTGTAGGCAGGAGATAAGCTGTAACTCTGCAATGCTCCCTCTAAGCTGTGGAGTCCTGTGAGCAAAAATTCCACTTTGTGAGCTACTGGCATTAGAATTGTGAGCAAGTTATTTGGCTACTGCATAAATTAGTTTCCTCTGGAGCCATTCTTCCTGAGCTAAGACAAAAACGTGTGAGCTGGAGGCTAAAAAACTATAAGTCAGCTCACACTAACTCAGCTTAGAGGGAACACTGGCTGAAAGTACAGGGGATCCCCAGGTTTTCCCTGGAGGCATGGCATCCCAAAATGCTGGCCATCAAAAGAAGGATGTTGCTTGCAAGTCGGGAGGGGCTAGTGTTAAAAAAAATGCTCTCATTGTGTGTTCCCGAGCTTCCTCTTCCTATTTTTAAATCCCCCAATCTCATGTATCTCAATAGAGTCCAGGTATTCCAATGGGGGTCACTATTTTGCTGTTCTGGTCTTGTGTTATAGCGCTATAGCGTTCTTAAAAGAACGTTAAAAAAGTGGCGAAGATTGCCTGCGCGGGTGAAAAAGGGCGGGAAAACAAAGTGGCGCAGTCTGAAATGCCAAACCGCTTCAGAGACGGCTCCTTACCGGTAGGGGAAAGGCTGTGTGAAATGGCTACCCCTTTACCAGTTTCCTCCAAGACAATACAATAACGGCTTTAAAAGGGTAATCTGAAATTCCTCTATATGTTATACTAGTTTTGCGGTCCATACATTGGGCCATTTCTAAATTTTAAGATAAAATTCTAAGGAGAAATTCTCTTTTACAGAATAATAGAAAAGGAGATGGAACAAGACTCATAAGGATATGGAACGAGACTATGAGTAGCTGATAAGATCCAATGTGACTCTAATTTTGAGACTCTATGTAACAATGATAACAATGTAATGATGTTAATAATGTAAAAGGTTTTTTTTAAATATTGTGATTACTCTTTATGAAATATTGTTAAAATAAGTGTTATTGCATTTTGTACTTTTTAAAGTTCTTTAGTCCTGAGGAAGGACCAGAGGTCTGAAACACTGGAAAAATTACCTAGGAAAACTGTTCCACTTTTTGTATCTTTATGGACTTTTTGTATATTTATCTTGTATATCAATTGTTTGGGTTCTGCATTTTCCTATGATGGATTATATGGTGATTTACTTCAGACAATAGATGCATTTCACTTTAAATGAAGTCTTCTTTGTGAATATTCTGCGGGAAATTCAGCTCACAGTTGTTTTTTTGTGGTTTTGTTATTCTTTGCTACTTGTTACTGTGTGCAGCACTTTTGTTGTTGTATATTAGAGAGACATGACAGGTTGTTTAAAAACTCTGTTATTACATGTTGTCTATCATGAAGATAACCTGTTTCCGGGTGTTCCGGTTCCCTTCATTTTTGGCACTGTAACTTCCATCATCATTCCGGAGTCAATGGCCAGTTTTCAAACATGTAGCATTATTTTCTGAGTTATGCCTGCCACAGAGGCCCTTAGCTTCAGTTGCAAATAGCACAATATGTTGGTAGTTTGTCTCACCTGGGCTAGGATTTTCCCATGCCTGCCCATTTTGGCCATGGAGCCCCCACAATCATCCTGAAGCTGGTGGCCAATTTTGAGTCTTCTAGGTTTATCCTCTGATGAGTTAGCCTGCCAGTGTGGTGTAGTGGTTAAAGTACTGGACTGGGATCTGGAAGACTGAGATCTGAATCCCCACCCTGCCACAGAAGCCTGCTGGGTGACCTTGGCCACTCACACACTCTTAGCCTAACCTACCTCACAGGGTTATTGCGAGGATAAAACGGAGGAGAGGAGAATGCTGTAAGCTGCTTTGGGTCCCTACTGGGAAGACGTGTGGGATATAAATTAAGTAAAAAAGTAAATAAACAAACACAGACAGACAGGCCAATTCTTTTATTACTATAGATTCATGCTAACTGCAAGCCAACTGATTTGTTCATTTTGTTATGATATTTGGGTTAGATCAGGGTCATATGGGGTGGGGGCTTTGTCCGGGGATCCATGGTGGCCCTTGGCAACCCTGTAAACCATAGGATGAATTTTACTTTGGTTCTGTCATCTCCATGGTGTATTTGACTCCTATTTGCATTTATGTGAGGGAAAAAACCTTATACTGGCTGGATAAAAATTCTGTGTGGGATGCTCAGGGGGAATGCATTACACAGCCCATATCTCTCCACACACACACACACACACACACACACACACACACACACACACAGAGGCTGTTTGTAATTTGTGAATGTTTGCCAGTGATTACTATCATGCTGTTTCTCATCAGCACTGAAGTTTATCAAAATGTCAACAAAGACTAGCAGTGCCATCCTAAGCAGAATAGCATCCTTCGAAGTCTGTTGAAGTCAATGGGCTTAGAAGGGCGTAAGTCTACTTAGGATGGCACTGTATTGTTAGGGCACGTTTTCTGCAGCGTGGCTAGACTAATGTTCCCATTCTGTCAAGAAAGCAAGGACAGTGAATGTTGCTGATATAGCTGGAAGCATTACAAACTGAAGAGCAAGGGACTGTTCCTGTGTACAACTTAGAAAAAATTGCTACATCCATGGACTGCAGTATGACCAGAGGTGCTGCAGAGCTCTGCAAGCTGCCTTCAGCTCTTCACATAATTAGGTTGCAGGTAGAACTGCATCTGGCTCCATCACAACTCTTTTGACCTGGCCTGTTTCACTGCAGTTCTAAGGATCAAGGAAGCTATTCAAAATTGTTATAGATTATGTCATTGGAATGCACTTGGTAAAAATGAGCATGGATTGCTGGGCCCAGTGCTTACAATCAGTTTGATATAATTGAAAATAAATGCAAAATACAAGTTCTTTGGTAACCAATCATCCTTTGCAGTGTTGGGGGTTTTTTTTTTGGCAGTGTTGATGATTATGTAGAAATAAATGAAATTTTTCTTTCTTTTCTTTTGGTCTGACTAGTGTTTGATTTGGTGGGATGTGGGGTAGAGTAAAGTGGGTGGGTATAGTATTTGAACCCTTTTGTATGTTTAGTACAAAACCACATGAATAGTTTTATGCAAATGGAAGGAACAAGCAGGGGAACTGAGAACACTAGTGAATGTGCCATTCACCATGGTATCAATGGAAAAGCATAATTGTCCAGACTGCAGCAGTAAATTACTTGGCTCTCTTGCAAATGAATCTGCAAACTCACAGCCTGATTGCGAATCTCTGAACCACAGTAATAGTCCCATTAAACTTTAACCAGCTTTGTGAATGAGTATCATTTACTTTATTTGAACTCTAATTACGATATGAGTAGTTGATATAAGTGCTACCCAAACTAATATAGCTTGACAGAAACATACTACTCCTCTAGGCTAACTATGCATTGTGTAAATAATTTCCCTGTGTAGGTAACTTCTCTGGGAACTTGTGGTTTAGTAGGTGAAGTGCCTGACTTCAGTAAAGAATACCAAATATTTAAAATGCCTTGCATCTGGTTGGCTGACACTGGTCCAATAGCCAAGATTGGGAGGTGGACTTGTTGTGAACCAAAGTTTACTTCTCATAAAGAAGTGATCTGATGGTAAACTTCTGTCTGGGGGAAATCCTGCACTGGCATGTTTGGAAGAAAGCTAGGCTAGAACCTGATATCTCTGTAAGAGCACTCAGGTCCCTGCCACACGAGGGACAAAAAGAACGGGCACGCCGCGGCGGGATCATACAGATCCCGTGAGCCGCCGTGCAATTGCTCCCCGGCATGATCAGATGCCGGGGAGACGGGGAGGAGGCCACGGGAGGCTGCCGAACTGCGCATGTCTGAGCATGCGCAGTTCGGCCAGGACCCGGGGATGTGCCGGCGGAAGAACGCACCGGCGATCCCACAGCCGGTTTTGATGCGGCCGTTCGGAAAGAACCACCTCAGTGGGTGGGGTTTCTTTGGTGCGGATTATTGCCGGAAGGGCCGGATTGGGGACGGGCATGCAACACTTCCCAGATGTTGTGGTGGGATTGCACCCGTTTGCTTCACCCCCGATCCGTCCCTCTCCCAGCCCTAATCCTCTTGTGTGACCGAGGCCTCAGTCATGCTATTCCCCCCATTTGCAGTCTGAAAAGGTACAGTCCAGACCTGACTAGAGAGACAGGCTGGAATGCAGGCTTGACCCTCTGCTGTAGCTGCATATTCTGTCCTAAAGAGCCATTACCCCCTGCTGCCTCTGCCATAGGCTGGTTGTCCATGATGGTGGAACTCCAGTTCACTTATAAGACATCCTTGTCTGCATAAAGATTTCATGACTCCTTCTTTCTCCACACATGCACACACATTCCATACATCAGGTCTCCATCACTGATATCTGACCAGGTGGTCAAAGTGGTGGGCTATAAAAGTTTTAATACATAAGAATATAATTAATACAATTGATATTTTTTATCAGAGCAAGTAAGAGAAACAGAAAAGTTAAAGAGTCAAGAACTTCCCAATGCACATTATAATCCATAGTACTAACCTGTAACTGTTTGAAGTTGGCATGCACTGTTTCAGGGTGATGAAAAATTATAAGCTTGAAGTTTACCTCTTAAAGGGTATGATTATTGTCCAAGCAGTGATTCTAAGATTTCTCTTTAGAGTGAATTAACAATCTGTATTGGTTCGAAAAGGCCTTTTCCAGCCACCTAGAGGGATGTAAGCATAAATTTAGGCATATTTTTCTCGTTTCATTCCCCATGGCTTTTCACTCTGCATAAAATCACCACTAATTGTTTTTTTCCCTAGCTCTAAAACTATCTATAAAACTTTGAGTGTTCAATAAATATTTTTTCCAAAACTGAAGCAGTTGTAAAGGACATGAAATATTTAAGTACCCTTTAGCTGTATGTCTCTAAAATCTCTAGTTTCAAAATCAAGCCATTTCCCTTCCATGGAATAGTTTTTGAAATATTACAAGCTATCAAAAACTCCCTGCAGAACTGTGTTTCTAAAACACTCCTTGTTTTAAGAGGCATTTTCTTAGTTAGGAAGGCTTTTTTTTACATTTGTGGATCTTAAGAGCTTAATTTTCCTTTCCGAAGGAAGAAGAGGACTTCTGGAGGTGTTTGCCTTTGAGTGAACATGCCTAGACTCCAGTAAAGCTCTTGGGAATAGCACAGACCCAGAGGGAATAGAGGCACACTTAGGCTGACTCTTGATGCCTTCTGCTGCTGCTATAATTATTTTTCCAGATCTAAGAAGAAGAAAAATACACAGAAAAGAAGTTGTAGAGTCAAAGTCACGTATCCTTCTTAGCAGTAGGATCGAGCATACTGATCTTCTGCCAAATTTTCTTTTGTTACAGACATGCCAGAGAATGTACCCTGAAACTATTTCCTATATTGTAACTTCCTTAGTCAAAGGCATTCCTTTCTAGGAAGTAACATGAATCCCACATATAGCTTGTTGAACATGCAAACATGCATGCGATGTAGAGACATTAATTGCACTTCCAAGCACATCTACATGGAACATAAAATCCATGTGTGTTTCTTGCCACATGTGATAATTTCACTGCTGAATATTTCCAGAATGGGTAAAGTGCCTTTCATGTAGGAATAAGATATCTGAAACAGCTCTCAGTATTTTCAGGAAACAATCTCTCCTTAAATATATTTGAGTAGTGGGGTGGAACTTTCTGAACATTCCACACGCTCCTAAATCAGTTGGCTCCATGATGTGCCACTCAGAAGCTGTCCCTATCCACTGGCTGCGTTGCCTGAGTCCCACCCACAGAAGTGGTACCTGCCAAGACTTTCCTCAGAAGACGGTTACTTTGCTCCAGTGAACACAGGTACTGTCTTTGCTCTTCTCACCAGATGATGATTGATTCCCTCAGGGGACAAAACCCACCATCTTTAGCCTCCAAGCTAGGTTTGCTGAGGCAACAATTTCCAGAACAGGAAAAAACCCCGCCAAGGAAGCCAGAGTTTGGGGAGGGGAGAGGCCTCAGCTGAATAGAATGCCATAGAGGCCACCCTCGAAAGCAGTTATTTTCTCAGGGGGGGGGGGAGAGATATCTGTTGTCTGTAGTTCAATTGTGATACCAGGTAATACCAGGCGACAGAGATCAGTTCCCTTGGAGAAAATGGCTGCTTTGGAGGTTAGACCCTATGGCATTATACCCTGCTGAGTCCTTTGGGGGCCCCCAATGCTGCCCTCCACAGGATCCGCCCCCCAAATCTCCAGGTATTTCCCTACTGGGAGGTGGCAATCCTACTTTCCCCTCAGTGCCTATTGCTAGGCAATCCAGCTTGGTTCTGTCGGTAAAAGGCCCTTTCCACACCTATTTTGACCTTTGGGAGAAAACGTATTGGGGCCAGTCCTGACTAGGGTTGCCAGCTCCAGGTAAGGAGATTCCTGGAGACTTTATGGTAGAGTCTAAGGAAGTGAGGATGTGGGAGGGGAGAGACCTCAGCTGAACAGAATGCCATAGAGGCCACCCTCCAAGGCAGTTATTTTCTCCGGGGGGGGGAGAGATACAGGCTCCACCTGGAGGTTGGCTACCCTAGGCGTAGCAGTTAGCTAGATCCAGGTTCTTGCTGAGTGGGTGATTTTGGATCAGTCAAAGACTTTCAGCCTAACATACCTCAGAGGGTTGTTGTGCAAGTCAAAAGGGGGAGAGGAGAATGATGTAAGGTGCTTTGGTCCCCATTGCAGAGAAAGACCACTTTTCCTCCTGGGGAACCATTGCTGCCAATCTCCAGGTGAGGGCTGGAGATCACTCAGAATTACAACTGCTCTCCAGATGGCAGAGATCAGTTCCCCTGGAGAAAATGGTGGACTCTGTGTCATTATACCCTGCTGAGATGGCCCCCCTATGACAGCCAGTGTGACGTAGCAGTCAGGGCTTCAGAGCAGGGTAGAGGCTGCGGGGGAGGGGAGATGGAAAGCTGAAGTTAGAGGGGCAAATAAAGGTAGGTTGATAGTTGGCTGGGAAGGAGATTGGGTTGCCAACTCCAGGTGGGAAATTCCTGGAGATCTGAGGGATGGAGCCTGGAGAGGGTGATGTTTGAGGAGGGGTGGGACCTCAGACAGGTACAATGCCATAGACTCCACCCTCCAAACCAGCCATTTCCTCCTGGGGAACCATTGCTGCCAATCTCCAGGTGAGGGCTGGAGATCACTCAGAATTACAATTGCTCTCCAGATGGCAAAGATCAGTTCCCTTGGAGAAAACGGTGGACTCTGTGTCCTTATACCATGCTGAGATGGCCCCACTATGACAGCCAATGTGACATAGCAGTCAGGGCTTCAGAGCACGGTACAGGCTGCAGTTGGTGGGGGGAGATGGAAAGCTGAAGAGTGAGAGGGAAATAAAAGTAGGTTGATGATTGGCTGGGAAGAAGATAGGTTTGCCAACTCCAGGTTGGGAAATTCCTGGAGATTTGAGGGATGAAGCTTGGAGAAGGTGTGGTTTCAGGAGGGGTGGGACCTCAGACAGGTACAATGCCATAAACTCCACCCTCCAAACCAGCCATTTCCTCCTGGGGAACCATTGTTGCCAATCTCCAGGTGAGGGCTGGAGATCACTCAAAATTACAACTGCTCTCCAGATGGCTGAGATCAGTTCCCTTGGAGAAAATTGTGGACTCTGTGTCATTATACCCTGCTGAGGTCACCACAGCAAATTGACGCTGAGTACCCAAGGCCAGGGCATTGTCCCAGAGACTCTTTCTAGAGCTCGTTGTATTTATTTCCACAACAGACCTTATTCTTAGTATATGTCAGAAAGCTGCATTCTACTGAGTAACCTGTTGTCTATTCTGATTGGCAGCAATTCTCCAAGGTCTCAGATAGGGGACTTTCCAAGCCCTAATAATCAAGAGAAGATGACCATTTAACTGGAAACGTTGGTGACTGATTCTGGGACCTTCTGCATGCAGACACTGATCTGTGCCCCATCCATAAAAGGATTATTTTACTCCAGTCTAAGACTCAGTATTTCATATTTTTAATGCTACTTTATTGTTGTTATGTTATTGGTACAGTTTTGTTACCTGCTCTGAGCCTTGAGGATGGGGTAGGCCTCCAAGCAAAACTAGATGGGCGGGGTATAAATATAATAGATAGATAGATAGATAGATAGATAGATAGATAGATAGATAGATAGATAGATAGATAGATAGATAGATAGATAGATAGATGCTGTTCACAAACTGGAGCTGATATGTAAATGAGATGTCATGCCAACAAAGAAGCTTATGGAGGACACAGTGACAATGGATTAACAAGTCAGCCTGAGGGACTGCATTTCTGTTGTGGGATGATACAGGACACAGGACCAAAGCAATAATGTAAGCTGCTATTACATTAGCACTCTGGAAAACCATTACACAATAGAAAATGGGCAGATGGGGCTATGGAAAGGGGATAATGGGAGATAGGGTTGGGGATACATCATTCTAATATATTTTGGGCTCTATGGAAGCAAATGTATTATTCCAAACCGATACAAATAACAAGCATTAGTAACTAGCTGAATTTATCATATTGCCCTTGGCAGGACCTACTTACTTAGAATGCAAGTCTTTAGTCAGGCAGGCAAAAAGGAAATATGAGGAGCATATAGCAAAAAATGTAAAGACCAACAATAAAACTTTCTTCAAATACATTAGAAGCAGGAAACCAGCCAGGGAGGCAGTGGGGCCCTTGGATGACCAAGGGGTAAAAGGAGTACTGAAGGATGATAGGGAAATGGCTGAGAAGCTAAATGCATTTTTTGCCTCCGTCTTCACTGTGGAAGATGAGAGGTGCTTGCCCACTCCAGAGCCGCTGAGTTCGGGAGGGGTGTTGAAAGACCTGAGTCAGATTGAGGTGACGAGAAAGGAGGTCCTAAAACTGATAGACAACTTAAAAACTGATAAATCACCAGGCCCAGATGGCATACATCCAAGAGTTCTGAAAGAACTCAATTGTGAACTTGTGGATCTCCTGACAAAAATATGTAATCTCTCCTTAAAATCAGCCTCCATTCCTGAGGACTGGAAGGTAGCTAATGTCACTCCCATCTTTAAAGGGGGTTCCAGAGGAGATCCGGGAAATTACAGGCCAGTCAGTCTGACGTCGATACCGGGTAAATTGGTGGAAACCATTATTAAGGAAAGAATTAGTAGGCACATAGATGAACAAAACCTATTGAGGCAGACTCAACATGGGTTCTGTAAGGGAAGATCTTGTCTCACTAACCTGTTAATGTTCTTTGAGGGGGTGAACAAACATGTGGACAAGGGGGATCCAATAGATATTGTTTACCTTGACTTCCAGAAAGCTTTTGATAAAGTTCCTCATCAAAGGCTCCTAAGTAAGCTCAAAAATCATGGGATAAAAGGACAAGTCCTTTTATGGATCAAAAACTGGCTAATTAATAGAAAACAGAGAGTGAGTATAAATGGGCAGTTCTCCCAGTGGAGGGGTGTAAGCAGTGGGGTACCACAGGGATCAGTACTTGGTCCACTGCTTTTTAACTTGTTCATTAATGATTTGGAGTTGGGAGTAAGCAGTGAAGTGGCTAAATTTGCGGATGATACGAAGTTGTTCAGGGTGGTGAAAACCAGTGAGGATTGTGAGGCACTCCAAAGGGATCTGTCAAGGATGGGCGAGTGGGCGTCAACATGGCAAATGGGGTTCAATGTGGCCAAGTGCAAGGTGATGCACATTGGAGCCAAAAATCCTAACTATAAATACACGTTGATGGGGTCTGAACTGGCAGAGACTGATCAAGAGAGAGATCTTGGAGTTGTAGTAGATAACTCACTGAAAATGTCGAGACAGTGTGTGACTGCAATAAAGAAGGCCAATGCTATGCTGGGGATTATTAGGAAGGGTATTGTAAACAGATCAGCCAATATCATAATGCCCCTATATAAATCAATGGTGCGACCTCATCTAGAATACTGCATGCAATTCTGGTCACCACACCTTAAAAAGGATATTATTGCTTTGGAAAAAGTGCAGAAAAGGGCAACTCGAATGATAAAAGGGTTGGAACACTTTCCCTATGAGGAAAGGTTAAGGCACTTAGGGCTCTTTAGCTTGGAGAAACGACGACTGAGGGGTGACATGACTGAGGTTTATAAGATTATGCATGGGAAAGAGCAGGTAGAGAAAGAGGTACTTTTCTCCTTTTCTCACAATACAAGAACTTGTGGGCACTCCATGAAATTGCTGAGCGGTCGGGTTAGAACAGATAAAAGGAAGTACTTCTTCACCCAAAGAGTGATTAACACTTGGAATTCACTGCCACAGGAAGTGGTGGTGGCTACAAGCATGGACGGCTTCAAAAGGGAATTAGATAAGCATATGGAGCAGAGGTCCATCAGTGGCTATTAGCCACAAGGTTTAAATAGGGGCTCTGGGGCAAGTGATGCTCTGTCTTCTTGGTGCTTGAGGGGGTCAACAGTGGGAGGGCTTCTAATGTCCTGGCCCCACTGGTGGACCTCCTGATGGCACCTGGTATTTCTGGCCACTGTGTGATACAGAGTGTTGGACTGGATGGGCCTTTGGCCTGATCCAACATTGGCATCTCTTATGTTCTTATGTTCTTATGTTCTTTCTTGCCTTGCACTCATAGGGATAGCAGTGCAAAAGCCCCTAATGTTCTGTCACACCTGCTCATATCTTTATGGAGACATGGGAGCGGGTGGGTAGGTGGACAATAATATATCAAGATTTCATTACCTGATATATGTTCTAAGAAAAATGATTTTTCTGTTATAGCTGTTGCTTTGTAATACATTCTGAAAACAATGCCCATTATTAAGGTCATAGGTTCTAGCTTGTGGAAACAAGAAGCTGAGGTCTGCTGTGAGAGATTCTCATGCTTCCACACTATCTGGGGCTCTTGCTTTGGACAGCGCCTAGTTCAAGGTCTGCTTGTGCTTTAACTATCCTCCCTCCCATACTGTAGTAGCCTATGGATGGAGGTTCTGGTCTCACCTGTAACAAATGGTGCCTTTTTATAGCTATGACCATTCCTTGAATAGTATTATCTGGCCATAGTGACCTTTGCTCTGATCACATCCAAGTTAGATTTCTGTAATGTGCTTTACATGGGGCTGCCTTGGAAAACTGTTGGACACTTCAACTGATCCAAAATGCAGTGGCTACACTAGTTTCAGGAGCTGAATACAAGGACTGTCCCTCCTTCACTGAAAGGTTTGCATTGGCATTCTGTCTGTTACTAGCCACAATTTGAAGTGCTGGTTTCTACCTCTAAGGCCCTAAATGGCCTGGGGCTGCGGAACTTGAAGGGCCACCTCCTCCCATACTGCTCAGCTTGCCAATTAAGATTTTCTTCTCAAGCCTAGCTCTCTGTGCTTGCATAGATTCAGGTGGGTAGCTGTGTTGGTCTGAAGCAGCAGAACAAAGTTTGAGACCAGTGGCACCTTGAACAGGTTTGGAGTCCTGTTGCCAGAGCGACGCATAGCGTCACATCCTGGTGACGGCGGTGCAACGCTTATCGTTGTTCCCCGCGGCAGGGATCCTGTGAAGACGTGCAGATCCCCCGCCGTGGCTTGGCAGCCCTAAGTAGTGGTGTTCTGTTATTGTCTCTTTTGCACACGACTTTCAACAGGTTTTCTCTGGGTACCATTCCAGCTTTGTTAATCTGTTTCTTGACTATCAGATTTCCACTCTCCTAAGCTAATGGATTGTAGAATGTCTGTGTTATTGCACACAGATGATGCTGTAAGCCTATCAAGCACTCCAATGGGACTTAAAAGAGCACTAAGGGTGTTTGCCCAATATTGTAAAAAGGACCATTTAGTAATAAATTACCAAACCCCCCAAATTATGGCATTTGGTAGGAGACCTAAAACCCAGGTATGGAGCATAAATGGCCATAAGATAGAGCAGGTGGCCAGCTTTAAGTATTTAGGGTTTGTATTGCAAGCTTCTGGCTTGAGGAAAGCTCATTGTGACTATGTAGCTGATGCTGGACAAAAATCTGCCCATAATATAATTAATTTTTTATGAACTAGGGGTCATCAGTATATTCCAGCTGCTCTTAAACTATTTCAGGCTAAAACATTGGCTCAACTCTTATATGGAACCATGATTGGGTCACCATCTTCTTGTTTTACACCTCTAGAATGGGTACACTCAAAATTCCTGAGAGCAACCCTTCAACTAAGCTGCTGTGTTTCAAATGCAAAGTTGAGGCTAGGGTGTGCCTCGCCTCCATTAACCTTTGCCTAAAGTTACATTTCAGTCCTCATGCCTTAACTCCATTGATTCTTCTGGATAGTTATCAATCTATGTGGCTAAAGGCAGTTAGGATCAACCAGGGGGTTTGGATTTTTCCCCTCTGTTTTGGAAATGGGGTATGAGCAGGTGAAACAAGTTTTAAAGCAAAAGGTGATGGATACTGAGCGGCAGGCAGATTTAGAGAGGTCACCGATTTTCCTGTCTTCGGAAAATTCTAGATATCTAGTTTCCCTGGCTGCTTATCTCTCCCAGTTGGAGATTTTCAGTCACAGAAAAGCATTTGCCCTGGATAGATGTCAAGCCTTCCCTTCTGCAGTTTTGGATGGCTGATATAAAAAGGTTCCAAAAGCAGACAGGCTATGTCCCTGTGGTTCAGGGGAGATCAAAACTACAGAACACGTTCTGTTTCATTGCCCTTTATATCAAGAGGTTCACTCTAAGTTTATCCTTCCCTTGCTTAGCAGGTATCCTGGTTGATCAGACTCGGTGTATACTAGAAAGATGCTTATAGATGAAAATCCACTGGCTTCAGCACAGACTGCGAAGTTTTGTGCAGCAGCTTGTAAAATTTGCCAGATACTTATGGCTTAAGGTTTTACGCATCCCTGTTGCAGAATTTTAATGATTTTACCTATTATTTTCTTTAATACTTCCATTTGAATTATAAGCTAATTTTTAAATGTGGAAGCTAATTTTAAGTTTTCTCTTATTCATTGTGGTGGTTGGGAACTTTTGCTAAGTCTTGTGTTGGTCTATGACCATATTAATAAAGACTTTGATTTTGATTTCATCAGTTTCAAAAAAGTTTGTTGTAGATCCCTCAGGTGAGAATCTCTGTCTGTAGGATTGGAAGAGATGCGGCTGTAGCATAGAGCTTGGCTGTACAAAATGGAGTTTTTGGAATGTTTAATGATGATAGCTGGAGGCATGCTGTTTGTTGGTCTGTAGATTTCCAGTATAATGTGTTCATCAAGTATTTTTACAGTAGTATCCAGAAAATGTATTTCTTACATAGATTGATTCATTGTCAGGTTAATGGTGGGGTAAAAGTCATTAAATGCCTGGTGGAATATATCCAGGGCCTCTTTACCATGTGTCTAGACAAGAAAGATGTCATCAGTGTATTGCAGGTATAAGGGAGATGTAAGTGGGTGGGACTTTAGGAAGCATTGCTCCAAGTCAACCAGATGCCAACTTTGCTGCCACATATACCCGGACAACACAATCACTGGACCTAACAACGTTAACTACACCATCTCAGGCACATTCACTTGCTCGTCTTCTAACATTGTGTGTGCCATTAAATGCCAACAATGACCTTCACTTCTCCACATAGGGCAAACAGGTCAAACCCTATGCCAAAGGATAAGTGGACACAAATCTGACATCAGGAGTAACAAAACTGAGAAATCTGTAGGAAAACACTTCAGCCTCTCAGGACACTCAGTGGGGGACCTCAAAGTTTTATTGAAAAAGAATTTCAGAAACAGACTAGAATGGAAGATTGCTGAGTTACAAGTTATTACAACACTCAGGAAAATGGAACCCTCAGGGCTAACAGAGATATCAATTTCTTATCTTACTGTACATGCTAATGTCATTCAGTTCTTGTATCTGTTTGTAAACTCTTTTGTTATGCTGTATGCTAATCTGCTACTATTCACAGGTTTTACCAGTTGCCTTAATCCAATTTAACTGTATTTGCTGCTAGTCACAGATTTTACCAATCGCCTTAATCCAGTCTTAGCTCTAATTGGCCCTTCCTGGCAACATGGTCCTCACTCACTACCTATATGTAATGGTTTGTGACTTCTCTTTCAATGTATCTGAAGAAGTGTGCATACACATGAAAGATCCCACCTAGAATAAAACTTTGTTGGTCTTAAAGGTGCCACTGGACTCAAACTTTTTTGAGGTAAGGCAGGGAGTGACCACTGAAAGGCTTTTCAGAGGTGGCAACTTGTCTTGAGAATGCCCTCCCTGTCATGGCTCACCTAATACTTCCCATCCTCTCTTTTAGACACCCGGCTAAAACATTTCTTTTTATCCAGGTTTTTAACTGAGGGAAACCTATGTTCTTAGCTGTTTCTTGTGGTCTGCTTTGAAACTGAGTACTGTTTTATGAATATCATTGTGATCTTTTAATGCCTTGACTTGTTTTATGGCTGTTATACATAACATTTGTGCTTCTTAACATTTTATTGCACTGTTCTACTTTGTGAGCTGGTCTACAGACAGTCAGTATAAAAACTGTCAAAATAACTAACTAAATAAATAATACCAGGTGGTCAGCTGTGTTGGTCTGAAGCAGTAGAACTAATTTAGAGTCCTTGAATAAACCTTTGTTGGTCATAAATTTGTTCTAACTCTGGACTCTAAATTTGTTCTAAATAAATAATGTTATGCCTGCTTGGAGGAACAGGATGGTCCCTAAATACCCTTGAGGCACTAGTGTCAGAAAAAACCCTACTTGGCCACAGCTACAGGCTTCAACCCTTATGATCAGTACTAGGATGAAACCCAGGCAGAGCTGCAAATCTGGCTGGAGGAAAAGCATAATAGTTGCAATCCTGGGGTTGGGACTATCCCAGATTATTTCATTAAAAGGTAGCATTAAATGAAAGCAGTCCCACTGGAGTTAATGGAGAGCACAAAACAATTGCCCCTTTCCACCAGTTCCCCCCACAGCCCCAACAGAGCATAGGATTCTGACAGTATGCAACCAATCAAAGCACACTATCAGCACTATATAAAGTACTTGTTATTCTTTCTGCTCCACTTTCTTCTCTTTCTCATTTTCAGTTTAATGGTATCTTTTGTTTCTGTTTTGCTAAGTTTACATGGCAAAGTGGTATGTGGTTCCTAGATTTGGAACTGGACTTGGAAAAATAGCTTGGTTTGATTTAAGCCAGTTGGAATTCACGTCACTAGCTAATACACACTGCTGATACACACACACACTAGCTGATGCCCCTTAGGATAAGAAGTCAGTGGTTTTCCCATCACCATACCAGGTATATTGTCCATGGCATTGCCACGGGAGCATTAGCATGGGTAAGGTTACATCAGCTCAGTGTCCTCCTGCCCACACCTTGTTTATTATGCTCAGTTTGCTCTGCCTGTGGAGCAGGAGGTTCTAGTTCTGCTGCCTTTTTATTTAAAATTGTTATTGTTAGCAAGATCCAATCTCCCCAGGGCAGTCCTTGAACACTGTAACTCTTGTTTTCCAACACCAGCCTTTTCCAAGTGAACTAATGGACAGCTCTCAGTGTTATCTGCTGTGATATTGCTCTTCTTCTATTCTCACATATGCATATGGCCTTCTCCATGTACAATTGCAACTATGTTATGTCCGTGTTAGCAGCCTGAGTAGCCCAGCTAAACCCAAGCTCTTTAGAATATGGATATGAAGCAGGGTCAGCCATGATTAGTACTTGGATGAGAGACCCCAACAGAAAACTGGGGTTGCTATGTAGAGGAAGACAATGGCAGATCACCTCTACTCATCTCTTGCCTGGAATGCCCCATGGATGGGGTTGCCATGAGCTGGTTGTGATTTGATGGCATGTTCTTCTTCTTATGTCCATGTTGGTTCTGGTATAATAGCTGCCCTGCTTTGAACAAACATGGGACTGCCATGTCTAGTTGTATGGCTTGGCTAAGAGCAAAGTCATGGATTCCAGGGAACATTCTTCCTAAGGAAAGCTGCTGACAATCTGCCACACTGGAACTGATGTTTACAATAGTAGAGAAATATTTGTGTTTCCTACTGAGTTTCCTATGCAAACAGTGAGAATCTGTGATTTTCTTCAAATTTGTTTTAGTATATGTAACTTTAGCTACCATATAACTGTGCATTACTACATTTTCTTTTATATCTATACACGATATGTGGAGGTTGAACCTAAGCAGAATTTGTCTTAGTGTAATGTATTTATATGTGTTTGGATAAAAGGACATTTCAGTAAAGAATTACTTCCCCTTTATTGAATCACATGTTTGAGGCATTTTATTGCACAATGCAGAAAAAGTTGAAGCTAGAATATATTTTTAGAAAGTACATACTTGCTCTGGCTAATTCCTAAGTTTGTATATGGCTATGACAAATTAATATAAATTATGGAAACAAGTATGTAATTTCCAGATTTCAGCTGCTGAATATCATCCATAAGGAAAGTTGTGATGACAGTTATTTATGTTTAGTGATGAGTATGCTGTTTATAATTTTGCTAGAAAAGGAGGAAACACACACAAAATTCAGAAAGGTGTAGTAGAGAGGGCGATCTTGGGAACATGTCTGTCAACTGTAGAGATCAAGGCTATGTTTCTCATTATCTTCCTGTTTTCAGTGTTAACACCTTGGCATGGACAGGAGTGTAAACCTTTTGCGAACAGCCAGCAGACTTTGGGTCCTTGGCTGTTAACCCATGGCTCACAGCCTGTCCACTTAAGTGATGTGGCTCAACTGGCTCCCAGCCCAGCCCTGGCATTGTACTGAATTTTTTCCCCTAGTTATTCATCTAATTATATTTGTGGGGTTTCTTCTGTAAGCCACTGGGGGCCCAGTGGTGAGAAAAGCAGGGCATACATATTGAAATAAATAACTAAATGATAGTACCTGCTTTCTGGTCTTGGTGCCCACATTTCTCCAAGGATCTGTAAAGTCTGAGTTTAATTATCTTACAGAAGAAATCATTTCTAAGGCTATATCTACATTACAC
>NW_015168655.1:528826-572912 GCF_001447785.1 Gekko japonicus
GTACAGAGATTTGCAGAAATACATGGCTGAATTCAAACATTTTTTTTCTGCTAGTGTAAGGCATAATGGAAGAGAGGAGTGATTTTTGCCAGTACACTGATATGCTGTTCCTGAGGGTTCTCTCTTCCCCAATGGCAACATTTTGGGCAGCTCAGAGGGTTTAAAGCACCAATTCTGGCTTTTGTCTACTTCACTGGAGAAGGTGCTTCAGAAGAAAGTCTCACCTTTGTGTCTATGGGGAGCACTCATTTGGAAACAGCTGCCTCCATCATAGAAGGACACTTGCCTTGGGACCTCTCAACATTTTGTTGAACCACAAGTTATTACAACACTTGGAACAAAAACCTCCCCAGGACTCAACAGGGATATTGGGTTTTTTAAAAATCTCATTACATATGCTAACTCATTCAGTCCTCACATAAGTAGTCTCAACAAGAAGGATTATAAATCCTTTGGATTTTAGTGTATTTCTTTTTCAGAATAGTATATTAGAATACTGAATGTAATGCAAGGAATGTTGAGATGTCTGCTGACAACACTACATCCAGCTCAAAAAATGCTGTTAAGTGCTCTCCACACCTGAGAGAATTAAGATTCTCAGTTACTTCCCACAATTAGAAAAAACACCTTTAGACATTTATCTGCTATTTTGACATATTTATTGCTTTACAACTGTTGCCCTTATAACCTTAATTTGTTATTTAGTTTTCACTTTGCATATATCTTAAACATCATCATGTTACACGTTAATTTGCAGTTAAGTCCCTTTCTATAAGTTTGAACCTTACCTACCATTCCAATTTATTTGAAAAAGTGTGTAAAGGTAAAGGTTCCCTTGCTCGAAAGTCAGTCGAATCTGACTCTAGGGTTGCGGTGCTCATCTCCGTTTCAAAGCCGAAGAGCCAGTGCTGTCTGAAGACGTTTCCGTGGTCATGACTAAACACCGAGGCGCACAGAACGCTGTTACCTTCCCACCGAAGTGGTACCTATTTATCTACTTGCAATTTCTTGCTTTCGAACTGCTAGGTTGGCAGGAGCTGGAGCTAGAGATGGGAGCTCACTCCATCATGCGGCACCCTGGTCTCGAACTCCTGAACTACTGACCTTCCACAGCCTGCAGTTCAGCGTCTTAACCACTTGAGTCACACCGCAGCTCCCTGAAAAAGTGTGCCTGCACACAAAAGCTCATACCTTGAATAAACCAGTCATTTCGGGGGGGAACGTGGGGGAACGCAGTTCCCCCGGGTGAGGAGCAGGGGGGTGGGGCACATGACGAAGCCCCGCCCCCTGCTTCCGGCCGCCCTGCTTCCAGCCCTCATTCAGCCAGGAGGAGGCAGGAGAAGAGGGAGGGTAAGTGGCTTCCTCCCCACCTCTCCCCACCCCTGCTTGCCTGGGGCCAGGGAGGGCCTTGGTGGGGCTTCCTCGCACTCCCGCTGGCCTTGCAGGTCCACCGCCGGGCCCCTGATGTCAGGGGGTGTGGCATATGCTAATGAGTTATGCTAATGAGTTCCCCTAGCTCTTTTTCTACGAAATGACCCCTGGAATAAACCCTTGTTGGTCTTAAAGGCGCCACTTGACTCTAAATTTGTTCTACTGCTTCAGACCAACACGGCTGACCATCTGGATCTATCTCCCACATTTTGTCAATGGACTCAGCCCCCATGATAGCCATTTTTTTGTGGCACACACTATCTGTTCTTAGAATTCCAAAAGTGTGCACAGATTGGGGTTGGGGACCCCCACCATATTTTCTTTGTTAGGTTTTGCTTTATTAGATTGATTGTTAGAGGCATTCTTTAGATTAAACTGCTTTTGTTTGAAGTACAACATAATAACCTCCTGCAAGCCAATCTGTTCTTCTCCTTGCTCTGTTGGCTAGAATCTGTTTGACTGTGAGGTAACATAAACTTTCCTTTTTAAAAGTACTGCATACTTTCTCAGAATGTTCCTATTCAAATAAAGACTTACATCAAGAAAATGAGTAGTGAATTATAAAAAATAAAGCATTAAAGTATGTTTACATAGAGTTCTTCCTGGTCTCTGTCTACATGTTCCTGTCTCTGTGCCTTGGAAGGTTTGATGTTGCTATTTGTTCTACTGGATAATTTGTAAGCTAATAAGCTTTCCAGTTCTTACTCTGTTCTGGCATATTGTCTGAAGGCTGTTTTTTTGTGTTTGTCTTCTTCAGGTATGAGATTAAGATGTCTTTTGTTGCATCTAAATTTATGACTATGTGCTACTTTAATTCATATAACTATGGAGCAATCTTTCTAGCTACATGTGTAATCTGTGGTCAGCATGAACCATCCTTAGGTGCCAGAAATTTATGAACCTTTGTCATAATAAATTTTCCCCTTATTGCTGACTTGTGTCTTTTCCCTTCCAGCATGAATCTGTGCACAAGCTATGTTTCTTGCAGCTGTTACTGCTTACTGTGCCTGTATTGCAGGTGATGTGCTGTCCATTTTCATGCTCAGGAGTGAACTGTAAAGTAAAAATGGCCATGGAGCAAGCCAAACTGAGAAGTCTGAGGCAATGAAAAACCGAATGGGTCACAGCCACGAAAACTAGCAAACAAAGACCCGAAGGAAACTGTGCAAAATGCGCTTGTAATGTATAACATATAATGTGTAACAGTATAATATAAATATAAAGGTACAATAATGTATAATAATTCTAGGTGAACGGATGGAAAGGAAGTCCTCAACAGAACAAGATGACGAAATTCTCCGGAGTAAACTTCCGTTTCGTAGAAAACTTCTTCTGAAAGTCTTTAATAAAATTCAAGAAAAATACAATTATATATAATATTTCTTAAATATAGGCATAATATACCATTGCTCAATAAAATACTATACATACAAAAAATGTCTCTCATGTATCCATAGATTGCAATCTTTTCAACAGGATAGTATACAAAATCTGAAAAGATGACAGAAGAGGAATCATGGTACCATGTTTACATTCCAAGGAAAAATTTAACAGAATGGGAACAGAACCAACAGAGGCAGCACGGCAAGGCCACACAGCTCAGCAGCCCCAACAATGGGCATTCCCTCATGCATTGCTTTCTCCTGCCAACTGACAGCAACAGAAGTAATCTGTGAACTGTCAGGTTAATATTACCAATGGTCAGAGTAAAGGGGTTCCTGAGGCACTAGTAGAGTTGCTGTAGCTTGGCTTTGCTTGCTGTTGGCCACTAGCAGCTTTTTAAGGCATTGACCCACCAGGAAATTTCCCTGTAAGTTAAATGACTAGTCTCCCCCTGCTCATGCTTTCTCTAGCATAGCATCTCTGTTCTAGAATGGACTGCTGGGATGGTTTGAAGGAACCATCAGCAAGGCAGTTTTATTTCCGTGGGTTTCCCCCTGAAAGTTGCTTGGGTTGTCAGCTTTATAATTGGCCTGCTGAATAGTTTGTGGGCTGCTGGCATGGTTTTTTTCTGACAGATTTGCTTTGTTTTTATCATGATAATTTTATAGCTTTATTGCATTTGCTTTTAATATGATTGTGAGCCGCCTTAATTGGGTAGAAAAGTGGGGTAAATTCCAAACAAACAAACTGATCCACAGAAATTGGGAGGTGAGTTCTGAGTTTGAAAGTGTGGCTCCAGTTGATAGAAGATGCTGATATATGTGAATTTTCCATTGTTTCCCTCCTCCTCATAGACCTTTCTGACCCCAGGAAACTTGATTCCTGGGATTGCAAGTTCCATCCACCATGAAGATGGATTGGGGGAGCATGGAACATGGACTGAGGTGACACACATAGGTATTAATCTATATGGGTCCTGCTACTGTGGAAATCAACTTTCCTGAAGTTGGAAAGGACTGCTGGGGGAGGGCAGCAAGGAAAAGACCAGAGATCCTTGCACCCACAGATTTTTATATCCCAACCTATAAAACATGCAATTAAAATGGTTTCCAGATAACTGAGAATCCTTATCAGATATGAACACATTTTGTATGCCATGCCTTGAACAGATGGTTTTCAAGTGCATCATAACATGTATTGTGAAAATTACAGAGTGTTTTACTCTGGAAATGGCAAACATAGAGTTGCTCGGATAGTGAGGCAAGATGTAGAACAAGTGATCAGAGGCTATAATGCAAAGTCTGACTGAATAATATCAATCAGACTTCATGCAAAGCCTATTAACATACGGATCATTCAAATTTACACCCCAGTTACAGGTGCTGAAGAGGAAGAAATTGAAAGCTTTTATGCAAGGGTCCAGAAAGAAATTGATCATACACCTGAACAAGATGTGCTCATAATCATAGGTGACTGGAATGCAAAAATAGGAAAATAGTAGAATCAAATACGGTTGTAAAATTTGGGCTAAGAGTATGAAATGAAGCAGGAGAGTGACTCAGAATTCTGTAAAGACAACAATTTGTTCATTGCAAACATGTTTCATAGGTGGACATCACTGGATGGCCAATATAGAAATCAAATCAATTACATAATTGGAAGCAGATAGATCAAGATGGGTAGCCATGTTAGTCTGTCTATAGCAGTAGAAAAGCAGACGATGAAGAAGCTCCAAAACACCGAAATATTTATAGTTCCAAAATATAATATATATAAAAAATCATTCCTGAAGAGTTCAAAAACCATGTAAAGAACAGATTTGCATTACTAGATTCAAATGAATGTGACCCCGAAGAACTATGGGCTGAAACCACAGATACCGTGTTTCCCCGAAAATAAGACACTGTCTTATTTTATTTTTTCTCAAGAAGACACACTAGAGCTTATACCACAAATGCATAGAAATTCTGCTAGGGCTTATTTTTGGGGTAGGTCTTATTTTCGGGGAAACAGGGTATTATCAAGGAAGAATATGCAACAACTATTCCTGTAGCCAAAAGAAATGAAAAACCTTGATGGATAACGAAACTCTTACAATTGCTAAAGATAAATGAGCAGATAAAGTAAAAAAGTGACAAAAATAGCATCATAAGACTAAAAGCCAGTTTGGTGTGAGAGCCAGTTTGGTGTAGTGGTTAAGTGCGTGGACTCTAATCTGGGAGAACTGGGTTTGATTCCCCACACCTCCACTAGAACCTGGCTGGATGACCTTGGGCAAGTCGTAGTTCTGATAAGAGCTGTTCTTGAGAAAGAGCAGTTTCTGTCAGAACTCTCTCAGCCCCACACCTACCTCACAGGGTATCTGTTGTGGGGAAGGGAAAGGAGTTTTTAAGCCACTCTGAGACACCTTTGAGTAGTGAAGGGTGGGGTATAAATCCAATCTCTTCTTCTTCTCCTCTAATAAATGCAGCATTCAAGCAATGTGCACATATAGACAAAGAGAACTATTTTAATCACCAGTATAAAGAAATAGGAGCTGCGGTGGCTCAAGTGGTTAAGACGCTGAACTGCAGGCTGTGGAAGGTCGGTAGTTCAGGAGTTCGAGACCCGGGTGCCGCATGACGGAGTGAGCTCCCGTCTCTAGTTCCAGCTCCTGCCAACCTAGCAGTTCGAAAGCAAGAAATTGCAAGTAGATAAATAGGTACCACTTCGGTGGGAAGGTAACAGCGTTCTGTGCGCCTCGGTGTTTAGTCATGCCGGCCACATGACCACGGAAACGTCTTCGGACAGCGCCGGCTCTTCGGCTTTGAAACGGAGATGAGCACTGCATACCTAGAGTTGGACTCGACTGGCTTTCGAGCAAGGGAACCTTTACCTTTACTATAAAGAAATAGAAGAGAACAACAAAAAAGGAAGAACAAGAGATCTTTTCCACAACATCCAAGAAATCAAAGGGAAATTTAGGGATGTTGGAAGATTAACATGGAAATACAATAACTGAAGAGGACAAAATAAAGAAAAGACGGAAACCATACACAATACACTGAAGAACTATATGAAAGAGAGGAAATGGTGACAGATTCCTTTAAAGAAGAATCTTTTGAAGAAGAACCTGCAATTTTAGAAACAGAAGTGAAAGCTGCTTTTAAAGCAATTGGGAGAAATAAATCACCAGGAGTAGATGGGGTATCAATAGAGCTATTTCAGCTTACAGAAATGGAGCACATCAAAACCTTAACAAGAATAAGCCAGCAAATATGGAAAAACAACAATGGCTGAAAGACTGGAAGCCTTCTGTCTGGAGTCAAGACAAGTGGTGAAGTGACCCAAGCGAGCAATGCTGCCGCAGCTGGTGATGACAGGCCCATCCTCAGAACAACCAGCAACAACAAGCCCCGTGATGGGGAGGGGACCAGGAAGACAGGCAGAGCAGCAGATGGCACTGATGCTGGCCCCAACTCCTGCACTTCCTAGAACCCCAGCCCCAATAGGCATGGGGAGAAGGCATTGGGGAGGCTTACCTGGCACACTGGAGAAGGCTGGGTGTCCCAGAGCAAGGGCAATGCCCAGGGAATGGGGAGGGCCAGCAGCAGAGAGCAGGGCCTTGGTACTGTTACCCTCAGCACTGCAACAGGTATAGAGAGACCCCAGCCCCAGGGCCGGGGTGGTAATGGCAGTGGAGGGGGCAGCCCCAGTGGCAGGGGACAGGTGGAAGCTGGGAGCAGCTCGTCCAATGCTCCCAGCAGCTAGGCCTATGCAGCCAGAAGCAGGGTGGGCCCAGAGAATGCTCGGGTAGGTGGTAGGGGTGGGATTTGCGGACAAGCCAGCAGGTTCAGAGGTAACCCTCATGGTGCCAGGAAGAAGGGCAAGGGAAGAGGCCACTCACTGAGGAGGAGAGTGGAGTCAACTAGTGGAGGAAGGATATAAAAAGGGGCTCCCGCTGACAGCCTAGGGAGGAAGAAGGCCACTGGAACTCAGACTATGTAGAGAACCAGATGGCTGGGAGGAGGAGGAGCAGGGTGCAATTCAACCCCCTCCCCACTCATTCTGAGTCCTTGAGGGAGCCCCAACAGAGCTGAAGCACCATGGGGGGGGGTGTTGAGGCATGACACCCTCAAACTACACTCCAATTCAAATTTTAAAAAAGGACGTCGAAGACTTCACCAACTAACAGACCATCACATTAATTTCTTATGCAAGCAAAGTGATGCTCAAATTATTACAACAAATACTGTTACCATGTATGGAATGAGAAATGCCAGATTTTGAAGCTGGATTATACCCTGTCCTCCCCGACCCTGCTTCAGTGGGGAGGGTGGGGTATAAATCCAATAAATAAATAAATAAAAAGGAAGAGCCATTAGAGATCATATTGCAAATACACATTTATTATTGGAGAATACAAGAGAATTTCAGAAGAAAATCAATGTGTTTTCATAGATTACAGCAAAACATTTGACTGTGTGGATCATGAAAAGTTATGGTTGGTTTTAAAAGTAATGGGTGTGCCACAACATCTGATTGTTTTGATGTGCAACCTATACTATACTGTTAAGACAGAATATGGAGAAACAGAATGGTTTCCATTTTGCAAAGGTGACAGACAAGGATGTATCTTATCTGTTCAATCCATAATGAAAAATGGATTAGATTTAGATGAAGGTGGAGTAAACATTGGTGGAAGAAACATTAACAGTTTGATATGCAGATGACACTACGTTACTGGCAGAAGATATTGAAGACTTGAAATGACTCCGTAATGAAGGTTAAAGTAGAAAGTACCAAAGCAAGATTACAGATAAATATCAAGAAGACAAAAGTAATTACTATTGAGGGATTACACAACTGTAAGATTGACAATGAAGAAACTGAAATTGTTCAAGATTTTTTATTCCTTGGCTACATCATCAATCAAAAAGGAGACTGTACCCAAGAAATCATAAAGAGATTGAGACTAGGAAAGGCAGCCATGAAAGAACTAGAAAAGATTCAATACAACAACCTTTATTGGCATTATGCACTAAGAAGTATACAAAACATGAGGAGTACTCAATACAGTTAACACATATCTCGCTTTTTAGAAGCCAGATACAAAAAAGTTGCCACTATTTCGTTACAGCATTTTTTGAGGAAAGCAAAAAAAAGAAAAGATTTTGAAGTGTAAGAATGCGTTACTGGCGACCAAGATGGATAGTTCATACTATAGTATTCCCCATTACTAAGTAGTATGGGTGTGAAAGTTAGATAATGAAGAAATCTGGCAGAAAGAAAGTTGATTCCTTTGAAATGTGGTGCTGAAGAAGAGTTTTACAGACACTGTAGACTACCATAAAGACAAATAATAGGACCTCAGCAAAGCTGTTAATGATAGGACATTGTGGAAGTCATTAATTAATAGGGTAAATGAGAAGCAACTTGATGGCACATCTCTCTCTCACACACAGGCACACTCATGTTATCTAACAATTATTTCAGGGAATAAGAATAATAATCCAAGCCCAGCAGGTAATCTTTGACTGAGTACATAAAGATGTCAACCTCACATTGTACCATTCCTCTGATTTCTCACTGTTTACACACATGGATTGTCTGTTGCCTATGCTTTGTGTCTGACTTACATATCACAGTTTCAGCATCACATCATTTTCAGCATTCCCTCAGGAAGGAATTTTGCTCCAGGCCATACTGACTCAGAGATCCTGAAGTTCTTTTTCTCTGGGCATAGAGCAGGGGTCACTGAGAGAGTGGGAGCTATGAATTTCCTGAATCGTGCAGGTTGGACTAGTTGACCCTTGGGATCCCTTCCAGCTCTATGTTTCTATCTGCTTAATACACATATTCATCTGTAACTAATACAGTATATTTGACTTTCCATACATTTTAAATACCCAGATTCTCTTGGTGAAATGTGTACTTTCTCAATACAGTGGGCACTATTGATTCTTGGCCTCAGTACAGTGCCTCCTTTAATTATAGATAAGTCCACTTTAAACTGGGAACTTGGGGCAGGAAATAACAGGTAATGTGCTGGCCAGCCTGGACTGATACCTACTGCGATATAATGTAGGTATCTGCTGTGCAAATTTCTGCCACTTTTTTGTGGCATTGGACAGCTTTCCTTTATCAAATTGCCACAGATAATGTCATTTCCCCCCATTATTTTATGTCAGATTCCTCCCCAAAAAACGCCCGTTCTTACCAAATCTGCTCTGCCAGTGAATTTGCCAAAATTT
Organism: Gekko japonicus; assembly: GCF_001447785.1. Taxonomy (NCBI): domain Eukaryota; kingdom Metazoa; phylum Chordata; class Lepidosauria; order Squamata; family Gekkonidae; genus Gekko; species Gekko japonicus. Next base: position 537,874 of record NW_015168655.1, read on the forward strand.
ATCTGATGAGTCTTAATGTTGAGAAATACTGCACAAACTAAACCACCAAAAATGTAGGGCAGGAGAAAGAATTTCCCTTTAATGTGTTTGTGTCCTTTGGATTTGGACACATTTGATTTGCATATCCACCCTTGTATAGTCATCTGGTTTTAAAATTATATTCAGTGACACAGATTCAGTTCCTCCTTTATCTTTGGGCTGAAGACTAGCACAAACTTTCTGGCATGGATGCTGTGCTGAGCAATTTTATAGTGAACAGTTTGCTCATGCATGTATGGCATAAGCCAGGGGTCATTTCCTGCCGAAGCACGCCAGAATGGCACTCCGGCAATAAGGAGCCCAGGGGCGGGGTGCCCCCCCAAGCCTTTCGTGGCCCACCCACACCGGCGGACGGGCCAGGGAAGGCCTGCAGAGCCCCCGCTGCTGCCTGGGGGGATTTAAATGCCTTTCTTTCCCTTCCCCGGATGGGGAAGAGAAAGAAAGGCATTCTAAACATGCCTGGGTTCCCTGCCCAATCTTCTCTAGGCTCCTGGAGAAGATCGGGCAGGGAACCCAGGCATGTCTGCCTGGCTGCCCTTCCCTTCTCGTGGTGGGTTGGCTGGGGAGGGGAAGGGGAAGCGGGCAGAAATGCCCCCTTTTTTCCATGAGCCTCTCCGCTTTTGCAGAGAAACTCGGGGAAGGGGGGGGGGGTTAAATGACTTTCCCGTCCCTAGATGGGGAAGGGAAAGAAAGGCATTTTAAATATGCCTGGGTTCTCTGCCCAATATTTTCCAGGTGCCCCGCAGCTGCGGGGCACCTAGAGAAGATCAGGAAGGAACCTAGGCATGCTTGCATGCCTGCCTCTTGACAGGGGGTGTGGCATATGCAAATGAGTTATGCAAGTGAGCTGCTGCACCTCTTTTTCTATGAAATGACCCCTGGCCTAAACAGATGTAACACCTTATTAATTTACACTTTAATTGCAGCAGTTTGGGGTTGGCATCAGGGAACATCCAAGTATCTACCACTGTATACTCCTGAAGGGGGAGGGGGAGGTGGTGTCCATACTGTTGAATGATGGGAGCTGCCAACAGAGCTACTCGAGGCTTTGCTGCAGCACTATTCAGGCATGAAGTTTCATGGCTAGTAGAATCTGGGTGTGTGAGGGGTGATGATGTCACTTGCTACCACTGGGTTCCGCTTGCCAATCAGAAGCTGCTTACCTGCATGGTGCTGCAGCTAGGTCCCCAGCAGTGTTCCCTCTAAGCTGAATTAGTGTGAGCTAGCTCACAGTTTTTAAGCCTCTGGCTCACAGATTTTTGTCTTAGCTCAGGAAGGAGGGCTCCAGAACACACTAATTGATGCAGTAGCCAAATCACCTGCTCACAACTTTAATGCCAGTAGCTCACAAAGTAGAATTTTTGCTCACAGGACTCTAAAGCTTAGAGGGAACATTGGTCCCCAGTACTCCACCACCACTCCTATTGCCCACTGATAAGGTCATTTGCTTGTTGTCCTGTTTGCACACTGGTTTCTGTGTTTATTTATTTTATTTATACATCTTTCTCCCCAGTGGGGATCCAAAGCAGCCTACAAAATTATCTTCTCCTCCATATTATGGTAGCTTAAAGTAACAGCAATTGGCTCTCCCTCTATTATTTTTATTCTTGTGTAGGGATGGGCATGAACTGGGAAAATGTGGTTTAGCTCATGGTTCTTGGCATGCACTGTTCGTGAACCATGGACCATCACAAACTTTTTGATCCTAGACAAACTAGTTTGATTTGTGAGGTTTGTGACATGGTAGAATGCCCCTGGCATGCTAGAGACATCAAACTCACAGGGAATCTCTGGCTGACTCGCCTCTACCTGCCCTCTAAATTTGTGATTTGTGATGCAATGACAGAAAGGCAACCCCCCAAATTTATTTATTTATTTATTAGTTATATTTATATCCCGCCCTCCCCGTGGATGGGCTCAGGGTGGCTCACATTTGCCAGTGTAATATAGCTGGTTAGCATAAAACATTTAAAACATTTAAAACCAGTTAAAACAATCATACGATATTACTTAAAGTGCTTGCCTTGGTAGTCCATCAATAATTTAAGACAGCATACTATAAGATGACATACTAAGATCCCGACTTAGCAGTATTTTATTTTATTTATTTATTTATTTATTAGATTTATATCCCACCCTTCCACATTGGCTCAGGGCGGCTAACATAAGAGGCAAATGCCATACATAAAACAATTTAAAACCAATAAATAATCATTACAATTAAATTTGGTGCTCAACAGTAAACTATAACAATTCCAAGTTGGGGATTCCGATGATACGCTCCAGGGAACGCTGACGTCTCTTCTGGTTAGTACTTCACTTTGTCAGTTCTTCCATCCCAGGGCCGGCGCACCTTGTAGAAAATTCCACCAACAAAGATGACAACATGGTGGTGGTACAGTGGCGGCGGCGGCTCCTACTCGAAAGCCTGGTGGCTCCATCTTACAGGCCCTGCGGAACTGTACTAGGTCCCGCAGGGCCCTGATCTCTTCCGGGAGCTTGTTCCACCAGGTGGGAGCCACCACTGAAAAACCCTGGCCCTGGTAGCAGCATATTTAGCAATCTTTGGGGCTGGGATAACCAACAGGTGTTGTGCCCCCGACCGTAGTGACCTTGGGGGAACATATGGGGAAAGCCAGTCCCTCAGATAAGCCGGACCCTGGCCATATAGGGCTTTATAGGTAAGAACCAGCACTTTGAAGCGGATCCGGTACACTATTGGCAGCCAGTGCAGCGTCTTCAGCACAGGCTGGATATGGTCCCGCCTGGTAAGACCCATCAACAGCCTGGCTGCCGCATTCTACACTAGCTGCAGCTTCCGGATTTGCAACAAAGGCAGCCCCATGTAGAGAGCGTTGCAGTAGTCTAACCTCGAGGTGACCGTCACATGGATCACAGTGGCCAGGTCACCACGGTCAAGGTAGGGAACCAACTACTGCGCCATCCAAAGATGGTAAAAGGCTGACTTGAAAGTGGCTGCCACCTGGGCCTCCATCATTAAAGAGGAGTCCAGGAGCACCCCCAAACTCCTAACCCTCGGTGCCAGGACCAGAGGCACCCCGTCAAAGGTTGGGAGAGGGTGCCCCAACCCCGAACCGATTCGACTCAGGCCCAGGACCTCTGTCTTTGCCGGGTTTAGGTTCATCTGACTCAGCCTAAGCCAACCAGCCATGGCCTGCAACACCCAATGAAGGTCATCAGGACCGGAGTCCGACTGGCCACCCAACATCAGATAGAGCTGGGTGTCATCTGCATATTGATGACACCCAAGCCCATAACTCTGGGCAATCTGGGCGAGGGGGCACATATAAATGTTAAATAACATTGGGGACAGCACCGCCCCCTGAGGCACCCCACACTCAAGAGGATGCCTCCGGGACCGCTGTTCCCCAATCGCCACCCTCTGTCCCTGACCTTGGATGGGAAGGCCCAAAGTTCTTTAACTCCTTGGAGCTGGTTAAATTAAATTAAAACAGAGGAGCTTGAGCACCTAAGCTTCCTACCATCCGCCATCTTGGCTCCCAATTTCAGTCTCCCATGAGAGGGCCAGCCCCCACCAGAGATGTTATTGATAGTAATAGTTGGTGGTAGTGGAGTTGAAAGCCTGGTGGAAGAGCTCCGTCTTGCAGGCCCCGCGGAACTGCACAAGGTCCTGCAGGGCCCTGATCTCTTCCGGGAGCTCATTCCACCAGTGAGGAGCCGCCTCAGAATGTGCCCCTAGGAAAGTGCTTTCTGGGGAAATGATAGGCAGGTTCTGAAGAACAGAAAGGCAGACATGACAAGAGACTTCTGACAAGGGGCCCCCTAAAGTTACCGCAAGACAGCCTGATGGGGCCCCCAGACCAGTGGAAATCAGAGTTTTCCATTTTAAATGATGCAACAACAGAAAGGCAGACATGATGAGAGACTTCCCACAGGGGGTCCTTAAAGTTACCCCATGACAACAGCTTGGCTGGCACCCCAGTCCAACCAGACCAGTGGAAATCAGACTTTAGAGTGATTAGTGATGCAATGATAGAAAGGCAGACATCTGACAGGGGCTCCCCGAAGTTACCCCACAATGACAGCTTGGGGTACACCCTAGCCACACCACACCAGTGGAAACCAGAGTTTTCCATTTAAAATTATTAGTGATGCAATGACAGAAAGGCAGACATGACAAGGCTGTCATCTGGCCCAACCACTTCTGCGTGGCCATGAGCCCTGAGTCCACCTAACACCCAAACCCCAGCAGGGAAGAGGCGTTCACATGCAAGAGGGAATAAATGAATGTGCTCTGCTAGTTAGCTTTTAACAAGTTCCCTGCCTCTCTGTGTAACAGCGAACAGCTAACAGATGAAAGAGAGTGTGGAGTGAGCTGAGCTTTCTGATCCCATAGAGCAGAATGGGAGCTCTGTTATTTATTGGGGGGGGTTGTGTGTGTGTGTGCTTGGAAGTCATGGTTGACTTCTGGTGACCCCTAATGGGGCTTGGACATTTCAGAGAGGTGGCTTCCTTCTGTGTCCTGGCCCTGGTATTCATTAGAGATCTCCCATCCAAGTTCTTGCCAGGGTCGGCCTTGCTTAGCTTCTGAGATCTGATGAGATTGGGCTTGCCTGAGCTATCCAGGTCTGGGTGGAACTCTGTTATTGGCAGCCAGCAGTGCAACTAAGCTCTGGAAGGTTCCTATTGGTGTTTCCATGGCTGGAGAATTCCGCCCCCATTGCCTTGGAGTTTTGTAAACAGTTTAATTGGGTGGAGACAGTTTGGCAATGTATCTATTCAGAAACCACCATGAACTGCTACAAACAACACCAACATTAGTGGAATGTTAGTGCTGGGCTCCCTTCCACGAACATCACTTCATGAAGCATGAACTGGCCAAAATCCGTGATGAACTTTACTTCACGAGCTGGTAATCTTAATCTTAAAGCACATTCTTTTTTTAAATAAACTTTTTATTTATGAAATCTAAATGGAACTTATGATAAAACATAAACAAACAGTAACAACCCGCCCACAAGGCATGATTACTGATAATTATAATATTTTACAAAGCAGGTTACTTACTTATACATACTGTCCTTGTCGTGCTCACCCTCGGACTCTGGTGTGGCACCCCCAGTGGCTGTGGCATCAGGGCTTGCGACCTGACTCTGGTAGGGGAGACGGCCCTTGGAGCAGTAGGTTCCAAAAAGGGAGGGGGAGTGAGGGGCCTCAGACAGGCAGGGGACAAGGTTAACATCACCCCGAGAGTCCCTCTGCCAGCACGCTGCAGACTTCCTTCTCTCTTTGCCGTCTCTCGTCTCTTTGTTGGTCAGCGTCCTGCTCTGTTCCACAGCACACTCCTCCTCCCCGGCCCCTTCTCCACCCTGTCTTTTATCTCCTCGCCCACTCCCAGGGCCGCCCATCCGTCCTCCAACTTGGGACACGCCCACCTTTACCTGCTTGGATGCCGGCAGGGCATCTCCAGGGCGAGTGCTGATGCGCCAGCAGTGGCTCTGGCAGCCTATGGGCCACACCGCTGCTGATCTGCAACTGTACCTGCTGCTTCGCGCCTGCTCCTGGCCCGTCGGAGAAGCAGCCGCCGCCCCTCTTCTCTTCTGTGGTGCTGCCTTGTGTACCCCGGTCCTGTCTCTGGGCCCAGCCGACGCAGCCTGATGAGGGAGGGCCCCCCACTCCCAACTCCCTTCCCGGACTGTTGGCCTTCGCCCCACTTGGTAAGTCATGCCTAGGGGCTCTCGCAGGGTCTGTTGGGGTCCCCGGTGCCCGGTCTGCACGTCCCACAACCTCCGGGGCGGGACAGTCCTACCATAAAACATTTATATCCACATGTAAAAGTTTAAAACCATAATGTTAGTACAAAGCTATAGAACTACAGCTATCTGGAATAGAAGCTTCAGGCAGTTTGTCTTCCATCATAAATTCCAGGCATTGCAACGTTATTGCTTATTGGGGAGACGGTTTTACCTTTAAAACACTCTCTGTGTACCTAAGCTTGGTAGATTTCTGCTGCCACCAAGAATTAAAAATTCCAAATATCTCTTTTGGTAGAATGATCTAGGGTCTGCTCGCTTCAGAGGACTATGTGGCCCTGAAGAAGGACTATTCTGATTTCTGGAATAAGTTTAAACAAAAAATGATTTCTGGGATTTCTGGGATAAGTTTAAACAAAAAATGAAATAGGTTTCTGGTTATTTTGAACTGTTGTTGATGAAAGGAACTTGTAAATATAACTGGCAAAGCTTGATGTCACAAAGAGTCAAACTCCCAAAACTCCACTCTGACAGGCGTAGACAGTCTAATATCTCTCTCTCTCTCTCTCTCTCTCTCTCTCTCTCTCTCTCTCTCTCTCTAAAAAAATCTCTCTCTCTCTCTCTCTCTCACACACACACACACACACACACATCTATATAGCCACACAGGCTGAACTCTTTGTCTTATTCACACAGAATAGACTCAAAAACTCCCATAGTCACACAGACTATGCTCTCTTTTCAAACTTCACACACAAAATCCCTCTCATAGATACCCCTCCTCCCACACTCTCAGTCATCAGCCAATCACATCACACTTGTCTCCCTCTATCACTCTTCTCATATTACTGCAGTCAAACTAAACATTTAAAGAAACACACACACCAAAACATAAAATCATTACAGGCATACGTTTTCCAAAAAAATTAGAATGAGAGTGATGTGCCTACATTATAGAATTTTTTCCAGATATCTTGTTGATTATAAGATGATCTATATGCACTCTTTACAACAATAGCTTGTATGGATGGTTTTATAAAATGTAGTTTTAAGGAAGTCAAACACCACTGTGTATCAATGTCAACGACAAAAGTGTAATATTTATAGCATTGGATTGTATTGCATGGAATTGCCATATGCTTTCCCATTGTGATGTTACAAATGATGTGCCGCAGTCTTTATGCCAAGATTTTTGGTAGGCATATGTTACAGAGCTTATTGCTGAAATTAGAATTGTATAGAGTTTAGAAATTATATTTTTTTATAATTGCCATTGTCTTTTTTATGAGGAGGTCAAAAACTGTGAGGAGCCTCTCAAAACCTTTCTTAATTCCAGGGCTTATTGATTAGATTTTGTAGCTGCAAATATTGAAACCATGGAATGGTAGTGTTGAGTAGCTTTTCCATTTCAGTTTTCGCAAGTATTTTTTCATTTTTGGTGATATCTAATAATCAGTGTAAATTCTTAGCTCTCCAAGCCTTAAAATTATATGAATTTCTACCTGCTTCAAATAATTTTTGACCTATAAAGGAAGATAAGGGGGATTTATCTGGGGCTAGTAATGATCTTTTAGAATTTCAAATACTAATAATATTGCTGCTTATGACTCCGGTTGCAAAAACAGTAAAGACAAAAAATACTAATAATATTATTTAAAAAAACTATTGGAATGAAGCTGGTCTTTCAACATGCTTATTCCAAAGAATATCTTGAAACAAAGAAGTGTATGTGTAACTTTGTTCAATCTGAATCCAATCAAAGGAAAGATTTGGGTTTAATATCATTACTAAATTCTTAAACTGAGGTGCCTCATACTATAATTGCAAGTCTGGTATATCCAAGCCACCCAAATTAGAAGGTTGTCTTAAAATATGGAAGCTGATCCTAGGGTGTTTATAAGACCAAATACATTTATTTAGATATTTTTGCCATTCTGTAATATGTTTGCTAGGAATGGAATATGGTAACGCTCTAAACAAATATAAATAATGTGGAAAAATTATCATTCTAATTATGTTAATTCTTTCCATCCAAGATAATGTTAGGTTGTTCCATTCCTTGAATAGTTTGATCGTCTGTTGATTTAGGTCATCAAAATTATGTTTCCCTATGTCTATAGAATTTTTATATCTAAATATTGCCATGAAGCTTTTATCCATTTATATTTTAAATTAGTTCTTATAAAAGATTCAAACTCTAAGGGTAAGACTTATAGGATAAAGGCCCATTTTAACTTTATTAACTTTTAAACCCGAAACCATGCTAAAATTGCTTAAAATGTGGTCTATAGCGATCAATGAGGCCTGTAAATCAGTAGAGTGTAAAACCAAGTCATCTGCAAAAAGGCTGAGTTTGTATTCATTGTTGTTGATTTTAATGCCTTTAATTGCAGGATTGCACCTAGTTTCTTCTAAAGTACAATCTGATTGTTTAAAATCTAGATCTTCCAAATAATTTTAGGACTTTAATGCCAAGATGATCAGTTATGATGAGATCTGATTAATGTGAACCGGAGTTCTGGATCATGTGTATTAGGCCTATTAAAAATTCTTCAGATGATTTGCCTTTCCTCTGAGTTTTTGTAGTGTATTCCAAAGCTGCCATGGAATGCAGAATGTATGTGAAACATCTCATTGAAAAGCAATGTTAAGCTTCATCCTGGGCTAGGATCCAAATACATCCAATTGTATCGCTAGCCCAGGAAGTAACAAGCCAATCACCTCACAGCAAGCTCCCTGAGCGGGGACGTCCGTGATTGGTCCTTATACGAACAACCTTATTGGTTGGCATTTGTACAGTGGGTGTGGCTACATTAGCCGGGAATGTTTAAAAGCAGGACAGCTGCAATGGAAAGGCTGTTCTGGCTATCAGATGTTGATCCGTGTTCGAGTTGTGTTCGAGTTGAAGAATAAAGCTGTGTTCTTGCTGAATCATTCTCCGACTTCTTTGTTAAGCGAGCGACTTAACAGTTCTCTTACGAATTATCTCTCAAATATTTCTTTTTCTTTGATATACAAAATCCTTCAGACTTCGGCATAACTATATCATTTCTGGCTCTCAGCCTGAGATGTATGCAGTTAAAATTTAACTGCTTCTTCTGTTCTTACAACATTTAGAAGTATAGCTGTTTTCTATTATCTTATTTCCCCCCATAATCTGTAGTCTCCATTTATTCATCACAACTTTGATTGAATATTTTCCAAGATTCTGCAGCATTATTCAGAACTTCATTTTCAGAGTTTAGCAGTTTGCAGAAGGCCTGTCTCTGTATTTCTATCAGTTGTTCACAGCAGTGTGTCTTTGAACCAAACTTTCTGGAAGTCCAGTCTTGGTATCATGTTCTGTTCTGTTTTGCTCTGAATGATCAAGCTAGAGGCAGCCGTTTCATAACACTGATTATATTTAAATAACCCACCTATGATCATTTTGTCCCAATCCAAAAATCCTGTCTCGGTGCAGATCATGGACTGAAGTTAAGAAACCAGCCTTACGAAAGTCTCTCACCCATTCCTCCACACTCACCTTCTCACTCCTTCGCTTTCACTAGTCCATCACCTCTTTTACTCTCACCAGTTCATCACCTCCTCCACTATCACTTCCTCCTCTGCTCTCTGATGCTATTTCCTCCTTTTGTTTCCATTAGCCCTGGTTTCATGTTACATGTTCATTAACACAAACAATATTAAAAGCCAACCAGATTTTCATGTAACCATATTTACAAACTTACTTCAAACTATGGTTACCATATCTGATTTATGAGTGAACCGTTGTTTGCATTTAACATTATCTATGGTAGTGAACAGGTAATATTCCACAAAGAACAGGAGTGAGTGACAGTGCACATTCATACTCTGGTACTCAGCTGGGAAACCATGGTTTGCAGGGAGCCAATGTTGCATTTGCCCTGGGCATGGCTTATTATACTGTCCTCAATTTCAAACAATTCCCTATTCTTTACTTGTCACAATCTCACTACTTTTTGAGCTTTTGCACATGATGAGGGCAAGAAACCACAACCATTAGTTAGCCAAGTATCAGACTTCAGCAGTTGAGCTTTTACACATGATGAGGGCAAGAAACCACAACCATTAGTTAGCCAAGTATCAGACTTCAGCAGTTCTGCAATGAGTAATGAGTAAAAGCAATGTGTATAAGCAACTGGGCACTCACTTCTTTTTTATTCATAACGAGAAATAAGGCCCGTTGTGGAAATAAATACAACGGGAGCTAGAAAGAGGCTCTGGGAGAGTGCTCTGGCTTTGGGCAAACAGTGTCAGTCTGCTTTTAAAACATGAACCTGGGACCTGCACACCACCAGAATACAGCAGGTTCCATATGCAACTGACATTCCAACTGCCTTGCGGGGGGGGGGGGAGTTTGAGGTGTGGAATGGAGTGAAGTCCAATCAGCTTCCATATGCAAAAGACCAGGTTTTCGCAGCAGTTGTGGTGTGGGAGGGACCCGGGCTTTGCCTTCTGATTGGTGGTGATATATGCTGAGGAGCAGTGCCATCAGCCATACACTAAGGGAGTGCATTTTAGAATTAGAACTTTGGCACCCACTATTCAATTATATATTATTCATAATATGAATGTGTAAATATATTGTTAGTGTGGTCCTACATGACTTTTTTTTTGCTGTCAAGTCACAGCCTACTTATGGCGACCCTGTAGGGTTTTCAAGGCAAGAGACAATTGGAGGTGGTTTGCCATTGCCTGCCTCTACCTAGTGACCCTGGTATTCTTTGATGGTCTCCCATCCATTCCAAATACTAACCGGGACCAACCCCACTTAGCTTACAAGATCTGATGAGATCAGGCTAGCCTGGGATACCCAGATCAGGACTCCTACAGGACTAAGTGCTTTGAAAATAACAACAACCCTCTTTCCTTCTCTAGACACATCCTGTATACTTAGGATAGAAGCAAAACCCTAGAGAAAAATAAAATATCATGTTCATAAGGGCATCATATTGACGGACTAATTGGAAGGATACTGACAAAATTCTCAGAGGAAATGATCTACAGTGCTCTGAGTTTCACAGTCAATACTCTTCTTAGCCAGCACCAATATTTCTTTTAATGGCATATAAATCCATTTAAATTGAAAGTGCCATCTGTCAAACTTCCTAATCTGACCAAGGTTCAAAAACAACCAATCGCCTTTGAGCAGATGATAAAATGGATGTCATTGCAGCTGAACAAATTTGTATTAAAGATAGATGAGGCCATGAGCCCCTAGCCTATTTCCACTTAAGACTGCAGGTTTCCTCCTTTGCTTCAATGAGAGAAGAGTGACACTCCTTAAATCTTACAGTGGATGCTTTAAAAAAAAATAATCTAGATATACATTAAGCCTCCTACTCCCCATTAGACTCCGGAATATCTTTTCAGTCCTCTGCTCTGTGATTCGTGCTGAATACTGCTGCTATTGTGTCGTTTTTCAGATACAAGAGCCACTGGATTATAGCACTGCTGGAAGCATCAGACTGTTAGAAAAGCTTGACTATATAGGGAACAGCTTCTGTTTATATGGTAATCCTTGAAAAGGAGTAGACAGTTTTTAGAAAGGGGAGAAGCCACACGCTCTGCTAGAGGCAAATAGATCTTTAGGAAAAAAATGTTTCCGGTCTAACTGTGCCAAGACTACTTGCTCTGTTATATTTGTGCCGCTATTTTTTTCAATTTTAAAGGCGTTATCTTCATAGTTGGCTTAATTTTGTTAATTGCTGTCTTGGTTGGCCTAGAGTGGTTGGCTGAAGGTTTATACCCTGTTTATGCTGCTGTTTATTCTCATCTCAATCGGTTGGTCTTGTCCTTTTTGTTATTGTCGCTAACATTTGATGTTTGCTCATTTGAGCTAAAAAGGGTTTTGAAACAGGTTAATGGTTGGTTTAGAACCATTTCCATACAAAATATGTGAAATTAAACCCTTTTCAATTTCATGGATTTTAATGAGAGAGCTTAAATCATATGTCGAACACCGCCATTTAAATTAATAGAAACTTTACTTTAGCAGGATTGTGCCCATAGAGACGAACTGGTGACTAACTAAAAAAAATGGTCTCAACTACAATATTAAGTTAAAAGACTAACATGAAAGAGGTGAAGTATGTAGTTACATTTCAGAACAATGTTCTTCATTTGGAAAATATATCCCTGTCTGATATGTCGCTGTACAAATACCTATTCAAACATCTCTACAGAAAACCCTGTGTTGTACATGCAGTGCAAAAGAAAATTTTGATCAATGAATTCTATGAAATACAGGAATGGCTAGGAATCAGATGAGAAAAGATAGTTCAGTATATTTCATATTGTGTAAGGAATATCTGCTATCTCCAGACATAACATATCTATTGTGAAAGAATCTGAATGCATTGGTGCACATAAATTGTTCTTTTTCTGAGCAGACAGTTTCTGAAAAGCTTGCACATAGCTAACATTAGCATGGTTTAGAAGTGTTTTTAAAATGCCTGCTATTTTTCTAACAACTACGGCAAACTATATTAACGCATCTAACACTGAGGAATAAAAGAGTTGTATGGAAAGTGGTATATCTTAACTCTAATTGCATACACGTTGCATGACATAGCTTCCTCTGTTTCCTTTCATGCGTGCATTATGCTTTCCATTTGCTACCAAATGCTTTTTAAAAAACCTATTTGTTTGGAGTGTGTGGGCCATGGAATGGATATATATGGGTACAAGCACAATAATTAAAGGCTATGGCTCTTCTCCAATTGAATAGTGGAAGAGATCTGTGCTACATTCTCTTTCCTGGAAAGTCTTATTAGTTGTCTTTCTGGAGGGTCAAATTCTGCTTGCTTGACTAACACCAAAGATTATGGTGAAGTGAAAGGTTAATGGGAGTGAGATGGATGAGCATAAGACCTTCATCAACAGTGGCTCTTTAAAATATGAGCACAGCAAGCTATGGCACTAGTCTGCATAATGCAAACACACTGATTAAATAATTTATATTATAAGCACTTGTCTGGTATCGTGATGTATTAAAATGAAATTTCAACTTGCTATATGTTATTGGAATAATTATTGTTATACCATAGTTAGAATGCGTGTGCAGAATCCAATTCTACTGTCAAGCTCCATTGAATTGTATGGCACATAGACAAGAACATACAGTTCCCATTATTTCAATGCATGAAGACAGATAAATGTCCATCACATTGTGCCCAGCATTGTTAAAAAGCATTTTATACAAGCACAACCTAGAGAGAACTAAAGCCATTTATATTCCTACCATAATCAGTTTCAAAACACAGTGCAGAGTGGACACCCTGCTAATATTTAAAATCTATATTTAACTAGCCTGATATCCATGCTTTGCTACGGTATTTAACTTCCAGTAAATCCAGTTATAATACTTGTCCCGCCAGAAGGCCTCCCACAGCCCCCCTGGTGCCACCAGCCACCCCAACAACATCCAGTGGGCTCCCCGCAACCCTTCTGCCGCCGTTTGCCACCCCAACATCCCCCAACATCCACTCTCCTGTAGGCCCAAGGAGCTGGGGAGCGAAGCGACAAAGGAGCCCATCGGCGTCCTGATGGCCTACAGCAACGCCGCACTCCAGCAGCCCGGTCCGCACCGGCCTGGCTGCGGTGGCCACAGGGAAGGAGAAAATACATCACCTGGGCTGGAGGGCCTGTTCCCGCCTCCATGCTCGGTGGCCTGGGCGAGATGAAGAGAGCACACATGACCCAGCCCAGCAGGAGACACCAGGAAGCATGGCCTCTCTCGAGGCTCGACGTCTCCCGTTAAGAATAGGGGCGGGGGTGAGATAGGGATGGGGGAGGGTAGAAGCAGAGCCAGGGGAGGAAAATGGTAGGAGGGAGATAGGATAAAAGGAGGACACTAAGCAGGGGCCAAGGAGGATTGCCTGAGGTCTGCAGAACCATGCCAGAGAGAGGGAAGGTCATTGATCCAGTAGGAGTGTTTGTAGGGTGTGGTGACAGAATCCACCCTCCCTACTCAAGCAGCTGAGGACCCTGCGGCCCTTCGGGCAGTGCCACCAAAGTGGCTGACAGCAACAGCGAAGGGGGGTCCACAGACTCGTGTGACAATACTGATGATGTAAAGTTTGAAATGTAACATTTGTTGTAGGAATTCTAATGGAGAAGATTGTAGTGTAAAAAATGAAGTGAGACATATGTACTTTTCTCTCTCTAATGAAGGACCTTTCTGTAGACTGCTGGGGCAGGCTCCCTCATGGCTTTAAGCACCCTGCAACTGCTGCTGCACCTGACAGACACACCTGTTAGGTGTAGGAGGTGGGGGGAGTGTGTTGGAAGCATCAGAGAGGCTAGGCCAGCAGCATCGTTAAGGTGATCCTGATGGGGCGGCGTCCCTGATGAATTAAAGTGCCCTGGTCCTGCTCCTACACCTGACAAACACTGGCTTGTCTGGTGTTGGGGGGATTGTATTTAAAGGCATCAGGGAGGCTGGGCCAGCAGCAGTGCTAAGGCTTTTGAGCAAACATCCCCGGTGGCTGTAAGCATCCCACATTCTCTCCTAAACATGACAGGCAGCTGCCTATTCAGTGTAGGAGGGGGAGGGGGGAGGAGTATTAGAAGCCACTGTGGAGGTGGGGCTGGCAAGATCACTAAGGCATTACTGCTGGGGCAGGCTCCCTCAAGACTTTAAGCACCCTGCAACTGCTGCTGCACCTGACAGACAACTGCCTGTCAGGTGTAGGCGGGGGAGGGGGAGGAGTATTAGAAGCCACTGTGGAGGCGGGGCTGGCAAGATCACTAAGGCGTTGCTGCTGGGACAGGCTCCCTCATGGCTTTAAGCACCCTGCAACTGCTGCTGCACCTGACACTTAGGGGGTCGAATTTCTTAAAAATTCCTTCTTAGTGAGCATCTACGCCACAGTAGGAGCGCTCTCCCCGAATTTGGTAACTCTAGGTCCAGTGGTTTGGCCTGGGCATTGATTTTACGGTGAGAGGACTTTCTTTTATATACATAGACTAGCCTGGTACCCGTGCTTTGCTACGGTATTTAAGTTCCGTAAATCTAGTTATAATACTGATGATGTCAAGTCTGAAATGTAACATGTGTTGTAGGAATTCTAACAGAGAATATCGTAGTGTAAGAAATGAAGTGAGACATACATACTTTTTTCTCTCTCTACTGGACCTCTCTCTAGACCACATTGGACCTCCTCCTTGTAGCATTGGTGTATCTGGATCGACGTTTGCCAGGAGCTTTCTTGGGGGCAGTAAGAGGTGAGATGTGTGAGGGGGAGTTGGTGTGAAGGAGTGGTGATGTGGTGGACATTTCTTCATGTTCATGAGGAGGCACGCATTGAAAATGGCTCCTAGAAATGTCCTTTACTATCTCCCCATAAACATTCATACCCTGGCCCTTGCTCCTACACCTGATAGACACCGGCCTGTCTGGTGTTGGGGAGGATTGTATTTAAAGGCATCGGGTAGCTGGGCCAGCAGCAGTGCTAAGGCAATCCTACTGAGCAAACCTCCCCGGTGGCTGTAAGCATCCCACCTCCTCTCCTACACCTGACAGGCAGCTGCCGGTCCAGTGTAGGGTGTAGGGGGGGGAGGAGTATTAGAAGCCACTGTGGAGGGGGAGATGCAGCTGACAACCATCTGTTATGTGGAGGAGGTGGGGGGAGTGTGCTGGAAGCCATCGCACCTCTTCTACACCGGACAGGCAGCTGCCTGTCCACTGTAGGAGGGGGAGGGGGAGGAGTATTAGAAGCCACTGTGGAGGGGGGGGGCTGCAGCTGACAGACAACCATCTGTTAGGTGTAGGAAGTGGGGGGAGTGTGTTGGAAGCCATCCCACCTCCTCTCCTACACCTGACAGGCAGCTGCCTGTCCAGTGTAGGAGGGGGGAGGAATATTAGAAGCCACTGTGGATGTGGGGCTGCACCTGACAGACAACCGCCTGTTAGGTGTAGGAGGTGGGGGGAGTGTGTTGGAAGCCATCAGAGAGGCTGGGCCAGCAGCTTTGCTTCACCTCACAGGTGGTTGTTGGCCACTCCTGATTTCCTCAACTGTCATTAGCTCTCTGCAGTCCCCTGTAACTGTTGGGGTTTTTTTACCTCAGAATACTGAGCTCTGCAGCTGACCAATCAGAGTGTGGGGGGTGCAGAGAGGCAGCTGCCTGGCAGGTGCATAGGAATCAAAGGGGGAGCACATTTTCTCCCTTTTGACCCACTTAAGGGTTGAATTTCTAAAAATCCCTTCTTAGCAAGTACCTACGCCATGGTAGGAGCGCTCTCCCTGAATTTGGTGTCTCTAGGTCCAGTGGTTTGGCTTGGGCGTTGATTTTACGATGAGGGGACTTTCTTTTATATATATAGATAGCTGCCATGTGTTCCACAACCTCAGACAGGGTTCCTAGCCCCCTTGTGGACAAGTTGCCTCAGGTTCTTTCTTGGCCTCTTCCAGGGCCCCCCTTTACCCTTCGTTCTAGTTTCCTTTTATGGGACTTGGGTGGACTCTTCCTCCCTTGCACTGTATGGAGCTTGGGCTGGTCAAGCCAGGTGCCTCTCCCTTCCTTGCTTCCCTCACACTGGGGGGGGGGGAGCCTCAGGCTGTATGAACCAGCTGCTGTATGAACCAGCTGCTGTTGCCTGTCTCACCTTGCTTCAAGTAGGGGCACATGCCACTTACCTTGCCTCATGCAGGGGTGGGGTTAGGCCAAGACAGATCCTGCCTTCTCTCATCACGCATGCCATGAGCTGCTTCCTCCCTCAACTCATGTGGGGACCACTGCCTGCTTCACCTCGTGTGAGGTTTGGCCAGGGAAGGTGCTGCCTCCCCCATCTAGTGCAGGGCTTCAGCAGACAGCCTTCTGTCTCAGGGCTGGTCTGGCCTAGTGGGTGGGGTGAAGCCATCAGCCCAGGTGGGGCATCCCAGTGCAATTAATGGCCAATTTGCCCCTGCCTCTGAGATTTGTTGTTCAGTTGCACAGTTGAGTCCAACTCTTCATGACCCCATGTGTAACTGGCCCAAGGGCACCTAGTGAGTTTCTGCAGTCAAATGGGGATTTGAGGTCCCAGTCTGAAACACTAGCCACTATACCACACTGCCTTTCATAGGGTAACTACAGTTGAACAGTAGGAAGTAGCCAGGCCTAGATGAGTCATTAGGGTTGTCAGGTCCCTACCTTTTTCTGGCAGGGGAGAGAAGCTCTTCTCCGGGATCTTCTGGCACACACACTACGCCTACCCGCTGAAATGATGTCACCCGGAAGTGACATCATTGTGCTGGGCAGATAGCCAGGGGACTCTCTAGCATTTGGCCAAATGTTAGAGCGTCCCCTGGTGACGTGCTCAGTGTGATGACATCAACTCTGGGTGACGTCATTGCTCTGGGCATGTCAGACTGGTCCAGGCACTTTGGGGGCGGGGTTCTCCCTGCTGGTCAGATCCAGGCCGGTGGATCAGGGACCCCTAAAGTGGGCAAATCCCTCCCCCCGGGGGTCTGGCAGCTCTATGAGTCATGCAAGCTGGGTGGTATGAAATTGCCCAGTGGTTGCTGCCAGCCCTGGCTGCAATGAGTATTCTCAGATTTAGCTAGTTTACGAATTAGATAGATCAGTTTGCTACCCTCCAGTCTTCTGGTACAGTGGCTGTTTTCAATGTCAAGTTACTTATATGGTTTAATAAATTAACAGTCTCCCATTTGACTTCCCTTACAACCCTTTGGTTGTATGCTATCAAGACCTGGAGACCTATTGGTTTTTAATTTCCTCAATAGGTCTAGAACTCCATTACTTGTCACTTCAATTTTGCTTAGTTCTTCACCCTCCCTTCCTGAAAACAATGGCTGTGGTATGGGTACTTGCTCCACACTTTCCACAGTAAACACAGATGCCAAGAATTAATTAAACTTTTCTGCCATCTCCCCATCTTCCTTTATGTGTGTGTGTGTTAAGTGCTTCCAACTTCTAACAACCCTAGAAATTAATGACCTCCAAAACATTCTGTCGTTCACTTAATTAGGGCAGACCTGCCGCTTTTGGAGAGAATCCTTTCCTCCCTTTGTATGGCTTCCTTTACTCTGGTTGTTAACCAACAAGGCATTCTTTTCAGCTAGGCCATACCTTTCCTAACTATGGTTGCCAGTCCCCAGGGGAGCCCAATTTTACTATATTGTCCAAAAAACAGAGCATTGCCACATGATGTCCTCCACGTGATAATGTCACTTCCACGTGATAGTACATCGGGGACACCGCATGCAGCAACATCACCCCACTTCCCAACACTCCTGGAAAGCTCCCTCCCACCCCCTACCAGCACAAGGTAAGGACCTGGCAACCCTATTCTATTTTCTATTAGTGTGATTTTAAATAGTTTCCAAGCATCACCTAGGGATGTGACTCTCTTGTATTTCCTTTTCAGCTTCCTTTGAACCATTCCCCTCATTTATATAAAGTTGCCTCTTTTGTAATCAAATTTTACTGTTTTAGAGGTACAACTTTCCATTTACACAAATGCTGAACTTAATAACACTGTGGTCACTGCTCCCAACTGATGCAATGACATCTACATCTCTTGAGCCCCACCACATCTTGAGTCCCACTAAGAACTAAGTCCAACCCTCTGGTTGGCTCTATGACCAACTCTTCCAGTGCCCACTGCCCAGTCATTTCAGAATCTCATTTCTACAACTCAAGCACATTTGTTCAGTCAATGTGTGGTAGCTGAAGTCACTCAGTATCACAACGTTATCTGCTTTAGTCACCTCCCTTATTTCTTTCTCCATATCGAGATCATCCTCAAAGGTTTGACCAGCTAGGCAATAGTTCACCTCAACTATTAGGTAACCTTTACAGGCCAATACTTTGACCCATCTTGCTTCTGTTGGGAAGTTCATTCCCTTTATGTTTTCTAGCTTATTTGATTCCAGCTTTGCGCAGTGGCAGTATTGTAGCCAATGAGGTTAATCCGAGGCACGATTATTGCTAATTGAAACTTATTTGATTCCATGACCCCCTTTGATTTACAATGCAACACCTTCCCCAACACCTCAATCCCTGCCCCACCTATAGAGCTAATACCCAGGAATGACTGTATCCCATTGTCCACATTCCACCATTTTTCTGAGACACCTGTTATATCTAAATTGTCATTTAGTATGTAACACTTCAGATCTCCCACCTGGTCTCAGAGACTTCTAGCACTGGCACATAGACAACTGCAATGCTTTTCCCTCTCCAACAACCCTTGGCCTCATTGAGTGGCACCGTCCATGTTCTCAAAATTCCAAAAGTGCCCACATGCTCAACAAGATTGTGAGTTCAGGATATAAATATCTCTCCTTTATTATAATCGAATAGCAACGTTCTATATTGCAACGTTCTAAATTTGGCCCCTTTAGTGTTAGGCCGGAAGAACTGTCAGTCAGAAGACACTGGCTGGGTTGACTGGCTGCTTTGTGCAGTCCCGCCCAGCGTTCCAAGGTCATTTGCATATGGAAGCTGATTGGACTTCACTCCATTCCACACCTCAAACTCCCCCCCCCAGCAAGGCAGCTGGAATTTTCAGTTGCATAACATACCTCATAGGGGAGAGGAGAATGATGTCAGCTGCTTTGGTTACCACTGCAGGGAAAGGCTGCCCTTTCCCTAGGCAGAGGCTGGGGGGGGGGTTTAAAACTTAAGGACAGACAGGCAGATAAAGGTTGGCTGATGGTAGCCAGGAAAGGACATAGGGTTGCCAACTCCAGGTTGGAAACTTCCAGGATATTTTAGGGATGAAGCCTGCTGAGGGTGGGGTCTGAGGAGGAGGAGGAAGAGGGGGACCTCAGACAGATACAATGCCATACTGCCCACACTCCAGACAAGCTGTTGCCAGTCTCCAGGTGACAGCTGGAGAGATCTTAAAGCTTTGGTGCTAATTCAAAGTGCTGCAATTTATCAACAGAGTAGTGTTTTGGAAAATCTTGAGGAATTGTTTGGTGCATTTACGATGGGGATCCTGGGGAACTATTGTTGCCAATCTTGGCCCAGCAGCCATCAAACCATTCTCTTCAACCCCCTGCTGTGCAGCTGACTTTCCCATAGGGTTGCCAATCTCCAGGTGGGACCTGGAGATCTCCCACTGTTACAATTGATCTCCAGATGACAGAGATCAGTTCCCCTGGAAAAAATGGTAAGCTTGGTCCTGTCACCTACTTTGGCCTTTGGGAGAAAACACATTGGGGCCAGTCCTGATAGGGTTGCCAACTCCAGATGGGAAATTCCTGGAGATTTGAGGGATGGAGCCTGAAGAGGGTGAGGTTTGAGGAGGGGTGGGACCTCAGACAGGTACACTGCCATAGACTCCACCCTCCAAACCAGTCAGTCCCACATAGGGAACCATTGTTGCCAATCTCCAGGTGAGGGCTGGAGAGCACTCAGAATTACAACTGCTCTGCAGAAGGGAGGGCAGAAGTCAGCTGAAGTCAAAGGGGCAGATAATGGTAGGTTGATGGCTAGCTGGGAAGGAGATGGGGTTGCCAACTACATGCTGACAAATTCCTGGGGATTTGAGGGGTGGAGCCTGGAGAGGGTGGGGTTTGCAGAGGGGTGGGACCTCAGACAGGTAGAATGCCATAGACTACACCCTCCAAACCAGCCACTTTGTCCTGGGTAACAATTGCTGCCAATCTCCAGGTGAGGGCTACAGATCACTCACAATTACAACTGCTCTTCAGGTAGCAGGTAGCAGAGATCAGTTCCTATGGAGAAAACAGTGGACTCTGTCATTATACCCTGTTGAGGTCACCACAGCAAATTGACACTGTTTGCCCAAAGCCAGAGCACTGCCCCAGAGCCTCCTTCTAGATCCCGTTGTATTGCTTTCACAACGGGCTTTACTGCTAGTTATAAATATTTCAAATAATATAAAAATAAAATAAATATTTCTAGATTAGGTGTCAAGTGTATTCATATTAAAGGTTCATGTGTCTTATTCTAAAAACATACATTAAAACTGGATTTTTTTCCTGATCTGTTCTTAGGGAAGCAGTATAATATGTTGAATATACCTCATTAATATATAAAAGTTGAAACGTATAATTACTTTATAAAATATTTTTACATATTTTTACTTTAATTCCATTGATTATACTGTGGCTGTGATTAGGACAGCGATACTGTTTTTGACATAACCTTTATAAATCTCTTCCTATTGCCTTATATTTAATATCACAAATAAATCATGAGGAGGTTCTAAGAAGGTCTACTCAAAATCTTACTGAGGTCTATTCAAATGTGGTTATTCTCAGGAAAGTGTTCCTTCATATTAAAAAAATCAAAGTTCTTAAAAACAATATGAAAAATAAATAAAATGACTTCAGATTCTTGTGAAGGATGAATGTATTAGTTTATCTCTTGGAATGCAATTACTGTAAAATGTAGATGAAATCAGCCTTGGGTTGTTCTACAGTATGCTTAGCTTTTTTGAGTCACTGCTAAATATTTTTCTTAAGAATCTAAAGGCTCTTTGTTGTTTTGATCAAGGGTTGAATTTCTGGGTTGGGAAATTCTTGGAAATTTTGGGGTGAAGCCTGGGGATGGTCAGATTTGGGGAGGGGAGTGACTTCAGTGGAGGATAATGCCATAGAGTCCACCCTCCAAACAGCCATTTTCTCCTGGGGAACTGATATGTGTAATTTGGAGATAGGTGTTAATTCCAGGAGATATCCAAGCCCCACATGGCAATGCTATTCTGATCTCATTGAACATCTTGCTCAGTAATCTCACTCATTTTTGCTGAAATAATCATCCTGACCTTGTGGCACAATGGGATACAAAGAGGTAGAACAGAACGGTGATCGTTTTTGTAAGCCGGAATTTTTGGAAGTACATTTGCAGCTTGTATATGTCACTTCTAAAAATCATTTGAAACAGCTGTAAAACAGCTAATAAATGAAACATAATCTTGTTTTTTTACTGTCTATGGATTGCTTGGTCAACAATGTGTTGGATGAATCAGGACAGACACCTGAATTTTCCCTTTGTGACTGAACAGAAGACTCACAGTTCAATAGGACTCACTTTCCAAGTGCAAGTGCACAGAATTGCAGTTTTAAAGACCCTTGTGCCTTACCAACAGAATACTTTTAAGGTCCTTCCAAAATACACAGAGATTCAGTAAAAACATAGTCCATTCTGATAGGTTAGTAAAAAAAATGTGAAAAGATATTTGTACGTTTCCCACAAAATACAGCATATGAAGTCTACTTTTTTACAGTGGCACACAATATGTACATAGCAGTTTGGTGTAGTGGTTAAGTGTGCGGACTCTAATCTGGGAGAACCGGGTTTGATTCCCCACTCCTCCACTTGCACCTGGCTGGATGACCTTGGGCAAGCCGTAGTTCTGATAAGAGCTGTTCTTGAAAAAGAGCAGTTTCTGTCAGAGCTCTCTCAGCCCCACCTACCTCACAGGGTGTCTGTTGTGGAGAGGGGAAGGGAAAGGAGTTTGTAAGCCGCTCTGAGACACCTTTGGGTAGTGAAGGGCGGGGTATAAATCCAATCTCTTCTTCTTCATACGAGGGGTGACATTTTTAGTGTGCTTTTCATAGCCTCCTAAATTGATGAACACAGGGCATTCTGCTCCACCTATTGCCACTGCTGGCCAAACACTCATGACTCAGTAGAGCTTGTGGGATGAGAGGAAGGGTATGTGGAATGGAAAAAACGGGAAGTGCAGTGTTCCAGCACAACTCCATTCAGCTGATGGATGAGTAGCCTAGCACTGACTACATTGTCTTTCCCAGCTGGTGAAACTCTAAATGCAGCTATCACAGGGACTGCCAAAGGGATTGCAGGGAGCTAGGCTGAGGAGGCATATTGAAACAGTCCCTAGCTGTAGCACCCTTTCCTATTTTGATTCACTCCTCAGTTCCTCACGAGTTCCATCACTGGAATTATCTGCTGCAGTGGTTTCTTCTTCTTCTCCTCCTCCACCATCATCTTCATCATCCTATTGCTTTCCCTTTCTCCCTACAGTCAACAATGCAGGCGTAACACATAAAGGGGAAGATGTCCCCTTCCTTCTGTGCCATGCAGACTCCAAGTGAGGCACACAGTCGCAGCGATGACCACTGCAAGCAACTGTTCTTCTGTGGACTGGCCACATATCACTAGATTATTATTATTTGTTATTGAGACTGCTAGTTATATAAATTAAAGTGTAATCGATCCCTCATGTTGCTCCAAAACTTGGAGTTCTGTATTCTTCAACATCTAAACAGTGAATATAGAATTCATTATATCAGGTATATACAAAAATATTTAATTTATACAGAAACTAAGTGCTCAATTTGGGTTTACTTGTCAAAGAATTTAGATGGTGTGTTGCATGATACTTCATGATGGGGTTCACTGAGTTCTGAGGCACATGTTGACCTATTGTAATAATATCTTCATGAGCAGCATTTCATCAACAGCTACAAAAATATTGGTTTCATTTTTTTACCAGGACTCTGATTGAGCCAGATCATAACCTGCTACATATTTAACTGTATAGCTTTTGCATTTTTTTAAAAATGAAGGAAACCATGTAAATAAAACTTACATTACTTTCTATAATATTTCTATTAGAGAAATTCCAGTTATCAGTATCTGATAAATTCTAAAGATTATCCTTCAAGTGTGTCCAGTGTATGCTAGGATTTGATCCACAAAAACTACATCAGGCTGGTTTCCCCCCCCTCCACTGTGCCAGCTCACTAATGTTAAGTACACTTGTTGCTGCTTCATATTGTTCGCAATCATCTTCAGTTATGTCAAAATATTTTTCACCACTTCTGCCAAGACATTTCACACCTTTCCTTTTTATAGAAATGGAAATCTATTATAGCCTTAAAATAATCAAGAATCTACTCTCCCCCCCCCCCATTTCTGTACTACTCACATGTCCCTGTGGCATCTGGAACTGCAGTGTATTGGCACTGCCCAATTATCTTACAAAAAAGCCATCATGGAAACCATCTACTTCCCAACCTCCCCCCTCAGCACTACCCCAAACAGATCAATACATTTCAAAACAGACGGCCTATGAAAGAAGAGAGGGAGGGGTCATGACATCACCAGCAAGCCTCCCTCACATCCTTTCCCCTGGAGCCTTTGTTGGTATCTGCTTCCCACAGCTCCCTTCGTGTTCCCCTGTGATAAATGTAATCACTTTCTAGCAGTTCTCAAAGCTTCTCAATTATTTCTTCAATACCAGTGAAAGGTTTGTTTACAAAGCTCTTTTTCCTTTTCTGAATACCACCTGAATAAAACCCAGCAAATCAATGAGTTTGCATCCAAGTAGCGCACAGCAACTGCCTTTACTAAGCCTAGAGAAAAGGATATTGTGCTGTTGATATACTAGTGACACAGTGTGTGGTGAAGAGATGTGTTGCCTCTCATCTGGATAACAACAGGGTCATTGGGAGTTTGTGCTATCAACAACACCTTCCGCTTAACTGATTGACTAATGCTTGGGTCCCTGCATTCACATGCAGACAACTCTTTTTTGGCACAGTAACCTCATATAGGATCAGCTGTCTGCTTTCCAGGTTTTTCTCCCATTCTTGGTTCCCTACACTCAAATTGGCATTGCTGGTTGAATGCAATTCTCAAACAAAAACTCCAAAGGAAGTTTTAAAAACTAGTAAAGGGCCAAAAGTTAAAAACATCAATAGGTTTAGATAGAAGTACACATATTTATTTTAAAAAACATATACAAATCTTGTAGGGGCCTAAATAAAGCAATCGAAGTTACAAATACACAAAGAACCATATGTGATCTGATGCATTTCGTCCCCAAGAACCTTCTTCAGAGGTTAAATAGTACAGAATACAACATACAACAAAGCCTTACACTTGCCTATATCAATAAACAATTGATATAGGACCAAAAATGTAATGTTCCAATCTGTAATTGAATGATACTTTTTTTTTTTGGGTGGGGCCACAAATGTATCTGGCCTTGTGTCAGAAGCAATTACATATATTAGAGATAGTAATATTGCCAATATGTACCTTCCAGTTTAGGTCCTAAGAATACAAGTAAAATTTCCTTATCAGGGCCAATATTACATCAATATGTATTAACAAACAGAACAATAAAACTAATTAAAACATGTCACATACCATACCTGTGCACTTGTAACTGATTTTTTTTAGAAAACAAGCAACCATCACATGCACCCCAGATACTGTTTGATAACTGATTATTCAAATGATATAAGCTTATGCCATTGGGGAGCAGCTGTGGCTCAGTGTTAGAACATCTGTTTGGCACACAGAAGTTCCCAAGTTCAGTCCCTGGCACCTCTGGTTAAAAGGATCAGGCAGTAGGTGATGTGATAGACCTCTAAGAATCTGGGAGAGCTGCTACCAGTCTGAGTCCGTATAAGGCAGTTACTAATCTGTTCATGCCCTCAGATGCAAGTACCACTGCCGCAGGATCAGGGCTAGCGCAGTGGGAGTTCTGCCCATTACTTTAAAGAGATAGGGGATTGCTGTATGAGCACAGCTAGAAAAGAAATGTGATAAGATTTCACTATACTATTGTAAATATTCTATGTGCTGTAATTTTTTTCTAGCCCTGTCCCTGAATCAAAAACATGTAATAACATTCCATTTTAAGTATTGGCTGCATATATTGTAGAGAACGCCTGGCAGCCTGCCCAAAGGAAGTTGTTGATGGCTTCCCAAGGGCATAGCATAAGGAACGGAAACGGCTTCTTCTGATGGATGTAGGTGAGATGGTGTTTATCCAGAGGGTGCATTTGGAAACAAAGTACTGAAAATTACATAGATTTTAGGCATGCCTGGAAAGTGAGCCTGGACAACAGCTGTATCAGCCTATGCTTTACAGAGCTGATGGGCTGGCTTTCGTCAAATGATGTGACTAGTGGCAAAACCTAGAATAGGCAGAGTAGTAAAATAGAGTGATTCCAGAACTTCATATTTTGAGCCTTGAGAGCTGAGAATTATATTGGATGTCAGAAGACTAGCATGTTCAGTCCTCCCTTTCTGTACCTATCAGACGACACCTGAAAATTAACAACCCACTGTTAATTTTTCCTGAATTTCCATGACATCCAAGCTACTTTTCTCAGTTGCTGTCCCACCTGTCAGTGCCCATGTTTAAGTATACCTCCATACCAGTACACCAAGGAAAGCCTTAACTAAATAGTCCTGTATTTAAACATACATGGGTTTTGTCTGAGCAAATATTGACTGTGCTCCAAGAAGGATTAATGGTGGAGAAAAAAGTGGCATCATTCTGTCAGGCACACTTGCCAAAATCATTGTGAAGTATGTTGTAAATCATTCAGTGATTAAAAGGAGGCAATGATCTTGTCATGTAAGTCACTGTTTGGAAGGAAGAGGAATATTATATGAATTCATTTATTTATATTAGTGCATTAGTACTTCTCAGGTCATAGCCAGGATTTTGTGGCTTGTGGGGCAAATTTTTTTCTGGAGGGGCTGAAGTTCTCAGTGCAGAAAGAAAAGTTATTTAGCCAATAGAAAGCTGTTACCAGGATAGATCTCTAAACTGCAAGCTGTCAACCACTTTAGATGACAGTTCTCAGCTGCTGCAAGTTAATCACTTCTGCCAGCCTAAGCAACAATTCTGATAGTAATCTGGCAGGTGGATATAATGACTTCTATAGTCAAGAAAGCAAAAAGGCAGAAAAACTCTCTTAAAGGAGACCAGTTTCTTGACACATAGTTGGAAGGGATCCTAGAGGTCACCTACTCCAACCCCCTTGCTCAGTGTGGGAATTAGTCAGCTACAGCCCCCCACTCTGCTTAAAGGTAAAGGTTCCCTTGCTCGAAAGCCAGTCGAATCCGACTCTAGGGTTGCGGTGCTCATCTCCGTTTCAAAGCCGAAGAGCCAGCGCTGTCCGAAGACGTTTCCGTGGTCATGTGGCCGGCATGACTAAACACCAAGGCACACGGAATGCTGTTACCTTCCCACCGAAGTGGTACATATTTATCTACTTGCAATTTCTTGCTTTCGAACTGCTAGGTTGGCAGGAGCTGGAACTAGAGATGGGAGCTCACTCCATCATGCGGCACCCGGGTCTCGAACTGCTGAACTACTGACCTTCCACAGCCTGCAGTTCAGCGTCTTAACCACTTGAGCCACCGCAGCTCCTCTCCCTACCCCTTCTCTAACAGTCATTCTCTTTCTTCCTCCACAACTCTCTGTCTTTCTTCCTCCCCCACCCCTTTTCTTATACAGTCCTTTGCCCCAACCCATCTGCCCTGTCTCCCCACTTGGACACTGTGCAAGTAATTTACTGGGCCACCCACCAGCAGCATTAACACTGCCACTTGACTCTCCCCTGTCCATCAGCTCGCCTGCCTGTCTTATGCAGTGGGGGGCAGTGGTGGCACCCACTCTTCTTTCCTCACTTAAAGAGGAGTGGCAGGGCTGAATTCAGAGATGGCGGTGACTCCCATTTATCCTTCTCTCGCTTGGAGTGCTGCTGCCTTGCAAGTAAGTCACTGCATTGGCTGGAAAGGGAATGATGGAGCTGGCTTTGGTGGGCAGACTGGCGGCTCCAGCATCTCCCCCCCCCAAGCACTAATGCCTCAGGGATTAGCAGCAGCAGCAGCAGAAACCACTGTTTCTCCCTGCCCAGTGACTGATAGCTCCTGTAAGTTTACCTTGTACGTACAGATGATGTTCCTCTGTTTTTGAGGGGTTTTCCATTTCCATTTCATTTATTAGCTTCATTGACCCAAGGTCTTAAGCCAAATTTGAGGGGTTTTCTAACCTGCCCATTTTTCTCAATCCACACATTTAAGTATCTGCAGACAGGGCCATGTTGAGGATTAGGTATACTGATATAGAACTGTAACCTCTTTATTATCAGAGAACCTCAAGAGGGTTGTCTCCCCACCACCACTGTTAAACCTTAGCCAGCCCTTGGTTTCCTCTCTGCCTTCTCAATCTCTCTATCACTATGAGGCACAGCAGCTCAGGCAAGAGAATGAGTTGCAAAGTGGTCCATTGCGAGGAAATCGATGCAACTCCATATCGTGAGGACAATTGTAGCAGATGTAGAGGCCGAGTTTTCATATGAGGTGGCCCTCTTTGCCCTCGCTGCAGAGAAAATGCGGAAGGAAATAGTAGCAGTACCATAGTTTGATTACCAATGGAAGTCTGGATGGGAGAGATAGAATTATTATAATGTTTTATTGTGTCCTAACTTAGTTTTTAATTCTTCTGGTTTTAGAAGTCTATATAGATGTTATTGTTATATGTGCTGTCATTGTAACGGCCTATGGGTAAAGGCAATAAACTGAAACCTGAACCTGAGTTGCAAAGTGTTATGTCCTGGGCCCGGCATCGACTGGCTTAGCTTGAAACCGAGAACAATAGTTAGATAGGATCCTGGAAGGAACCTATAGACCAGGAGCTGCACTGTAAATAGCCTATCATGGGTAGTGTGTGGGTGTGGTGTTGTGCACAGATTTAAGCAGGGCTTCAGTCCTGCTAGTCTGTCCTTAGTTGGAGCTGATTCACAATAAAGTATGAGCTGATCACTAATCGAGTGTCAAACTCAGTATATTTCACTGGCGACGAGGATGGGATCCTGATGGGCAAGCCGATGGGCATGCCCGCTCCAGACAGCATTGCACCGCACAATTAGCCCCTGCACTGCTCCAGAGACCATGGCTACCGCATCAGGACATTTGCCAGAGTTCAACCCCGCACACCCAGAATTGTGGGAAACCTGGGTTGAATGGCTGAAATATTAATCTTGTTCCAGGGCAATGGCAACAAGAAGAAGGCACTCCTGCTCAGCGCCTGTGGGATCACCCCCCTACGGTTAGTCCAGGGCCTCATCACACCAAACACCATAGAAGCGTCCACGGACGAGGACCTCCTAATGGCACTCACTGGCCCTTTCGCGCCACAACCCACTAAGATCGCGCACCATGTGGATTTCTTTTTGCGCCAACAAAAGCCCAACGAAGTGGCCACCAACTTTGTGACCAACCTTCGCCGGCTAGCCCACAACTGTGGGTTCTCGAACCTCAATGAGGCCCTACTCAACCGATTTGTCATGGGCATCCGGGAACAGAAACCGTGCTGCAAGCTCATCAGCCACAAGGAGCTCACCCTGGTAATGGTGCTACGTGAGGCCACTGCCTTCAAGAAAGCCCAGCGGGACCGCCAGATTCCACTGCACACCAGGCATTCATACCCTTGACTTTGGATCCGTCAGACGAGGGATACATCAGATCCACCACCCGGGGCGTTGTGACCTGAGACCTTTGGCCGCCGCCACGCACCCAGTGAAGGCCCCCGCACTGTCCCCCTGTGCCAGCTGCGGCAAAGATGAACGCTGTTCCTGCCGCTTCTGCGACGCTACCTGCAGGGCCTGCAGTAAGACCGGGCACATTGCATGCACCTGCTGCTCCAAGGGGACCATGGCACGATGCACCAGGAGTCAGTGGAACTGCACACCACCGCCGTCCACCAACACCAGGTACTGAACTTGCCCCTGGAAACCCCTGATAAAATAAAGGTGACAGTGTTCATAGAGATGGAACTAGACACCAGTTCCTCCATCTCCATCAAATCAGAGGAGACTCTCTGGAGGCTGTTTGCAGGGGGGTCCCCGTCTCAAACCTGCTGGCTTCACCCTCAGAGACTTTCAAAAGAATGAGGTGGCCATCAAAGGGTGGGGCAAGTTCCATGTCAAATACTGCTGATTTGAGGGAGTGTTGGACTTGTTAGTGGTGGAAGGGCGGCTCACCAGCTAACTGGGATTATCATGGTCTGTGGCCTTGGGTTTCAAAGTAATGGGGGTGCACCACGTGGCCTCCAGGAACTTTCAGAAGGTGAGTTCCCAGCGGTTTTTGACACAACGCTCGGTCGTTACACCGGACCTCCGGTCTCACTGTAACTCAATCCGGAGGTGCGGCCAATTCGGCTGAAGGCCAGGTGCATCCCCTTTGCCCTAAAGCCTAAGATAGATGGGGAACTGGGTCGGTTGGTGGCCCAAGGGGTTTTGGAACCGGTCCTGCATGCCTTGTGGGAAACCCCCATTGTGACCCCAGTCAAGCCCAACAGGGATGTCTGCATCTGCGCGGACTATAAATGTAACATAAACAAGGCTCTACAGGATCATGCCTACCCGGTCCCCGTAGTCAGCCATGTCCTGGCATCCCTAGTGGGTGCTAAGGTTTTCAGAAAACTGGACTTGGCACAGGCCTACCAACAGCTCCCAGTAGACGATGCGACCGCAGAGGCCCAGACGATTGTAACGCCCACAGGTGTGCTCCGAGTGTGGCGGCTACAGTCCAGGGTCAGTGTAGCCCCAGGAATCTTCCAAAATCTAATGGACTCTCCTTAAAGGAATTCCCGGGTTCCAGCCATTTTTTGATGATGTTTTAATTGCTGCACCCACGGACGAGGAATTCACCAATCGACTGTGCATCATTCTACACTGGTTCCACGATGTTGGCCTTAAAGTGAAGAGGGAAAAGTGCCTCCTGGGGTTCCGCGGGTTGAGTTCCTATGGTTCTCTGTCGACGCACGTGGCATCCATCCTGCTGCCGACAAGGTCCATGCAATCGTCAATGCCCCGACCCCCAAATCCAAGCAGGAACTCCAAGCCTTCCTGGGCCTGCTGAATTTCTATCATTAGTTTCTGCCCCACAAAGCTGCAATCACGGAGCTACTGCACCAGCTTCTTAACTAAAAGCCCCCTGGATCTGGGGCCAGAAGCAAGCTGCTCACCTCGAACGCCATCCTAGCAAACTTTGACGAAGCACTGCCCGTCATCCTTGCCTGCGATGCATCCCCATACGGGTAGGAGGTTCCTGTGGCCTATTACTCACATACATTGTCATCTGCTGAATGCAATTATGCTCAGATAGATAAGGAGGTGTTGACAATCATGGCAGGAGTTAAGAAATCCCACAATTACCACTATGGGCGGCCCTTCACCATAGTGACTGATCATAAACCCCTGCTGGGCATGCTGGCCCCAGACCGCCAAATGCCTCAGATGCTATCTCCCAGGGTGCTACGCTAGTCTATCTTCCTAGCGGGCTACCAGTACACTCTCCTTCACTTAGGAGGCACATTGACCAGCTCCACCACCGTCTCCTCCCAGCTGAGCCAGGTCTGCTCTCAGCAATCCCAGACGATGATGACGTGGAGCTGCCAGGCCTACAGGAGCCGGAGGCTGAAAGGGGGGTCCCAGCAGCCAGCGTGCAACCCGTGGCCAGTGAAAAACCAGGGGGACCCGCAGAAGAAATGCTGGAACAAGCAGCCACAGACGGCCCCGAGGTTGCACTGCCACTGCCCCCGAGCACCTTGGCTGCTCCGTCGGGACCTGAGCCCGAAACCCCAGCCCCACTGACAGAACCACGTCGCTCAAACTGCGAATGACACAGACCCACAAACTTGAGAGACTATGTTTGGGGGGGGGGGTGTTTCTGAACTTTGGGAGGAGGGGTGTTATGTTCTGGGCCCGGCATTGACGGGCCTAGCTTGAAACAGAGAACAATAGTTAGCTAGGAAGTAGTGACAGACTTCACGTTCCTGGAATCCCAGATCACCGCAGACTGTGACAGCAGCCACGAAATTAAAAGATGCCTGCTCCTTGGGAGGAAAGCGATGACGAACCTATACAGCATGATAAAAAGTAGAGACATCACCCTGCCAACAAAAGTCCGCATGGTCAAAGCAATGGTATTCCCAGTAGTCATGTATGGCTGCGAGAGCTGGACTATAAGGAAGGCTGAGTGCCGAAGAATAGATTCTTTTGAACTATGGTGCTGGAGAAGACTCTTGAGAGTCCCTTGGACTGCAAGAAGATCAAATCAGTCAATCCTCTAAAAGAAATCAACCTTGACTGTTCCCTGGAAGGCCAGATAATGAAACTGAAGCTCAAATACTTTGGCCACCAAATGAGAAGGGAGCACTCACTGGAGAAGACCCTGATGCTGGGAAAGATTGAAGGTCAAAGAAGACGGGGACGGCAAAAGGATGAGATGGTTAGACAGTGTCATAGATGCAACGAACATGAAGTTCAGCAAACTTCAGAGGATGGTGGAAGACCAGAAGGCCTGGTGTGATATGGTCCATGGGGTCGAGACTCGACTGTGCGACTGAACAACAAAAGGATCCTGGAAGGAACCTATAGACCAGGAGCTGCACTGTAAATCGCTTATCACGGGTAGTGTGTGTGGGGTGTGTGGTGTTGTGCATGGATTTAAGCAGGGCTTCGGTCCTGCTAGTTTGTCCTTAGTTTGAGCTGATTCACAATAAAGTATGAGCTGATCACTAATCGAGTGGCGAACCCAGTATATTTTAGCCTAATTCCCACAAATGCAGGTCTCTAGGTGATGGAGAAATTTAAAATAATGAAGCCATAAAACTATCCCAAAATATTATACACAGGTAAAACAAATGGTGAATTTATACTTTGTAGTGCCCTCCTGATCCTGGATTGTGAGTGTTTCATGGGCATGGGGAGGGAATAACCCAAGAGGAGCAGGAGATTCAGGTAAGGCAGAGTGCTAGCCATGATGTAAACTGCTGCTGTCATCAACCAAATACCTGGCAGAACATCTCTGCCTTACAGGGCTTGCGGAGCTGCATGAGATCCTGCAGAGCCCTGTTGTTATATGGCAGAGAGTTCTACCAGGTGAGGGCCAAGGCCGAGAAGGTTGAGGACAGCCAGATTTCTCTAGGGCCAGGGACCACCAGTAAGTTATTCTGTGTAATAACTTACACCGGGGGTGTAATGGAGGATGCGGTCTAGATACATTGGTCCCAGACTGCTCAAGGCTTTAAAGGTCAAAAACAAAACCTGAACTTGACTCAGTGCTCCACTGGAAGCAAGTGCAGCTGCAGCAGCACAGGTCGAATGTGTGGTCTAAGGTGTACCTGTCAGGACACACGCCGCCACATTCTGGATCAGTTGGAGCTTCTGGGTCAGTCTCAAGGGCAGGCCAGCATAGAGCGAGTTACAGTAATCTAGCCTGGAGGTGACATTTGCATGGATTACTGTGGCCAGGTCAGTGCGCAACAGGAAAGGGTCCAGTTGCCGGGCTCGGCATAGATGGAAAAAAAGGGCAATGGCCTTGTCCACATTCCTGGAAATGGGGTAGGTGCCACATTGGGAATAGTGCTTAAAAGAACTACAAGTGGCTTGTCAAAGAACCACCTGGGGCTCCTAGGCCACTGAGTGCCACTACTTTAACCACTATACTACACAAAGGGCACAGCCAATCCAAGTTGAATACCTTGAAATCCTGTTTATTTAATTGAACAGAACAGAACAGAGAACCTTTATTTGGCATACCATAGATAAATCAAACAGGGGAGAGTTTAAGGGTAGGTACAAAGAACAACATCAATCAAAATTCCCAATATCTCAAAAAACACAAAACAGTCCTAACATGGTTTACAAGATTTACAAAGTATTACTCGTGACTTCCATACATAGGTCAAAAATTCTGCGACAGATAGTGTTGTTGCTGGACTCTTGTCTGCTAGGAAAAAAGATAAGTCCCTATCCAGAAAGTCTCTCTGCATAGGGAAGAGAGGACGAATCAGGATATTGCGCATAGCGGAATATTTAGGACAGTGAAAAAGAATGTGGGTAACAGAATCGGGTTCCCCAAGATTACAGTTGCAGAGTCTATCCTTATACGGGACACCCCTGTATCTACCTGAGACCACTACTGAAGGGAAAAGGTTGAACCTTGCAAGCATAAAAACCCTCCTAAAAACTGGGATTGTCAGATTAGCAATATAAGGTACCATGGATGTATGTAGGGGAAGGAGGGGTAATGAATAGGGAGAGCAGACCCCAAGACTACCGGCATTAATGATCTGCGCCTCTATATCCCACATTCTCCTCTTGACCACCTGCAAGATTGCGACCTCACCACAGTTATAGAGGGATTCCAGGTCAATACCTAGGGTACCCACCTTTTTTACTATGGCCTGTGACCACTCTGATATATAGGGGTCAGTTAAAAGTTGGGCCATTAGGCTAGCAGGGGGAGATCAAAAGTAAAGACGAATCCAATATTTGATCGTAATGATCCAAGCCCGAGATTCTACCAAGTGAAGACCCAGCTCCTTGTAAAGAGCAAAGAGTGACACTGAGTTGGAAACACCAAGAATCCTACGCAAAAAGCTGGAGTAAATGCTCTCAACTCTCTTATTGAAAGACTGGATCCAAACAGGGATCCCGTATAGCAGACGAGATATAACAATTGCTTGGAACATCTTAAGCGCAGCCGGTACAAATTGGTTGCCCTTTTGGAAAAAAAACCGAATTAGGGCTGCAGCCTTATTCTTAGCCATAGTCAGGGAGTGTTCTCTATGCGAGCACCAGCTTAAGTTGTATGAAAATAGCACTCCTAAGTACCGGAAGGATTTTACTTGCTGTATTTCTCTTCCCGCTATTGACCAATGGTTACATTTCCATGATTTAGAAAAAACCAATATTTTTGTCTTGTCAAAGTTAATGGAAAGGCAATTCCGGGAACAGTAAGCATTAAACTC
The DNA here is from genome assembly GCF_001447785.1 of Gekko japonicus. Classification (NCBI taxonomy): domain Eukaryota; kingdom Metazoa; phylum Chordata; class Lepidosauria; order Squamata; family Gekkonidae; genus Gekko; species Gekko japonicus. The sequence goes on from NW_015168655.1 coordinate 572,191, forward strand.
GGATAGAGAGCGTATGAGACCAATCCTTGTAAAGGAAAGGATGGCCGCATCATCCGCGTAGAGCAAAACCGGAACTGCAGTCATGTTTAATTTAGGCGGATGGCCATTAACCCTATCCAAGGAGGATGATAAATCAGAAATAAAAAGGTTAAAAAGTGAAGGGGCAAGGACGCACCCTTGTTTAACCCCCTTAGAAACACTTATTTCCTTGGTGAGGGAGCCTTTATTGTCAAACCTCACTTGACAAAAATTGGCCGTATGCAGCTTCCGAATCAGGAATAAAAGGCGCTTGTCAATCCCTAATTTGAGAAGTTTGTCCCACAATAGAGATCTATTGACAGAGTCGAAAGCTTTACGGAGATCCACAAAAGCTACATAAAGTTTACTGCGCAGATGACGAGAGTACTTTTCAGCTAGAAAAGCTAGAGTGGTGCAATGGTCAAGAGTGGATTGATTCTCTGTAAAACCGGTTTGCTCTCGTCCAGGGAGATTCTGATCTGCCATCCATTTAGACAATTTGAGAAGCAGGTGTTTGGCGTATAGCTTCCCTAAAATGGAAAGCAAGCTAATTGGTCCCAATGTTGTTGGGATCCCCCTTCTTAAAAATCGGGACGACAACAGCACTCAGCCAAGAATTAGGAAGAATACCAAACTGATCGATCAGAGTAAACAGATGGGCTAAGGAACGCGACCACCAATCAATGTTACCTTTCAATATCTCC
>NW_015168655.1:573242-611572 GCF_001447785.1 Gekko japonicus
CGCCGCCGCCGCCATTACTAAACTGAGAACACCGGGGAGGGGGGAGGGAGGAGGGGAGGCGGGATGGGGCCAGGCCGTCGCGGCTGGGAGTTCTGAGGGAGGCTGCGGTCCCGAAGGGAAACGGTCGCCGCCGGCGCGGAGTGAGAGCCCTGGGAATGCCGCGGAAGAGCCGAGGCGGAGGTAGGAGGAGATAATCCGCCCCCCCCCCCGCTCGCTTTCCTCGGCCAACTCTGGCCAGTCTTTCTCTCTCTCTCTCTCCCCCCCCCCATTACACCCAACCCTGTCAGCTGCAGTAGCAGTGGGGTTTGTAGCCGGGCGGGTGCCGCAGCAGCCCGGACTCTGCTGGCTGCCCCTGGTTCCGAGGAGGCTGGGGCCGCCGCCAGCGGGAACTGCTGAGAGAGAGAGAGCCGAGAGATCCGGAGCTCCCCTTTCTTTCCCTTCCCCTTCCTTCTCCGAGCCCGTTCCGTACCTACACGCCCCGGTGGAGGGGGGTGGGTGCGGGTGGATGGAAGAGGGTTGCACGCCTCGGTCGCTCTGGTCCCAGACAGGTGATGGAGGCCTGCGTCAACGGGGAGGGTCGCAGCCTGCTCTGCCAAGCACTGGCGGCGGCTTGGCCGCTGGTCACGGCTCTCCCAGGGAGAGGAAGGAAGGGAGCAATCCACCTTCTTTCCTTCCTCATTCCTCTCCCCCCCCCTTCCTTTCCCTTCGTCTGTCGTACTGCTTTGCCACATCGAGTCTACCATTCTTTTCTTTTTCTTCTCCGTGTTTTCCCCTTCTGTTGGCTTTGGCCGCCTCCCCAGAGGTCGGTATAGCAAACTTTAGTCTCTAAAGATGTGTAAGTGGCCTACTCTCTGCTTAAACCCTCCCCCATCTCCACGGGATGGGTGTATAACACCTTTGAAACCTAGGTTATGCGGGCTGTTTTGCTTATTATTTTTTTTCGTGTTTTTTCTTGGCTGCATAACCCCGGATTTCCTTCTTGGGGGGGGGGGGGGCATACAAGGGGGCATACTAGAAATGTGACAGATTGACATGAAGTAATGCATAATAAGTTTTGAGGGTGGACAGAAGCAAACTTGCTTGGTAATAGGTTAAAAATTAAGATCTGATACTATTGTTAAAAAGGGTGTGGAAATCTTCCCATATGTCCTTTTGTACATGAGGTCTTCAGCAACTCCAGTGTTAAGGATTTGCCTGAAAAGTAGGAGGCAAATGTTTTAAAATAGGCTAGTGGGTGGGTGCGCATGTTAAGTTTAGGTTCTCGTAGATAATTAGTGTATTTTCCCTATTGCTTAGATACCAGTAATTGGCAGAGATTTTTCAAGTGTACCACTGCACAGTAACACAGTACAATGGATTCAAACATTTGTGGATCAATTGCACATCCATTTTAGCTGCGTTTTTGAAAGGTTTTCATTCCGAGATGAATATAATGGCATTTATATTGGTGTTCACCATTTCAAACATTATAGAGGAGTTAAGAGGTGATATTTTTCTGGGGTATGCAGTTCTATGATGTCTCATTATCCTAATATTGTATATGTTTTTCTCAAATTTTATTGACTGTGGTCTGTGAGCTCTCAATCAGTGGCAGTGTTACATATGAGCATCCTGAGTATTTTTCTTTGTAACACATTCTCTTAGTCATAGAAATAATTATACATTGTTGTAAACTGACAGTAGCAGTACCTTAATTTTGTACTACATTATCCAATATAACATTGCCCTTATGTCCTGTATATGATGAAGCAGATTGTTAGCTATAAAAACTAATGTCACAATACATCAGTTAGTTTCTAAAATGCTATACTAGAGAGCAATCCTAAACAGGTCTATTTATAATCCTACTCAGGTTTATATTGAGTGGGGCTTATTCCCAAGAAAGTGTTCTAAGGATTATGCTGTGTGTTACTGGGCAAGATGACAAACACTAGTCCATGCGATTCTTAATCTACAATTGATTAGTTATTTAGCATATAAATTAACTGTCTTTTATAAGAAGAAATAGTTGGAGAAAATAGTTTTATAGCAGTAAAACTACATGATAGTGTAATCCTGATACTCAGCCTGTACTTGTAGACGGGTTGGCCTGTGTTCTTTAGTCTTTTGTAAGATTGCCTTGCTTTATACATGGTTTCCTTAACTGCTACATGAATCGTTCACTTCTGAATAGTTTCACTAAAGGCCCAAAGATTTTTAAAGATTTGCTATTATTATTTCTAAACTAGTTCATTATTAGGCTGCGAATCTAGTATAAGTGATGTTTGTGAATACATTATTAATGGTGCTCTATCAATATTTTACTTTAGAAATATGAGTTTAACATATAAACCTAAACATTTGATCTGGCGTATTTTCTGATCAGTCTGTTGACATGTCCTTATGATGCTGTTGTAAGGTCCCAGAAATTTCTGCAATACTGGCATAGGGTAAAGTTTGTGATAATCTGATTATCACCATTTCAGGTGATATATCAGGTTATACCATTTATGTTCTGTTTTAAGTTTGTTTATATTATATTTATATCCCACCGTCCTTTCCTGAATTTTAAATAGGTTCCTCGGTGGTCTTCCACCCAAGCACAGACAAAAGCCTGCTGAACTTCAGGAAGGTTATTTTTATCATGTGCCTCTCAGATCATGGCTTGGAGTATGTTATCCATTCCATTAGTCAAGAAAATGCTGAATAGGCAGACATGCAAAATTTTCTTCAGTTAGTTTTCCAAATTTACCAAATGTTGTGCCCATTGCATTACTTGTAATATGAGATCATTTTTGTTACTTAGTGCCTTAATAATAGCTGTTAAACTTACATCTATAGGATTATGAATGGAAAAGTAACACAATATATCTCATTCCCAACATGGCTCCATCTGTTGATACTTAAATCTAGAGATTGAGCCATGAACAGAAAAGGCAGATTTTTCTACAAACTTTAGAAAAGCGCCAGGTCCAGCAGAAACTGCCAGGCAACTTGCTACCATGCAATTTGTGCAACTCACCAAGGTGTGGTGGTGGCTGTGACTCAATGTCACACAATTTGTTTGGGCCCAGCAGCAGCCTTCACACAACTTGCATGACTTAGCCTAGTTCAGCAATGGCCACCACACAACTCACCTGAGCGAGTGCTGCCACATGACTTTTGCAACTTGGCCAGACCTTTTTTTGCAACTTGGCTAGGGAAAGGCTGTCAGGGGGAGGGAAGGAGGGAAAACAGAGAGCCAGTGGAGATCCAGGATGAAATTTCCACTCTTGTCATGGAAGCTGCTGGATAACCTTGGGTCAGTCACTCTTTTTAAGCCTAATCTACATCACAGGGTTGTTGTGAAGATAACAGGAGAAGAAGAGAAGGATGTAAGCTGCTTTGGATCTCCATTGGGAAGAAAGTGAGGTATAAATGAAGTGAATAAAAATAAAAGAAAGGTGGTTGGTGAGAGGGGAGGAGAGAAGGAAGGAAGCAGGCAAATGGAGATGATGCGGGGGCTGCCAGGAGGCAAGAAAGAGGAAATAGTATGGGGAAGATGATACAGGAGAAAATTAAGTGGTCCCCTGCAAGTCCTTGCGGGTTCCTGCTTGTTTTTTAAAATATATTTGACAGTTGTTATATTTGAATGTCAGCCTTCCCCTCACACTGCTAATTTTGCTGATGCCACAAACTTCTGCTATAGGAAACTTCTGCCTTTTTATTAATTTCTGACATTGTTTTGGGCAGGAAGAAATGTAATGCCGAAACAGCCATATTGGCAATATGTGTAGCCTGTTTTAAAACATTTCGTTAAGTCTGACACATTAATCTGTTTGGTTTTCTTTTCCTTTTTGTTAATGTTATGCACAGTCTTACTGCAGATTAATTTAAAATATTTGGTTATTTTTATAGGATATTTATCAGGTTCTGGAGGCATATAAATCTTTCTGAAACGCCAAATATACTCAACTATATTGTTGGGCTGGGTAGTATGATGCTTACCAATTCAGAAGATTAGTAATGCTTTTCATTTATTGATTAACATTTCATTTTTTTAACATTGATATAAAGTACCCAAGGTGAAATGGCAAAATGCATGTGTTGTTGTTGTTCTGTTTTGCCATCAAGTCACAACTGATTTATGGCAACCCTGTAGATAAGAGACATTCAGAGGTGGTTTGCCATTGCCTGCCTCTGCTTTCCTTTGCAGTCTCCCTTCCAAATACTGACCAGGGTTGACCCTGCTTAGCATCTGAGATCTGATGAAATTGGGCTAGCCTGGGCTATCCAGGTCAGGGTAAAATCTGCATAGAGGACCATTAACTGTGAATATTGTGCATATGATTAAAATCCATGCAATGTATTAAATATGGCAGTATTGACACTGGGAAACTGTTATGCAGGTTAGAGAGCGATTTAATGAAATGTGTGACATATGTAAGGCCATATGTCACAGTTACTGAACATTTTCTGAGGAAGTCATAATAAACCCCCTCATGCTCCTTCCTGTCTTCTCACTTCTTGGTATGAAGTAGTAGGGAATCCTGTCACCATAAAAATTCACGTTCTAATAGAATAGTTCTATTCAGGCAAAACTTAAGGATTCTCTGGTGTCCAGGCATCCAAGTTAAATACATGGTTGCCAAAGGCAACCTTATTTGTAGACCCCTGCTTTACTACCATGAACTACACATGGACATCTTTGGTTGTTGAAATGCTCATGCTTTGCACTGAACTGCTATGGTGCATAGTCATGTAAACTATGCAGAATACAACCACTACACATTCTTGTCCTAAGCCTTCACCTAAGATAGGAATTTACATTGGTGTTGGATCCCCAAGCATCGAGAATAAATCCACGTTTTAAGAAAAGCAAAATTTATTTCAAAGCGTTGACGACATACTCAAACACGTTCTTTGTTAGAACTGGGGATACACAGTTAGATCAAGCATAATAAAGGAACTTCAAAGAGATACAGGTCCAATGAATAACTTTCCCGCTGGCGGGCTAATGAAACGGTTGCGCGCCCAGTCCATGGGAACCAGGCAGGATATTAGACATAACACAGGTGCAGTAGTCATGGGAAAAGCAATAGCCAAGCATTACAGCATCTTCTCCCCCACACAACCTCCAGCAGTTATCTTTTGCATTCCAACGCAGGAGTAGGATGATAGAAACCAAGCCGGGTGCAACAGGGAAAGAATATGTACACAGAGGTCACAGAAAACAGAATGGCAGCTTGCTGACATACTGCCCCCCTTAAAATACACTTACAACACACCTCCCGGGCCGGGCGGGAGATCTCCCGGGCTGGGCGGGAGACCTCCCGGTTTGTCCGGGAACCTTCTGTGGAAACTACGGATCAGGTAAGGGGCCCGAATATCCCCTTCTTCCACCCATTCGCGGTGCTGGGGACCGAAATCAACCCATTCGATAAGGTACCAGAGTTTACCACGTTTCACTTTACAATCCAGGATATCAGCGATCTCAAAATGTTCATCCCCTTCCAAAATGACAGGTGGAGGAGGAGTAGTTACAGGTCTCCATGGAGACGGGCCAGGATCCTTCTTTAACAGGCTCATGTGAAATACAGAATGCAAGGCACGTAAATTCTTAGGCAAAACAACATCAACTGCCACATCATTTATGACTTTGCGCACTTTGAAAGGGCCTATGAACTTCCATCCCAATTTCCTGCTAGGCCGCAGCATCTTAATGTTCTTGGTTGAGACATACACAAGATCCCCAGGTTTCAGATCAAACCCCACCACCCTACCCTTGTCTGCCTGGGTCTTGTAAGCAGCCTTGGCTGCGTCAAGTGTTTGGCATAACAGAGGCCATGCTTTTTGCAAGGACATACACCAGGTATCAGCATCCCCCACAGGACGTTGGCCCATCCCCTCCAAGAAAGGGAGGGGGGGGCTGTCGTAACCAGAGACAGCTTTATACGGAGACATGCCTGTGGAGCTATGGACAGTATTATTATAACAATATTCAGCAAGAGGCAATAAGTCACACCAATCATTCTGTTGATAATTAGTAAAACAACGCAAATATTGTTCCAGGGTCTGATTAACTCGTTCCGTCTGTCCGTCAGTCTCGGGATGATACGCGCTGCTGAGTCCTTGTTCCACCCCTAAAATGGAAAGAAGTTCCCTCCAAAATTTAGAAACAAATTGGGTCCCCCTGTCAGAAATTAACTTAGTAGGTAATTGATGAATTTTCACCACGTGAGACATAAACGATTTCGCCAACCTTTGAGCTGTAGGCAAGGAAGGAAAAGGTACAAAATGAGCTTGTTTAGAAAACAAATCAACAACCACCCAAATGATAGTGTTCCCTTTGCTCGCAGGGAGGTCAGTAATAAAATCCATGGATACCACTTCCCATGGTCTCGATGGAGTAGGGAGTGGCTGTAGAAGACCAGGAGGCTTGCCCAATCTGGGTTTAGTCAAGGCACATGTTTGGCAGGACCGAACAAACATCAAGAGGTCTTTGCGCATATGTGGCCACCAGAACTGTCTGCGGATGAGTTGTAGAGATTTAACAAAACTCCAATGCCCTGCCAGTTTCGAACCATGAGCAGACTCCATCACCTCCCTCCTCATTGAAATAGGCACATACAGTTTGTCTCCAGAATAAATCAGACCATCAGGGCTACGGACACAATCAGGCAACGTTGTCAGGGAGGCATCATCCTCAACAGTCAAAGCAGACAGATATTTTTGGACCCAGGCCCCCCCCCCCACAGGGAAAAGGGAAGGCGTAGTCTCATCAGAGTGTGGAATTGCCCGCGCTTGCGCCCTGGTGACCACGGCCCCCCCCAGATGGGAGGGGGAAAAGACAGAGTCCATGATGATCTCACGCTGACTGTCATGTTGTGGGAGGCGTGAAAGCGCGTCAGCCAGGGAATTCGCCGCCCCAGGGAAATGACGAAGAGTGAATCGAAACTTAGCAAAGAAGTCCGCCCAACGAAGTTGCTTAGCGTTGAGAGAACGGGGGGATTTCAGCATCTCCAAATTCTTATGGTCAGTCCAGACTTCAAATGGCAGTTGCGCCCCCTCCAACCACTGCCTCCACGTGGAGAGAGCCAGCCGGATTGCTGACGCCTCCTTTTCCCAAATCCCCCAGTTTCGTTCAGCGTCAGAAAACTTTTTAGACACAAATGCGAGGGGATGTAAACGACCATCCTCCCCCTCCTGCAAAATCGCGGCCCCCATTGCCACATCCGAGGCATCAGTTTGGACAATGAATTTCTTAGTTTCATCAGGGCGCGCCAGCACTGGCTCAGAGGTGAACATCAGTTTAAGTTTCTCAAAAGCCTCTGCGCAAGCAGGGGACCATTTAAGCGGGGCGCCTGGTTTCGTAGCATCAAACCCCTTTCCCTTGGTTTTGAGCAAATCAGTCAGGGGAAGGGCAATTTGAGCGAAATTCTGGATGAAATTTCTGTAAAAATTGGCAAATCCGAGGAACATTTGCAATTGTTTGCGGGTCCTGGGGGGCTCCCAGTCAAGTACAGCTTGAATTTTAGCAGGGTCCATTTCAACCGTCCCCCCAGAGATGCGATAGCCCAAAAAGTCAATGCATGTCTTGTGGAATTCACATTTTGACAGCTTTGCAAACAAGTGGTGTTCATAAAGTCGTTTAAGGACCTTGCGCACCAATTTAATATGCGACGGGAGGTCCTGAGAGTACAGCAACACATCATCAAGGTAAAGGACCACTCCCTTGAATAGAAACTCATGTAGGACCTCATTGATAAGGTTCATGAAGACCCCCGGAGCCCCTTGAAGGCCGAAGGGCATAACGAGGTACTCAAACTGCCCCAAAGGGGTATTAAATGCAGTCTTGCTTTCATCCCCCTCCCGGATGCGCACACGGAAATATGCATCCCGGAGGTCAAGTTTCGAGAAGATTTTGCCCTTGGTGGCCTCAGCTACCAAGTCCTTGATTAGCGGGAGGGGGTAAGCATTGGATAAAGAAACAGCATTCAGACCCCTATAATCAGTGCACAATCTGAGCCCCCCGTCTTTCTTCTTTCGGAAAAGTACAGGCGCGGCGAAAGGGGAGGAAGCCGGGCGAATGAAACCTCGGGCTAGGTTTTTATCAATAAAGTTCCGCAGTTCAACTTTCTCAGCCGGCCCCATCGCATAAATTTTACCTTTGGGCAATTTACAGTCAGGCAAAAGTTCAATAGCACAGTCAGTCGAGCGATGGGGGGGCAATTCGTTAGCTTCCTCTTCGCCAAACACTTTCGCCAAGTCTCTATACTCTCGAGGCAAAGAAGCTAACTCTTCCGGTTGCAAAGTGCCGCAGGGGAACTGCGCGGTCGGCTGGTCCCCCCACGAGTCCACCCAGCAGTGATTTACACACTTAGCCGACACAAACTTGACAACCCCTTCTTCCCACAAGATGTAAGGGTCATGGGTAAACAACCAGGGACTCCCCAGAACTAAGTCGAATTGCGATTTAGGGGTGACAATGAAGGATCTGGATTCCCAATGATCGCCCGCCCCCAGCCGCAAAGCCATAGTCTCGTGCGTACAAGGTTCCATGGGTGCCCCATCCATCTGGGTAAAAATGATGGGAGACTTCAAGGGGGCTATCCCCGCTTCCAGTGCCAACAACACTCTAGGGCTGATGAGATCCCTCCCACACCCAGAATCAATCAACGCTCTCACCCTAACGTGGGTTCCCAGGAGCGGATTCATTAATGAGACAGTCACGAAAAATAGGGAAGGGGTTTCTCTCACCACCTTGGGCGCAGCATTAGAATGGCCTTGTCGTTTTGCGCCTCTCACAACAGGCCGTTGTCGTTTTCCGCCGTTTCAGGCACCACCTCTTCTTCTGACTCGGCAGCAGACGGATCGTTCCCCTCCGAGCCTTGGGCCGCCTGCAAAGCTTTGGAGAAACGCGGTTTAGCCATTCCCTTCTTCCCCGTCAGCGGTGTCTTCGGGCTTGGAGTAGGCGGCTGTACTTTACGGCTGCCACAATCCACAGCGAAGTGCCCCTTCTCCCCGCACTTGAGACAGAGCCCCATCTTCATACGTAGTTCTCGTGCTGATTCCGACAGGCGTTGAGGCTTGGGTTTGGAGGCACCGGCAGCGGCGGGTCTGTTGGTCGTAGCAGCCAGGTCGAGTTTGATGGTGGTGAGCCGGTCTTCCGCATTTTCAGCTTCCTGGGTCCAGGCCATTAGGGAGACAGGGTTGACAGTTTTCAGAACCGTTTCTCGGATATCTGCGTTGAGACCCAAGCGATACATCTCAGCTAATATATGGTCAGGGTAGTCTCGGAGCTTTGCGGCTTGCTTGTGGAATTCCAGAGTGTACTCGCGAACCGACTTCTTGTTCTGGCGATAGGTGCGGAGAAACGCTTTAGCCCTTTGACTCGCGTTGACATCTTCAAATCTCGCCCGCAGCGCCCACATGAATGCTCGCAAATTCAAAAGTTCCGGACCGCGGTCATTGTGCAGTCCAACATACCATGTGGCGGCGTCTCCTTTCAGTCTTGCCGAGATGACATCAATAAGACCAGCTTCATTTCGGAACAGGTGTCGACTTTCTTCTACGAATTTATGCACCCTCACCGTGAAGAAAGCGAGTTCATCTGGGTTGCCGTCGAAGGTAGCCTCCAGTAGATCCTTGGGTCTGGGCCGTGGAGGCCTTACCAACGGGCCCAGCTGAGCCGGAACTCCCCTGGGAGGGAAACCCGGCACAACCGGTGGCCCCGCTGGCATTGGCCTCAGTGGTGGCGGCAGACCCGGCACCGGCGGACCCCCCGGCATCGGCGGTTGCACAGGCACTTGCAGAGGCGGTCTCACTGGCGGCTGTACAGGTACCTGCTGCGCTGGAACTCCCGGTGCTTGCAGCGGTGGTCCCGTCAGCGGTTGAGCAGGCATCGGCGGCGCGGGAAGTCCCGGTGCAGGAGCAACTTGTTGCTGCGCGGCGTGTGCGTCAAGGAAATTAGCCATTCGAACGTCCATCATTCCCGGCAGACCTTCCATCACATCCTGGAATGCCCGCAACAAGTCTCTCACCGAGTCTTCCAGTTCTGCTAGTCGTTCCCCGGTGGTTTCTTCCGGGATGGGGTCCCGAGGGCGGTAGTCCGGGGGTGGGTCATAGTCCTCTTCCGTTGGGAAGACTCCGGTGCCCTCCTCATCTCCTGCGTGGCCCCGCGGTCCCGACGGCTCGAACATCCACTCCTCGAGGTCCCGCTCGGGGCTCCCCTTCTCCGAGGTAGCCCCCGGCTCCGGGAACAATCCCTTGTCAAATAGACTCTCACGTAATCCGCTCCCCCGACGGGAGTACACCTCACGGGTGCCCTGGGTGTTGTACATAGTCCAATCATCCTGCTGGTGAGTCTTCCGCGGACCCCATTGCGAAGGGGTCGGAGGCGGCCAAGACAGATGTGCAGGCAGGCGGGGAATCGCTCCCCCCACGGCACCCTCCAACGAGGCTGCAGTCGTGAACACCAAAGACGCGGAGGTTTGTGGGACCGATCCAGAGTCCCCCTCCGTGGTAGGTAGGTTTCCCTCAATTCCGCTCATGATCTCGCCAGATTCGGAACGATAGGAAAAAGAGAGTTCTAACAATATGTTGGATCCCCAAGCATCGAGAATAAATCCACGTTTTAAGAAAAGCAAAATTTATTTCAAAGCGTTGACGACATACTCAAACACGTTCTTTGTTAGAACTGGGGATACACAGTTAGATCAAGCATAATAAAGGAACTTCAAAGAGATACAGGTCCAATGAATAACTTTCCCGCTGGCGGGCTAATGAAACGGTTGCGCGCCCAGTCCATGGGAACCAGGCAGGATATTAGACATAACACAGGTGCAGTAGTCATGGGAAAAGCAATAGCCAAGCATTACAGCATCTTCTCCCCCACACAACCTCCAGCAGTTATCTTTTGCATTCCAACGCAGGAGTAGGATGATAGAAACCAAGCCGGGTGCAACAGGGAAAGAATATGTACACAGAGGTCACAGAAAACAGAATGGCAGCTTGCTGACAATTGGTTGTATTCTGCAAGTAGGATACTTTCAGTCAAAACCTGGATTGTATGTATGGATTGTGGGTGTTGACTACACAGTACCATAAATATGAGCTGTTAGTATTCTTCTGATACCTTTACTCTTTCCTTGACTTTTGTCCTTTGTCTATTATCATATCAGTTTCCTTTGTCAATTTTGTTTTTAAAATAAAGCAAAATGTTTGTTGTAAAGATGAAATTTGTGTGGGAGATTCCATCTGTTTAGAACTCCTTGTACCTAATCTAAGGAATTCAAGAATGGATTTCTCACATTGAATATGAGTTGACTAAAACTAAAGCTGTGCTGAAATTAACTCCCAAATGTCATTGTCTTGACAGTGGGTTATAAAGAGCCTTTTGGTAAGAATATAGCGTTTCTTGATCATTGATGTTTAATTCAGTGGCCTTGACAGATATTTAGATTTATGTGTAAAAATCTCTGATATTAAACTAATAGATTAAAATTTATTTGATACAAAACTAAATATGTATATATGCAGAATACTTAGCATCACTTCCCAAATTATAGTTTTATGGGACGAGAATACTCCCACTGGGTTAAGGAAAAATCTGATAAACCACCAACATCCTAGTTTATATTACTACTGATATAATGATTTTTAAAGGTTAACTCTGGTAGGCGAAATGTGTAGAAATGGTTTCTAGAAGAGTGTAATCCTGTGACATCCCAATTGTTGTTAAGGTGTTGGTAGAATTATGTCTGTACAAACTCAGTGAGTTTATATCTAATTTCAGAGTTATGCATAGGATTATTTAATAGCATATGAGAATCTGAGTTTTAAATGCAACTTTTCTGGATATGCTCTTACTGTGTTATCACTCTAACTAGTTTCCAGTATATCCAAAGTAAGAGACAGGAGAGACGTGTAATTGAAGTCTGAATAGTTCATCTTTGCCTTTAATTTCATTGCATACCTTTGCAGTTCACATCATAGTGGGCTCAGTAATATCAGTATCATGAGGGCTTAACTAATAATGGCTCATGTGCTTAGCACATATCTCACTGATTGGATTTAATTGTATGGGCATCATCAATATTTCAAACACAGTTATAGCAATTGGAAGTTACTTTAGGAAGCTTGGATGTTTATCAGGAGCTGGGAATTATTTTATTTATTTACAAAGTTTATATCCCACCTTTCTGCCCTCACAAGGACCACCAACACTAAGAATTTAAAACATATAAATGCACATTTTAAAACTTAATATCAACCTCCCAAATATACATCATTAAAACAAAGCAGAATTAAAATATGTACAGAGACATATAAACATTGGTAAGGGAAGAGGGATAATTGACGGAATTACTCAAATAGTATGGGATTAAATGTTGGTGGCATTAATGATAAAGATAGAATGAGATCCAACTCTATTTCTTTCTCCATATTCCTGGAGGCAGTTGGTGGGTTAGACAGCAGTAACTAATCAAAGACTCAGTCCAGCTAAGACAGAGATATTGATGATGGTGATGTCAGTTGATTCTGAAGCTGATGTTTTTCTTGTCCTGGGTGAAGTCATATACCCTTAAGTAGTTTTGTAGCTAGGAAATGTTTCTTCATTCAACTTGACCCTTGGATGATGGTGTGTCCATGGCCAGAAAAACTTTTTATCAGCTGCTTGTTAGACTAGCTACATTATCTTCTCAAGAATTTCACATTGCCAGCATCACTTGTGCCTTGGTAAATTCCAGAGTAGGATGTTGCAACACTCTCTTCATGGGTCTGCCTTTGAAAAGTGTTCAGAAGCTGAAGCTGGCCCAGAGAGCTATGAGAAGATTGACAGTATGCTGCTACTTTCTGCCTATAATGCTTATTCTCAGACCTATACACTGGCTTCCGGTTGATTATTGTTGCAGTTAAATGGTTGTGTTGTTCCTGCAAAGTTATATGCTTTTTGGGAAGGAGAATCCAAAATACCATATTCTCCCATATGAACTGACTTGTGAACTTCATTTTTCCCCTGTCCCCCTGCTGTACTGCGCCCCCATAAAAGTTCATTGCCTCTATGGAACACCCTTTCATTGGCGGCACACAGCTTGTGGAATTTGTCCACATGGAAGTCCATCAGGCTGTCTTGTTCCACTTTTTCTGAACATTGAGCACTATTATTTTCAGGAGAACTTTTGAGGGGAAGATGGATTAGATAGCTGTGCTCTTTTTGCTTGTTCAGTCTGGTGTAGATTGCTTGATTCAGTATTTTAATGTTGCCCTGTACATATTTTAGTTGTGTGATGCTGTTTTCAAGATTAACCCTCTTGTGTGCCTCATGGAGACGGATTGGTAGGATATGTGTTTAAACAGATACTCTAATGATTAATATATGGATAGAGGATTTGCTGCTTTGAATTACAAAAAATATTTCATTTTTGTTCAGAATAGTTCTTTGATTACAAATACCAGTATGTTATTAGTAGTAACGTGCTTTCAAATGTATACAGCCCTTTTTGAATATTTATAAACTGTATATAGTAATTGACATTTGAAGCCCTACCTTAAGGACACAAGTGGTTTAAATATATTTAATTAAGGATAGACACTGAGTACAATAATTTGTTATTGTATGTTGTACTGTGATTTTTTTTTTGTACAGTCATGCTTTTAAGACTATCATCCTGATGTTTTTCAGAACGCTCTCAGGGAAGAAATATTTGAAGAAGATCTTAGTACCACTATTTTGTTTGTAGAGGGTAAGCTTTTGATATTTCCTGAAAAACAATGGCTTAGATAAAATGTCAGAGACAATTGGTAGACAGACTTATATATATCATACAATTTTCCTAATTCACAGTGGTTTTATCAGAGTGAGCTGCCTTTTAAATTACCGAAATGTGTCTTGCAAATTAGGCAGAAATTTTAAATTAAAATACTACTAAATACCTAGAAAAATTTATTAGGCCATGTCATCCAGCAATCCATGCTGATTTGTCACTAATTCTGACATTTGGCTGGTGCCGTAATTGAAGGACATATCTCCTCCATTCTGTATCTTTAAAACATCCTAACTTCTGTATTTCTTGTTCTTAGGTGCTAAATCTTTACATTAGTATTTTGCTTTGTAAGCTTTCTTTTTTAAACTTGAGATTGCCCCTTGCTAATAACTCATACAAATACTGTTCTTACTGTTATTTAGAGCTTCTCTATGTGCATCTTGGGAACAGGCCCTTGTGCTCTGGGCACCCATTTGCTTCTTGAAGTACATGTCTCTCTTGCACCTAGAGGCATTTCCTGCCTTCACGTTTTGTAATGTGCCTAAAGGTATATGCCTTTCCCCCCCCAGAAGTGCCCTCTTGTGGTCATAGAGCAGAGTTATTTTCTACTTTGGGTAAAATCCACAGTTTTTCAAGTTTTTGCAAAGATGGTGAAGGCTAAAACACTTTAAAAGAAACGTTTGACTATTTAAATCTAGTAAGGTCTATTGCTGCTGATGATTTAATTTAGGAAAACCAGTGAAGGCATCTGACAAAAGGGCTGATTTAGTTTACTGTGCTGCTATGACTGCAGGTGGGTGGTTATATGTTTTAATGCTGTCCCTTAAAAATTCCTGTATAATAGAAAACTAAATGTCAAGAAGGAAGCGGATTCCTTTATGTGTTAGTTTGCTCTGTGTTTGGGATTTTTCCTATTGTTGGCTCTATTACTGTTTGATGTGATAAAATCCAGGAACATTTGCATTATGCAATAAACTGTTTGTCTAGACCAGACCTTTATGGTTTCTTGGTTATACAATTGTATTGTATCACATGAAGCAATATAAATGCCAATATTTAGCATGCCTAACATTTGAAGATTGTTTCTAAAATGGTTAGGAATGGATCCAGTCATAATTGATAACCAGGTTAAGGCTGGTTGAGGGACTTGAGAAAGAGAATGTGCAATCCTGTCTTTTATCCAGATGTGATGGGCAGTCAGCACTAGGTCCCCGTGTCTGATCTGCTGAGTGTTGGGGTGCTTCAGTGATATTTGGAAGTCTGGGGAGATTTTGTAGTCTAGGGATAGGATACTTTTTGTGGATCAAATGAAAGGATTTTTTAAAAAAATCATGTGTACCAAAGTGAGGGGGAATGGAGAGACACGAAGATTTACTAGGAACACAAAGATTTACTAGGAACAAGGTGGACTCCATCAGTGCTACTTGCACCTCAGAGGCATGCCTCTGATTTTTGGGCAGTGAACTGACTTTGCTTGCTGACTAAAATGGTCTAACATGATGCTGTTTAGAATGTATCTTAAGGATTGCCTGCCTCTGTTGCAGTTATTATTGCAGCTATCAGCAAATGTATAACTTGGTGGTAAAGTGAGGATACAGGGCATTCCAGTCTTGAAGAAGAAATGTGTTTGCCAGATTGAGGTGTTCGAGAAGCAGTTTTGGATAGCGTGAAAGACCTAGGATGTCCACTGATTGGGAGAGAGCCATTCAGCATTGGTATGAAAGACAGGCATACTAGTTGCAGTTGAAAGAATCCATCCAGTTCTTGAATTTACTCACTGAAGATGTTACACAATTAAAAGTTTGTTTACATTTCCTCAATTAAACCTGAACATTTAAGATGTGATAGCAGGGCCAGTTGTGGAGAAGAATAAAAAATTGGTATAGCACAAATGACCCTCTGGAATGTTGCTCACCTAAATGTGAGATTGGATGACTTCCAGAGAAGGATGAGATCCACATTAGTATGATATGAAGGGTGACTTCACTTGTGCATTGTCAGCACAGGACTGGAAAAATATTTAAGGGTGATAGCACACCTTTCTAGGTGTCCCATATAAAGGAACTTGGAAACAATCATTGAAATTGATCAGCTGTGGATTTAAGATACACAAAATACAATTTTGGTAGAATATAATACTTTTTATCAACCTACATTTATTTTATTGCTTTGATAACATAAAATGCTTGGTGGATAATTTAAGCATTTAAATTGGTAAAATTTGACATATGTATGCCATTTGAAAATTTTAATGTCTTCATTTTCTACAAGAAAAATTGTGAATATAAACAATATTAGAGACAGAGAGATGTCGGAAAAAGAACTCGGAGATTAAAAAGCACATTTAGTATTGAGAAAAAAAAGTAGGATATTTGGACAGCCAGTCGTACTGGGATTGCTATAGTATATTTAGATACATGTTTAACTTTAAAGACACTGAACTCTTCAATAGTATATTATATGGATTACAGCATATCGTGTACAAAAACAGATCCATGAAAATATATTGTATATGTCTAAAGTATATGCAGGAACTGTTCTAATACAGAGTCATAAAATCTTCAGTTTGAGTAAAATCTTGCCTTAAAAAACATTTCACTCATTCAAAATAACATACTGGAGTATTTTAGTGATCTTCAGTTTCCAATTTTTCTGTTGGACAAAACTCATAAAAAGTTGTAAGGGGACATGGGTGCATTTT
Organism: Gekko japonicus; assembly: GCF_001447785.1. Classification (NCBI taxonomy): domain Eukaryota; kingdom Metazoa; phylum Chordata; class Lepidosauria; order Squamata; family Gekkonidae; genus Gekko; species Gekko japonicus. Next base: position 589,671 of record NW_015168655.1, read on the forward strand.
TTAGTCCATCATATCTCTGACAGTGGCCAGTACAGAAATATGGAGAGGACATGATAGACATTAGCGATAATAGCAAAAAAGAAAAACAACAGGTTCCAAGGCTGAATGTCTGTGATGTGTAATGCAGCAGAAAGAGGGACAGAGTAAGGCTGAAGGATAAGAAACTTTCATCATTGTTTTCATTTTGAGATGTTGTGCAGGAATTAATCAGACATCTGAAAGAACATTGGGAATTTTTCTTGTAAAAGTTGTAGGACTAGCTATGCAAATAAATGTAATCACACAAGCTGTTGGAAACTTTAGAGTGAGGAAGAATAAAGTACCAAAGATGTGGGTTCTTTTGGAACACAGCAGAGAATAGGACTAGGAAAATAACAGTGGCATATGACTTTTCCCATTTACCCCTGAGATGATGGGTTGTTAGAACTGTATTTAACTTGTCTTGCACACCTTACACAAGAACCCCATAGTTATTTAAATAGTTTGACACTGTAAGATAAAAACTTCAAGTAAGATTCAGCATACAGATAATAGTGGGGTCATCTCTCTTTGGATATTAATTTCTATGCAGTGGAGAAAGTTGGGGAGGATCTGGAAAGGTGTGTACAGGCAGTCAGTCACAAATGCAGGGCTTGATCCTGATCACCATTACTGGGGAAGTGACATGTGAACAGGCTTTAAGAAGGAGCAGCTATACAGACATCTGAGATGCAGGAATCATCTCCAAAATGAAAAAGCCTGTTATCATCCCTGAACTCAAAATATACTGGTACAGACATAAAATGCATTGGAAACGTAAAATACTTTATCCTGACTTGACTGAATCTTGTGAGGTATCATAAGCCACACACACACACATTTTAAGAACACTCCTTTAGTGTACTTTCAGTTTGTGTTATGTGGATACATTTGCTAAGAACCGAAGGATGGGAGTGAAGAAAAGTACAGAGTTCTGCATCCTTCTTTTCCTGTGCAGCAGAGGAATTGCTATATGTAAGACAGTGCTGTATAAGTGCCTAGTGTGAAAGAAGTGAAAAGTACACTTGGGCTGCAATCTTGTGCATGCATACTTGCGAGTAAATCCTATTGAATGGAACAACTTCTGATGATACGTGCATAGGATTGGGCTGTGAGAGACGTCTAAACAGTTGGAGAAATTGTAATGTAGAAGTAGAAATAGACAGTTCTGGATTCCTTTACAAATGGAGCCATTTAGAAGACTTTGGGTTTTAGTGGAGAACACTATCATAGTGCAATAGATCAGGGTTTCCCTACCTGTGGGTCAGGACCCAAAAGTGAACTGTGAAGCCTCTGAAAGTGGGTCCCAGGCCAGCACTTGCTAAGGGCTGCTCCTTCTCTTTTTTCCTCCTTGCCAATCTTTTTTAATCTGTCTTGACTTTCTTCTCCCCCTGCACTACACTTAACTGAGGCATGTTGCTTGGGGGTTACCTTTGTTGTTGTTCAGTCACACAGTCGAGTCCGACTCTTCGTGATCCCATGGACCACATCACGCCAGGCCCTCCTGTCTTCTGCCATCATCCAGAGTTTGCTCAATTTCATGTCGGTTGCATCGATAACACTGTCTAACCATCTCATCCTTTGCCGTCCCCTTCTTCTTTTACCTTCAATCATTCTCAGCATCAGGGTCTTTTTCAGGGAGTGCTCCCTTCTCATTTGGTGGTCAAAGTATTTGTGCTTCAGCTTCAGTATCTGGCCTTCCAGGGAACAGTTAGTGTTGATTTCCTTTAGGATTGACTGATTTGATCTCCTTGCAGTCCAGGGGACTTTCGAGAGTCTTCTCCAGCACCATAATTCAAACACATCTATTCTTCGGTTCTTGGCCTTCCTTATGGTCCAAATCTCACAGCCATACATTACTACTGGGAATACCATTGCTTTGACCATGCGGACTTTTGTTGGCAGGTTGACGTCTCTACTTTTTATTATGCTAAGTTTGCCATAGCTTTCCTCCCAAGAAGCAGGCATCTTTTAATTTCATGGCTGCAGTCACCATCTGCCATGCTCTTGGATCCCAGGAACGTGAATTCTGTCATTGCTTCCATGACTTCCCCAAGGAGTGATGGGTCCGGATGCCATGATCTTAGTTTTTTGATGTTGAGTTTCAAGCCAACTTCTGCGCTCTCCTCTTTCACTCTTAGCAAGAGGCTCTTTAGGTCCTCTTCACTTTCTGCCATGAAAGCGGTATAATCGGCATATCTGAAGTTGTTGATGTTTTTCCCGGCAATTTTAATTCTGACTTGTGATTCATCCAGGCTGGCATTTCACATGATGTACTCTGCATATAAATTAAATAAGCAGGGTGACAATATACATCTTTGTCATACTCCTTTTCCAATACTAAACCAATCAGTTGCTCCATATCTGGTTCTAACTGTTGCTTCTTGATACAGGTTTCTCAAGAGACATGTGAGGTGGTCTGGTACTCCCATCTCTTTAAGATGTAGATGTTTTCTGGTACTCCCTTGCTTTTTCCAGAATCCAGTGAATGTTGGCGATTTGGTCTCTAGTTCCTCTACCTCTTCGAAACCCAGCTTGTACTTCTGGCAGTTCTCTGTCTACATACTACTGAAGCCTAGTTTGTAGGCTCTTGAGCATGACTGTGCTAGCGTGTGAAATGAGTGCAATTGTGCGATAGTTTGAACATTCCTTGGCATTGCCCTTCTTTGGGATTGGAATGTAAACTGACCTTTTACAATCCTGTGGCCACTGTTGTGGTTTCCAAATTTGCTGGCATATTGAGTGCAGCACTTTAACAGCATCACCTTTTAGGACTTTGAATAGCTCAGCTGGGAACTCCATCTCCGCTAGCTTTGTTGTTAGTAATGCTTTCTAAGGCCCAGGTCAGTGATCACACTGTTGTGGTTGTCAAGGACATTGAGATCCTTTTATAGTTCTTCTGTGTATTCTTGCAATCTCTTCCTAATCTCTTCTGCTTCTGTTAGGTCCCTACCGTTTTTGTTCTTTATCATGGCCAGCTTTGCAAGAAATGTTCCCTTGATTTCTCCAATTTTCTTGAAAAGATCTCTAGTCCCCATTCTATTGTTTTCCTCTATTACTTTTCATTGTTTATTCAGGAAGGCCTCCTTATCTCTCCTTGCTGTTCTTCGGAAATCTGCATTCGGTTGGGTAAATCTTTCCTTTTCACCTTTCGCTTTCTTTCTTTCCTCTGCTATTTGTAATGCCTCATCAGACAGCCACTTTGCTTTCTTGCATTTCTTTTTCTTTAGGATGGTACTGATTGCTGCCTCCTGTACAATGTTATGACCCTCCATCCATAGTTCTTCAGGCACTCTGTCTATCAGATCTAGTCCCTTAAACCTATTATTTACCTCCACTGTATATTTATAAGGAATGTGATCTGAAGTCAAACCTGAATGGCCTAGTGGTTTTCCCAACTTTTTTCAGTTTAAGCCCGAATTTTGCAATGAGTAACTCATGATCTGAGCCAAAGTCAGCTCTAGGTCTTGTTTTTGTAGAGCTTTTCCATCTTTGATTGCAAATGATATAATCAATCTGATTTCAGTGTTGCCCATCTGGTGATGTCCATGGGTAGAGTCACCTCTTAGGTTGTTAGAAGAGGGTGGTCGCTATGACCAGCATATTCTTTTGACAAAACTCTTGTTTGCCCAGCTTCATTTTGTTTTCCAAGGCCAAACTTGTCTGTTATTCCAGTTACCTTTTGACTTCCTACTTTAGCATTCCAGTTCCCTATGATGATATGGACATCTTTTTTTGGTGTTAGTTTTAGGAGGTGTTGTAGGTCTTCATAGAACTGGTCCACTTTAGCCTCCTCTGCGTCAGTGGTTGGGGCATAGACTTGGATTAATGTGATGTTGAATGATTTGCCTTGGATTCAGACCGAGATCGTTCTGTTGTTTTTGAGACTGTATCCCATTACTGCCTTTTTCACTCTCTTGTTGACTATAAAGGTCTCACCATTTTTTCAATGGGATTCTTGGCCACAGTAGTAGATATAATGGTCACCTGAGTTAAATTCGCCCATTCCCGTCCACTTTAGTTCACTGATTCCCAAGATGTCGATGTTCAGTCTTACCATCTCATTTTTTACCACATCCAGCCTACCTTGATTCATAGGTCTTACATTCCAGGTTCCTATGCAGTATTGTTCTTTGCAGCACTGGACTTTCCTTTCACCATCAGACACATCCACAGCTGAGTGTCCTTTTGGCTTTGGCCCAGCCGCTTCACTCTTTCTGGAGTTACTTGTACTTGCCCTCTGCTCTTCCCCAGTAGCATATTGGACACCTTCAGACCTGAGGGGCTCATCTTCCGGTGTCATATCTTTTAGCCTTTTGTTACTGTCCATGGGGTTTTCTTGACAAAGATACTGTAGTGGGTTGCCATTTCCTTCTCCAGTGGATCGTGTTTTGTCTGAGTTCTTCGCTGTGACCTGTTCGTCTTGGGTGGCCCTCCACAGCCTCATCAAACCACACAAGCCCCCTCGGCGCATCAAGGCAGCAATCCATGAGAGAGGGGGGTTACCTAGCGACTTCTAAAATGACCACTGTGCAACATAGATTCTCAAGATCTCTGTGGCATATTTTCCTTAAAGAAATAGATTTCTATGACTAAGTTTTTTCTTTTTTTCTTTTGTCACAACAAACACATAATCATACATTAAGAAAATATAATAAAGAGGGAGAAATGAAAAATACAATCAAATCAAAATAAAATGAAGAGAAATTAAGGTTTTTTAATTATTTAAAATGATTTTAAAAGATTAGTATTTGTACAAGACCAAGTATGGAGCTGTAAAGTAAGACTTAAAGTATAGAATTGTGTTGTGGGATTTGTGAAGCTAATATGTGATATGGCCTACCAGTATTCCTTCGAGGAAAAAGTGATTTGTTTGTAGTTAAATTAACAAAGGATTCACCAAAGGAGCTTGGACACTTAAAAGCTTATACAACCAATATTTTCTTGGTCTCTGAGGTGCTACTGGACTCAAATCTAGCTTTTCTACTGCAGACCAACATGGCTACCCTATGAAACTACCTTCAAGGGTTCATAGTGTAATCCATGTTTCTATATTACCGTGTCAAGTGATGTTGCAGGATATAACACTGTGTGGTAGAATTCAAACCATGTTGGGAGGAAATGGGAAGTAGGGGGAGGGCTATCAATCCATTATTTAATTACTAAAATGGGAGATTTCAGAGTTACATCTGCTTATAAATCACTCATACACTGTAATACCATATAGGTAGATGTGTCTCTTACTCACCATTGAGAGAAACATCATCTGCATGCACCATAATACTCTTTCACCTGTTTGCTGTCTTGGCATTTACAGCCAATATTTTTTACCTCAGATTTATGTATGTCCTCCCAGAGATCTTTCTATAGTGAGATGTGGCAGGGCTTAAAATTACCTAGTTACTATGTCCCCTTAGGATTTTGTCCTTCAGTAGTGAAGTACAAAAGTACACAGTGTTCCGTGCGCCTTGGTGTTTAGTTATGCCGGCCACATGACCACGGAAACGTCTTCAGACAGCGCTGGCTCTTCGGCTTTGAAACGGAGATGAGCACCGCAACCCTAGAGTCGGATTCGACTGGCTTTCGAGCAAGGGAACCTTTACCTTTTTAGTGAAGTACATCTTTTCTATAGAAGTACATCTCTTTTTATAGAAGGAAGTTTGAAACTTAAAGCCAGCCTCAGCATCGTGCCTGTTCAGTCTTTTAGGTCTATTCCAAGAATTGGGGAAGTGATAAGGGCTGGACAGTGTTGCACTTTCTGAACATGGTCAGATGTACATACTATTTCATACGGCAAAAAAGCTCGCAGTTAATGATTTAAAGTGACATCAGACTGAGACTGGACACTTCTTTTTGTGCTCTGTTCCCTCTGATCCCTACCGCAATCCTGTTTATGCTGTAGACAGAGGGAACAATCTGAAGTATATATCTTAATCAGATTTTCTACCTAATTCTTTCAGTTTTAGCCACAGTGGGGGGGGGGAGCACAAATAAGAAGGAACACAATAAAGATCATGGGAACAGGGTATCCAAGGATGACTGCAGTTTATAAGGGGTTAAATAGCTCACAACAAAAGTAAGCTCTAGAAGCCTTTCTGTGTAGTTTCCTTTCTCTTATCATTTACAAGGCTGCCTTATTCGTTGGGTCACATGGTAAATTTCTGGTACTGAATGGGGTGTTGGTGCCGGTGCATGCCTGTTCTTTAGGATACACTGTACCCCTGGAATAACATTTCAGGGAACATTTGGGGCTGTAGCAGAGGGAGGGAGAAAAGAAAATCCTGTTCTGCTGTGAGAAATCTCTTCTATTACAATAAATTATCACAGTGTTTAACTCTATGTCTCTGCAAGAGATTCAGAGAAGGAATCCGGTGTTTAACTCTATGTCTCTGTAAGGAAAAGAGTGAAGTCTTTTTATTTAAAAACAAGCGCAAGAGATTCAGAGAGGGAATCTGGTATATTGCCTCCAGGCTGCCCCCCCCCCCAAAGTAGAAAGCCTGCTTTTCCATCACTGCCGCTGGGAGATCTACATACACACTGTTGTAGATTGTCACTATTGTGTGCCACTTAACTATCGGTGTATATTGTATAAGTGGAGTTTAAAAGATTAATAATAAATGTCTAAACTTGATAATATTACTATTCATAAAGGTTATAGGGTTGTATGCTTTAGACAGGTGATATCAATTTCTCTTGGAGTAATTTGGAAGTAAGAATTAAGAGAAGCCTGTAACTATTTATGCTTAGGTGGCTTTTTAACTAAAAAAATTGTTTCCACTTCAATATATACCTTCTTTTTGCTGCTTTTATCCTAGTTAGTTATTGTTGTTGCCTTGGAAATCACAATGTTTTATAATAGCGCATGAGGGGATCACTGCTACTGAATTATTTGAGGCATATTTTTGGTCATTAACACAGTTCTGTTGAAGTCAAGTTTGTGCAACTAATTGCCTAATCCAGAGAGATTAATGTTACGTATATGTACAGCTGTGCATGGAAATATACCATGCTGCTTAGATGATGGATGTGATCAGCTTTGACATTGCTAAAGGTTTTCTTTTTGAATAGCTCTCTCTTATTGCATCAGGTCATGTTCAGAAGAATGCTTCATACATGATTGCCTGTCTTATGATAAAGATCACCCTTCCTATATCAGCTGTATTTGACTGGAAGCAAGTCCCATTTACTTCAGTGGAGCATGCTTTAACAAATGTTTTTAATATTAGAGCATCAAATTTACGTAACATTTTTGATCAAGATTCCTCTCAGTCAATTAAACTTGTACTTACAGATGAAATAGTTCTGTTCCTCTTCTTTAGTCACAAAAAGAAACAGTAACAGTCAGGTGTATAAGAGTTTCATTTAAAAATGTACCGAAAGTACTATAAATAGCTTGTTTAAAATATAAAGATGGTTATCCTTTACAGATTATTATGGTTATATTTACACAGCAATTTATTAATTTATCCATTTATAGCCCACCTTTCTCACTGAGATTCAAGGTGGATAACAAAAGATAGAGAACAGTTAGTAATAAATGCAGATAATATTGTATAGCTTTGCCTTGCTTAAAGGCATCTGATATTATGTGTGTTGAACTCATTTCAGTATTTTTAATGGAAAGAATTGTTAATTAACAATTATCTTTTCCTTTTCTTTCAGACACCTGTACCTGAACACTTAATTGCAAGCTTGAAAATCTAAGAAACTGAAACTTGTTCTGTGAGCTTGAAGATAAATTTTCAGTGTGTAAAGGCACTTTTAAGAATGAAAACTGCATCCAGTTACGTTAGTGAATATAGAATAATGAGAAGAACACTATGATGGCAAAGAACAAAGAGCCTCGCCCTCCATCCTATGCTATTAGTGTGGTTGGACTTTCTGGAACTGAAAAAGACAAGGGGAACTGTGGAGTCGGGAAGTCATGTTTGTGCAATAGATTTGTGCGTTCAAAAGCAGATGAATATTACCCAGAACATACCTCTGTGCTTAGCACAATTGACTTTGGCGGACGAGTTGTTAATAATGATCACTTCTTATACTGGGGTGACGTAACACAATGTGGAGAGGATGGAATAGATTGCAAAATTCATGTTATTGAACAGACTGAGTTCATTGATGATCAGACTTTTTTGCCTCATCGAAGTACGAATTTACAACTCTATATAAAACGTGCAGCTGCAACCAAATTGCAGTCAGCAGAAAAACTTATGTATATTTGCACAGATCAGCTTGGATTGGAGCAGGACTTTGAGCAAAAGCAAATGCCTGAAGGGAAGCTAAACATTGATGGATTTGTTTTGTGCATCGATGTAAGTCAAGGATGCAACAGGAAGTTTGATGATCAACTTAAGTTTGTGAATAACCTCTATATTCAGCTATCAAAATCTAAAAAGCCTATAATAATAGCAGCAACTAAATGTGATGAATGTGTGGAACATTATTTACGAGAGGTTCAGGCATTTGCTTCAAATAAGAAGAACCTTCAGGTAGTTGAAACATCAGCTAGATTCAATGTCAATGTAGAGACATGTTTTACTGCATTGGTACAAATGATGGATAAAACCCGTGGTAAGCCTAAAATAATTCCCTATCTGGATGCCTATAAAACACAAAGACAACTTGTTGTTACTGCAACAGATAAATTTGAGAAACTTGTGCAGACTGTTAGAGACTACCATGCAACATGGAAAACTGTTAGTAATAAACTGAAAAATCATCCAGATTATGAAGACTACATTAATTTAGAGGGAACCAAAAAGGCCAAAAATACTTTCTCAAAACACATAGAACAGCTTAAACAAGAACATATAAGAAAACGAAGAGATGAATATATTAATACATTACCAAGAGCTTTTAACACCCTTTTGTCAAATCTTGAAGAGATTGAGCATTTGAACTGGTCTGAAGCTTTGAAATTAATGGAAAAAAGACCAGATTTCCAACGATGTTTTGTGGTTCTGGAAAAAACACCTTGGGATGAAACTGACCATATAGATAAAGTAAATGATAGGAGGATTCCATTTGACCTTTTGAGCACACTAGAAGCTGAAAAAGTCTATCAAAATCATGTACAACATCTAATATCAGAAAAGAGGAGAGTTGAAATGAAGGAGAAATTCAAAAAAACACTTGAAAGAATACAGTTCATTTCTCCAGGGCAGCCCTGGGAAGAAGTTATGTGTTTTGTAATGGAGGATGAGGCATTTAAATATATTACAGAGGCAGATAGCAGGGAAGTGTATAGCAGGCATCAACGGGAAATAGTTGAAAAAGCCAAAGAGGAATTTCAGGAAATGCTTTTTGAACATTCAGAACTGTTTTATGACTTAGATTTGAATGCAACACCTAGTTCTGATAAAATGAGTGAAATTCATGCAGTTCTGAGTGAAGAACCTAGGTACAAAGCTTTACAGAAACTTGCACCTGATCGAGAGTCTCTTCTCCTTAAACATATAGGATTTGTGTATCATCCCACTAAAGAAACATGTCTCAGTGGCCAAAACTGCATGGACGTTAAAGTGGAACAGCTACTAGCCAATAGTCTCATACAACTGGACCATGGACGCTTAAATTTGTATCACGATAGTGCCAACATTGATAAAGTTAATCTTTTCATTTTGGGTAAAGATGGTCTTTCACAAGAGTTGGCAAATGAGATTCGGACACAATCCACAGATGATGAGTATGCCTTAGATGGAAAAATATATGAACTTGATCTTAGACCAGTTGATGCAAAATCACCTTATCTTTTGAGTCAGTTATGGACTTCTGCCTTCAAACCACATGGATGTTTCTGTGTGTTTAATTCTATTGAATCACTCAATTTTATTGGTGAAAGCATTGGGAAAATACGGACAGAGGCATCTCAAATAAGAAGAGACAAGTATATGGCCAGTCTTCCATTTACGTTAATATTAGCTAATCAGAGAGAGAGTGTCAGTAAGAATTTGCCTATTCTAAGACACCAAGGACAGCAATTGGCAAATAAGTTGCAGTGTCCTTTTATAGATGTGCCTGCTGGTACCTACCCACGTAAATTTAATGAGGCTCAAATAAAACAAGCTTTGAGGGGAGTTCTGGAAGCGGTTAAACACCATTTTGATGTTGTAAGCCCTGTTCCTATAATTAAAGACCTGTCGGAAGCTGATTTGAGAATTGTAATGTGTGCCATGTGTGGAGATCCATTCAGTGTAGATCTTATTCTTTCACCCTTCCTTGATTCTCATTCATGTAGTGCTGCTCAGGCTGGTCAAAATAACTCTCTAATGCTTGATAAAATTATTGGTGAAAAAAGGAGGCGAATACAGATTACAATATTATCATATCATTCTTCAATTGGTGTCAGAAAAGATGAACTAGTTCATGGGTATATATTGGTTTACTCTGCTAAGCGGAAAGCATCTATGGGAATGCTTCGAGCATTTCTTTCAGAAGTACAAGATACTATTCCTGTCCAGCTGGTGGCTGTTACTGACAGTCAAGCAGACTTCTTTGAGAATGAAGCGATCAAAGAATTAATGACTGAGGGGGAACACATAGCTACTGAGATTACTGCTAAATTTACAGCTTTGTATTCTTTATCTCAGTATCACCGTCAGACTGAGGTTTTCACGTTATTCTTCAGTGATGTGTTGGAGAAGAAAAACATGATTGAAAATTCCTATGTATCTGATAGTACAAGAGAGTCAACACATACAAGTGAGGATGTTTTCCTGCATTCTCCCAAAAGGAGCTCTGTTGCCTACAGTGGCTATCCAGATTCAGAAGATGATACAGAAGCCCCACCTCCTTACAGCCCAATTGGAGATGATGTACAGCTGCTACCAACACCCAGTGATCGCTCAAAATATCGTTTAGATTTGGAAGGCAATGAATATCCTGTGCATAGTACACCACTTAATTGTCATGATCATGAACGCAATCATAAAGTGCCTCCTCCTATAAAGCCGAAGCCAATTGTACCCAAGACAAATGTGAAAAAACTGGATCCAAACCTGTTAAAAACAATTGAGGCAGGCATTGGTAAAAATCCAAGAAAATCTAGAATGCCTCTGGCATCAGCTGATGATCTAGATCAGTCTGATAATTATGCAGAACCTATAGACACTATTTTCAAGCTTAGAGGTGTTACTGATGATATCTACGCAGTTCCTGATGATAGTCAGAATCGTATGATTAAAATTCAAAATTCATTTGCTATAAATAATGCCCAAGGTGATGAGGAAAATGGGTTTCCTGACAGAATTTCCAGGACCCATGGAGAAAGAAGACCTTCAAAATACAAATATAAATCTAAAACACTATTTAGCAAGGCCAAATCTTATTATCGGAGAGCACATTCAGATGCAAGTGATGATGAAGCTTTTACAACCTCTAAAACAAAAAGAAAAGGAAGACATCGTGGCAGTGAAGAAGATCCACTTTTGTCCCCTGTAGAAACATGGAAAGGTGGCATTGATAACCCAGCAATTACATCAGATCAAGAACTGGATGATAAAAAGATGAAGAAGAAAACTCAGAAAGTGAAGGAAGACAAGAAAGTAAGTGTTTACTGTTATTTTGTTCAGTCTTTAAGTGGCTCTTCCTCTTTTACATCAGTGTTTAACTTGTCTTTTTCACACCACAGACTTAAGTTAAGAACCTCAGCTGTAGTTCTGATTTGCTGCATATGTGTATTTCAAATATTATTCAGAATGATAACTAGTGGCAAAGGTAACACTTAAAATTGTTGCTCTTGTCGCTGAGGTAGAACCACTTTAACAAGTGAGAATTAATTTAGATTCTTTTGGTGTTGAATTCACAGCTGATGGAGGTCAGTTTTAAACAATGCATAGGGAGGTACATGATTTAATGTGTGATTTGGTCTGCAGGTGTTTTATTTCTGTTATATAAATAGCGATGTAGTTCAGGCATGAGTGAATGTTAACATTTAAAATACTACTTTTTTCTGAATCAAGCACTTACAATGTGAAAATTAAGAGATGGATTCCTTCAAAAAAATGTTCCTATATACTCGGAGTTGTAGCTTACTGGTTTTCTGCTGACACATCTACCCTGAGAACTTAAAGCCCAAATTAGTTTGCAGTAACATATTCTTTCTGCTATGCTGGGTGAGATAAGAAGTCATCTAACTCTGTTGATAATAAAATGGTTACTGCATAATTATTGCAAAACCCCTGTAAGGCAGGTTGGTATTTTAGTTGTGGCCTGAAACCTTAGAGACCTCAATGCTTGCCTTGTGAATTGATGGTAGAGGTGAGATTTGATCCAGGGACTTGTTCTGTAGTTTAGTTTCTTAATCACTGCACTAACTCTCTATTATCCTGGTAGCAGCCAATCATAACCATGGCACACAATTCATATATCTTTTTATCTAGGACTCATATACATAGAAGGTTATGATGTCCTCACAGAGACAGTGGATATTTGAAAACAACCAAATTTTTACACATGGATTGCCACATTTGTTGGGGTGCTGTATATACAAAGGGGTGTTGCTGCACAGAGGAAAGCTCTTGCATCTTTAAGCTTGCCCCTGTTACTATTCAGTACTGCCTTTAGCAGCAGTGGTTGTAGAATTTTTATGATGGAAAGTGAACATCTAACGAGTAGCCTTCCAGATCAGTACAAATTGCTTGTCAGGTCTCATGTTTTTCTGGAGTGAGGGCCTTTGTAGTTGTCCTGCAAAGGAACTTGCAGAGAAACAATTTCTTACAGATTGGCAAAAGTTGCAATTATTGCAATTGTTCACTGTTCTGACTACACCCCTTAGAGTCCTTCTGTTACTGCTATATTTTCTAATAGTAGTTTCTGTAAATTTATTTATTTAAAGCATTTTTATGCCACCGTTCCATCCAAATAGGGTCTCCAGGACAGCAGACATTTGAACATCATTTAAAATAATATATCAAATAATTTAATAAACACTCAACACCAGAGCCAGGGATGTGGAGCTATTGGAGCAGTAGAAAAGAGCAAGAGTCCAGTAGTACCTTAAAGACTAACAAAATATGTGGCAGGGCATGTGGCTGTATCTGAAGAAGTGAGCAGCGACTCACGATAGCTCATACCCTGCCATCTATTTTGTTTGTCTTTAAGGTGCTTCTGGACTCTTGCTGTTTTCTGCTGCTACAGGCAGACTAACACGGCTTACCTGTCTTGAGCTATTGGAGGTGTGCTAAACAAATAGGAGATGTTTAAAATTAAATATTTCTTAGGGTCATGATTCTCCACTTTTAAAAACTTGGCTACAGTGTAGCCAATTCACAATCAGTATGCCACTCAATACCCTCTACAGAATGGAAGATACAAGAATGTAATCTGCATAACAGTTAAATTAGTTTTGAAAAGCAGTTAACCTTTTCAGCTATTAAGCTGCTTGCAGGCTTGTTTTAGCCAAGCACTGGAAGAAGCCCCAAAATCCTGGTCAGTTCTGATTTGGTGCTGCCATTAATACATTTCAAAGCTTTCCTTCTCATAATATAGGCTTTGCCTTTAAGCCACTAAATATTTGTCACCAAACTGATTTGAAGCTTCTGAGCATCTGTGTGTTCCCAACATGTTGTATCTTACAATGCAGTATTTTATCTCCATTTGAACTTCATATGCAGAAGTCATGAAAAAAGTACTAAGACTTTGGGTTGCTTGTCCAAGGCACCTTAACTACTTCAGCAAGCCATTTCAGCTCTGCAGAAAACTGTACACTGAGGGATTGTACAGTAGTTGGTAAAGACTTATCAGTATTTGGCTGTAGCATTGGAATATGGCTATCCCTGGAAGCTCGTGATTACTACTTCCCTTTGAGCAAAGATGTCAGGTGAAAAATTTGTCAGTCTTCATTATTTCACAGAAATAATTTTCTAAAGGTACCATTTTCATAAAATTGAAAACAATATATGGATAACATTGCTAATACAATATTAAGCAAGCTTGGCAGTTTCATAGTTGTAATATTTTTCTCGAGATGAATTGTGTTAGAGAATATGTATATATTTTGTTCATTTGTAAATTGGGGGTGGTTGGATACAACCACAAATACTTAAAATAAATTAACCTAATTTCCTGTGTAGGTCGTATCAAAAGCTCAAATTTCTTATGGTCAAATATGCATTGTAATCACAGTGCGATATGGAGTTAATGAGAGATGCCACAGCATAACAGGGGAACTGAGATGCCCTTGTAACCTTTGTGGAACATGTTAAATTCTGTTGAAACAGATGAGTAGACAAGCATGTCCACATCATATCATCCATTATTTTTTGACTAAAACTATTGTGTCAAATGTTTCCAGTGGCTTTTGTTGATTTTCTTCTATTTAAACCATGTAAAGGAATCACAGGCTATATGTGTTTGGATTCAGCATGGTGTGAATGGAGGGGAAATGTACTTAGCCCAGTTCTGGTTGCACAAATACTAGTGCAATGGCTGCAGCAATGCACTGCACTTTAATATGATTTATGAAGAAGTAATAGTATGCATATGAAGCAATGTAAGGTACAACAGATGATTCACATGATTTTCTTTAATTCAGCTTTGAAAGTGTTTTAAACGCTTTGTGCTATGTTTTGCACATGTGGAAAAGATAGTGGGGGACAGTCACTTCCACTTTGTGCAAGCTGGCAGTGAGGAATAATTTTAGTGCTTCCTCTTCAGCAAGGACTGTTACACACATGGAAATATTCTGTGTGATCCAACCCATCGGTTTTAAATTTTTACAAGTATTAGTCCAATAAAAATAAGTTGCACATAAAGCTTTGAACTGTTTGACTGTAACACTTAAACCACATTTAATTTCTGTTTTCTTAATCAAACACATCTATTTCAGCTCAGGGTGCTATTGGAACGTAGTAATTGACATGGGCTACTTTTAAAAATTTGTTTTAATAAATACAAGTTAAAATAAATATGCTAAATTAATCACATTATATTTAGGGCACTGAGCATTCATATTTTTCCAGTAAACCTGCATCATTTCCAACAGATACCAGTTACATTGTCTATAATGACACTGGGGTAATATTTTGATTTAGATTTGTTTCTTATCCTCTAATTTGTGCTATATAATCAGGTAAGGGGTTGTATGGGTTAAAATTTCTTCTAAATCTTGCTTTGTATGATGCAATACATACTCTGAAGCTTCTCATAGAAATTTTGAATTTTACAAGATTTATGTACTGTTGAGAACTGAAGATGTAGAAGTAAAGATACATTTTGTAATAATTTGGCTATGTTTCCCTTATTAAGAAGTATTCAGATTTTTACTTGAAATTTTTGTTAGTACCATGTAGGGTAGTATTTGAACATTCAGCACTGCTTTATGTTAAGCCAGACACATAACTCAATATTGTCTGTACTGACTGGTAACAGGAGTTCTCCAGGAATCTGGGCAGAGAAAAGTTAAATAACTGCTGCTTGAGAGCCTTTAACTTGAAAATCTCAGGGGTAGAACCTGGAACATTCTGTGTGCCAAGCACATACTTGTTCCCTCTGTAATTTTGTTTGATGAGAACACTTAAATCAGGGATGTCAAACATAAGGCCCAGGGGCTAGAACCATCCTGTCCAGGGCTCTTACCCAGCCTGCAACCAACTGGTATGTATAGAAATATAAAGTACTCCCCCTTTCATGGTATCCCTTGGAAAAAACCTAGTCTTGCATATGATTAAATACATTTATTGGGGGTTTTGTGGGTTCCCCAGTAAATCAGTTGCTTTCACTGCTAGGAATCAATTGCTTTTCTTTGTATTTTGAGTTTAAAAAATCATTAATTGGGTTTGCCTGTGTCCTTTATAAAGCTTATATCTCCTATACCTGGCATTACATATTATGGCATACATGGCCCGGCCTGACAAAGATTTCTGTCCAACCTGGCCCTCGTAACAAATGAGTTTGACACCTCTGATTTAAATGATGAGGCTTATTTTTTTTTAAGTATGAAGTATTTATACAGTTACCTTAGCATGTTATCTTTCTACAAAGCTGAATAACATCAAGTTTTCTGAAAAATCTGAAATCTTAAAAGGGGGGGGGGTTAAAACCCTGTGAAATAAAGAAGAAACACCTGTAGATTTAAGAAACAAAAGTCCTTAGTGGCGGCTGCTGCTAGGCAACCGCAGCAGTGTTGCCAATCTTCCAAGTTTGGTTTCTGTCAGTAAAAGGCAGGGGGATGGAGCAAGTCCCTTGCTAGGGTTGCTTAGGCCTATGAGGGAGGACTTACAGGGACAAGGCCTGGCATCCCCAACCACACACGGAGACTTGCTAAATCATTACTTGCCCAGGACTGGCTGCTTGCAACAGCAGCCACCAATGCTCCCTCTAAGCTGTGGAATCTTGTGAGCAAAAATTCTACTTTGTGAGCTACTGGCATTAAAGTTGTGAGCGAGCGATTTGGCTACTGTATAGATTAGTTTGCTCTGGAGCCATCCTTCCTGAGCTAAGACAAAAATTTGGGAGCTGGAAGCTAAAACACTGAGCTAGCTCACACTAACTTAGCTTAAAGGGAACACTGGCAGCCACCCAATGAAAGCCAATGTGTTGTAGTGGTTAGTTTGAAACTAGGACATCAGAGACCACGTTTGAATCACCAGTCTGTTGTGAAAGCTCACTGGGTGACCTTGGGAGAATTAAACATTCTCAACCTACCTAAGTTGGGGAGTAAAAGGTGGTAGGTGAGGAGATAGAGAGGGTGGTAGTTGGTGGAGTAGGTAGATAGTGGTACTGCTGCTGTGGGGGAAAGTAAAGGAACAAAGCCAGATGGGTAGTCAACAAGGCAGCAGTGCCTTGCTTCTTTCTCAAACTATGCTTATGCTGTCCTCCTGGGAGAGGAGGCAGTGAAGACAGAGGCAGGCAGAAGGAGAATATGATGACAACTCTGCTGCAGTTTTCTCTTTCCTTCTCCACATCCCCACTGGTAGCTCCTGTGCACATTCCCACAAGTGTTTTTGCATGTCCCTGCTTATACTGGTCTGTTTTTTAACATCAGGAATAGGCACGAACCAGAAAATTCTGGTTCAGTTTGGGGTTCAGGGTGTATCCGAACTGAACCCTGGGCTGATCAGAAATGCCCCATTTAAACCTAAACAGCTTTGAAGTGGAGGGGAGCAAGAAGGATCGCTGAAATGGCTTGCATCTATTTCAGCCTAACAGCTGATTAGTGTACCAGTCCTGCTATTAGGCTGAAATGGATGTAAGCCATTTTAGTGATCCCTCTTTCTCCCCCCAGCTTCCCACCATGAGCCACACAAACCTTCTAATAACCATGTGGAGGGTCATGGGAGGGTCATTGAGGTGAGATGGCATGAACCTTGGTTTGCAAACTATGACAGGTGATTTTGTCATGAAATTAGGTTCATGACTAGGTTCGTGCCCATCCCTAATCAGGAACTCTTTGATGTAGTGAAATGCAAATTAATTAAAACATTTCTACATGGGATAACCCCACACAGCGTTCCCCTTCATATTGGTTTCCTGGAAGAGAAAAACTAGTGGTAAAAGAATTATAGCATGGGTTTATGTCATATTGCCCAAATGGTTCATCATTCTATAGCAACTTCCACATCCCTGAGGTTCCTTTTGTTGTATGATATGTGCCTTTCAATTGCACATTAAATCAAATAATGACATTTATAATAATTTTAAGACAGCAGTGTACAAATTTAGTTTCTCTAGAGGTATACAATTTTTTTAAAAATAAAACAAGAACATTCAAGAACCAGTCTAGTCCAATTGTACTGGATGGACTACTGGCAAAAATATAAAATTAATCTACAGTGCAGTTAGAGAAATTATTACAAATACTGTCAATAACTGTTTACTCTTGAAAATGCTGTAGCAATTATTTTGAAATAATTGTAACAGTTGAAATGTTCTGTTGCCATTTTTATTATTTCATGTTTGGACACTAGGGCTCCACTCCACAGCACCTATTTCCAAACCCAGGAAAGTTTATTAGTGGTGTTGTAGGACCCACGTGGAATAATAGCTACATGAGTTGGAAGAGGGAGAAATAACACTCTCCTGTTGAAATATGAGATAGAACATTTCTTGTCACTAGTACCTGGCAACAAGGACGAACACTAACTTACAATATTATAGTAAAACCTCCCGGTCCAGTCAGGTCAAAGGATATCATGTCACAGTGCTTAATCGGGCCAATGTACGTCTTCTAACATTTATAGCTAACTAATAGCAAATGTAGAAGATTTTATTATTCTGGTCATGGACTGTAATAAAACATTTTGACTTTTGACACTTTCCTGTCAGCAGAACTCCACTTATGCCAGAGGTAGGAGAGAGTTACTTCCCCCCCTTCCCAGTGCAGCCTCCTGAACCATTTGGTTATTACTCTATGCAGGTCATGTGACCCCATGTATAAACTTTTCCAGGTCTGTAGACTAGGGGTGGGGAATGGGGTAGAGCTGTGAAACCTGATGGATCACTGGATTCAACTTGCTAATCTGTACAATTTTGGAAGTAAAACAAAAATGAAAAGTAGTTTAGACTTGGTAAGGTAGATACCCTGTATTTAATTGAGATATATTAAAAATTCTTTGGTGTTTTCAGTTGCATGATACATACTGACATTCTTGGCTATTTCATTGTAGCAAAAAAAGAAAACTAAGACATTCAATCCACCAACTCGTAGAAATTGGGAGAGTAATTACTTTGGGATGCCCCTGCAGGATTTGGTTACACCTGACAAGCCTATACCACTCTTTGTTGAGAAGTGTGTGGAGTTCATTGAGATTACAGGTAGGAAACAATTTGAACTTCAACAACATTTGACTTTTTTCTTGATGGCTAGTTGGTCCTGCATTTTTCATTTATGACTTTACAGTGTATGTTAATACAGAACTAATACAGAACATACAGTGTATGTTAATACAGATGAGTGCTGAAATTTTCTGGCTTTCAGGAACTTGCAGAAAGAGAGAGAGAGAGATCAATTTAAATGAACGTGTTTCTGGGAAAAGCTGGAATGTTTCACTTTGTTTAAATGCAAACACCCACTCGCTGCTTTGCTTGCACTTGGGAAATCCTGGCAGGAAACTGGGATATGGAGCTTTATATGAAGCAGATTTATTTTATTCAGATACGTACTGTTTGGTATCTTTGTCATTTCCCTGGTCTCTACTCTTCCTCATTTTGTTGCCATCCTAATTACGATTCTTTGTTACAGCCAGTGTGTTGCAGTGTTAGACTAAGACCTGAGAGACTCAGAGGTTTAGCCATGTAGCTAATTAACAGTGCAGTCTTAAGCAGAGTTACTCCAGTATAAGCCCTAGACTGGAGTAACTGTTTAGGATTGCACTGTAAGTGACCATGAACTTGTCATCTTTTCTCATGGTAACATTCTTCAGAGTTGTGAAGGCAGAATTGAACTGCTTGGGTAAAGGTCAGGATATGAATGCAACATATAGTTAGTTTCACCCGATACTGTTTTTTTAGATATACCTTTTTTTAGATATACCAGCCTATCATATTAAATAGAAAAGAGGATCTTTGGGTTTTGAGACAAAGATCTCCTGTTTTTGAGAAGTTTTGAAACGTGTAGGTTGTAGGGGTGTGCATGGAAAAAATCGGCGTTTTTGGATTTGGGTCCATTGGACTCGAGATATATCAGTATTTCCTGATATTCCCAAATCCCAAAATTAGTATGTTATAGAAAGTGAAGTTTCTGCTACAAGTCCTTGTAGGTTCCCAAGTGGCAACTGGACCTTGTCTTGCTGGTGGCCAGAACAACACACATGTTTCCCAGGGAGAGGCTGCTGGGGGAGGGAAGGTGGGAAACCTGAAGATGGGGGACACATAAAGGTAGGTTTGACAGTAGGTGGGAAGGAGAGAAGGAAGCAGAGAAAGGGGAGAAGCTATGGGGGCTACCAGGGAAGGGGAAGTAGTGGGGGAGGATTAAATGAGATGTCCCCTTGCCAATTTTTGTGGATTCCCCACTTATAAAATTGTATTATTTGGGATATTCATTGTATTATGAGATCTACCCAGTACTTGAGAGGGCGCTGCAAATTGTTGGGCCATATGCTGCTTTTTCCTGTGTATCTTGCTTCTGCCTCTATGCCCTGCTGTTGGTCCTCTAGAGTAATTGGTTGGCCAATGTGTGAGACAGGATGCTGGACTAGGTGGACCATTGGTCTGATCCAGCAGGGCTCTTCTTGTGTTAATTTTTCCAAATGAATCAGTAGTAGAGAACTATAAGATTTATTCCATAAATAAGCTGTAGTCTACACCCTTGCAAACCTTTGAAAAGTAAGCTCTGAATGACTGTAATACATTAGCTAATGTAGTTATTAAAGTGATCTAGAGTGCAATTCTTCTAAAAATCCGTTTAAGAATCTAAGCTGTATTACCAGTAATGGTAATTTTATTCCTCTTTGGAGAGTGTGTGAAATAGCTCTTCAAGGTAATGCTTTTAAGAATATTGTATTCCTGAAAAATTAGGATTGTGTATGGATGCTTTTAAAGAGAACTGTGTAACCATAGAGGTATTGTGGCTTAGTTTTTGTTTCTGATTTACACCATGTGCCTGATTGATTCAGCTGTGGAATGTGGTCAGTGTGGCAATTTTCAGTTGGTGTAACAGATTGTTATGACTTGTGCTCAGATTTGAATATTTTCATCCTACAAATTCCATTGCAAATAGCCTTTTTGACTGACCATGTCCGTCATCTCCCTGCAGATATACCCAACTTGAGAGGAAACAACAAGCTGATACACCCTATGATGTCTTAGCACACATACCAACCAGTTTGGTGTAGTGGTTAAGTGCGCAGACTCTAATCTGGGAGAACCAGGTTTGATTCCCCACTCCTCCACTCACAGCTGTTAGATGACCTTGGGCGAGCCATAGTTCTGTCAGAGGTGTTCTTGAAAAAGCAGTTCTTGAAAGAGTTCTCCCTCTGAGGCGGAGGACATCTTGGGTGATTCCCACCATCCTATCAGGGAGAGGCAGGAACAAATTTCTTTCTTCCTCTTCCTGTGTGGATTGGGATCACCCCCTCTTCAGTTCTTTTCCTGCCTCTACAGGGAGAGGTTGTTGAAGGCTTTGCCTCCAACTGCTAGCTTAACTATTATAGGATCTTTACTAACTTTATTACTATTTTCCTGTTAATTTTCACTCTTTATTCTTCCTCTGTTATTCCTGTCGTTTCATTTCCTTACTTTTTACTCAAAGAGAGTCAGTTAAAGCAGCCTGGTTAACAGGCTGCATAGCTCCCTTTGAATTATTTTCCTTTGACTGAAGATCATGCCTGGCAGATTGGGAGACGGTTTCCTCTCTGAAGCAGAGAGCAACCCCGTAATTATGGAGCTGGCATCGGATCTCCCTGAAGCCGGCATGACCTATCAGGTTGCTGTGACTACCGGCCACAAGCCCGAATTGAGCGGGGGGAAGATGGCGTGTAAGCGCCCTCGTCAGGAGGACAGCGCAGAAGGCTGCAGGCACAGAGCAGGGGATGGCGACGGCAGCCGTGTTGAGGCAGCAATTTTTGCGGGAAGTGCTCCTGTGTTCACCCAAGCCGCGCCATTGCCAATTCAGCTCTGGGATGCCAACCTCCAGGCAGGAGGTGTCGGCGCATATCCAACACAGAGTACAGCAAGTCCGGTGGATCCTAAAAGGCATCAGTTGGGTAACGTACTCTGTTCAGCTGGTACTCCCGATCCCGTTAATTTTTTCGCTTCTATGAGGCAATCCATGAGGGGGGAGTTTCTTAATTTGTGCCGTTTGGGAGATTTGGGTCACCACTCCCCCTGTATGACTTCCCCTGTACTTCCTCCTGTTGAATCCCCTAGACACAGGGAGATGAGGGGTCACTGGCCAACAAAAGCGGCCAGAAAACAGATGCCCAGAGAAAGGCACTCAGACTCTGAGA
>NW_015168655.1:612070-614390 GCF_001447785.1 Gekko japonicus
GGAAAAGGACCAATGGCCATGAGGAGGTTTTCCCAGATACTCTCTTTCAGAGAAAGTATTTCCATTTCCGGAATTTTTTGAGAGACAACTGAAGGCTGAGTGGGCCCAAACCTATTGCTAACAGACAAGCCCCGGGGTTTGTTAAAAAATTGTATGATTTACCATCTTTCGCTAATGAGATGTTACAGGTTCCTTTGGTCGATGCTCCAAAGCAGCGCTCCAGTCCTTTGGTCTTCTTTCAGAAGATGGGTACGGTTCAGTGAGGGACAATCTGGACAAAAAGATAGACATTGCCCTTAAGAGATCACATGAGGCCATTGCTATGGCCATCAAAGCTTTTATCGCCAACAGCGCCATAATTGTCTGGGCGAAAAAACTGATCCAACTTCTTCCAGGTGACAATAGACATCTACTAGAAGGCGTGATGAGGATACTGAAGACGTCAGCCTTTGCCACAGATGCCTCATTAGATGCATTCACCTTCTGATCTTCGACGTGGTCTCTGTGCTTCACACCCATGGGATCTAGTGCGAACGCGCTGGATCGATCGGTGCTGTAGCAAGCTCTTTTAACGGATTTTCGCGCCCAGCCAAGGGGAGAAGCTCTTTGGTGACCACCTGGACAAGATATTGGTAGAAACCAGGGATAAAAAGAAGGACAGAAAAGGGGCTCCTGGGGGCCTTCCGCCCAACCATTCAAGAAAAACTTTCAAGGTCCACGTTTCGGAAGACAAGCATTCAACAGAACTGACAAACAGGATCGTGATGCAAAGAATAACAAAGCATGACTCAGCACAGATTCCGGTGGGAGGAAGACTGATTCACTTCCAGGAGGCGTGGCTGGAGGCCCAAGCAGACTCATGGACCTTAGAAATAGCCTCCAAGGGTTACTTCTTAAAATTTCTTCGGCCTCCTCCAGAAAGATTAGTCATCTCCCCACTGCGAAAACACCCTCAGAAACGACAATAATGTTCACTGCCTTAAAAGAGGCCGGGGGCGGGGGGGGGCGGTGCGGTGTTATTCGATCTTTTTTACAGTACCCAAGAAGAATGGCGAATGGACGGCCATTCTGGATCTAAAATTTGTAAACAAATTTATCAAATTGAAACATTTCCATATGGAAACCCTCAAAACCATCATAGAAGTCCTACAGCCAGGAGAGTACCTGGAGCCTCTTTGGATCTCACGGAAGCATACCTTCATGTACCCATACTACCACTACACGGAAGGTTCCTGAGGTTCTGTGTGGAACATCTCCATATGCAATTCAAAGCCATGCCATTTGGCCTCGCGACTGCTCCACAGGTTTTCATGAAAATATTAGTCAACCCAATAGCCTGTCTCAGGAAGAAAGGTATTCATGTCCATCCATACCTGGACGATCTTCTCATCAGGTCCTCGTCCAAGGAGAAAGCCATTCAGGACGTTCAGGAGACAATACAGTACCTTCAGGCGCACAGCTTCTTGATCAACCATACCAAGAGCTCCCTAGACCCAGTCCAGAGACTGGAACATCTGGGGATGTTGATTGACACCAAACTTACCACTCTATACTTACCAGAACAGAAGATCTCAAAGACAAAACAAGCAGTGAAATTAATCATAGAACATCCAACTTCGTCACTCATGACCTTAGCCAAGGTTATGGGACTCTGATTTCCAATCTGGATGCTATCCAGTGGGGCAGACTGCACACCAGAGCTCTACAGATCTTTCTTCGCCCCATCAGATTCAAATCATGGAGAACAAAGACACATTACTACAGGTACCCTTGTCCCTACGTCAGTCTCTTTGTTGGTGGACAAAGGACTCCAATCTTCATCAAGGAAATAATTTTTTTCACAAAGACGAGCTACAGATCTTCACGGATGGCAGTCTCCAAGGTTGGGGAGCGACCCTGAATGAGACCCCAGTGCAGGGGCGCTGGTCCCACAGGGAATCTCTTCTGCCAATCAACATACTAGAGCTCAGAGCTATACGACTGGCTCTCCTTCACTTCAAACAGAGAGTTCGGAAACAGCATATCTTAGTCCGGACAGACAATGTTTCAGCCAAGTCTTATCTGAACAATCAAGGGGGATCCAGATCGTCAGCCCTCCACAAAGAAGCTCTGATACTTCCAACTTGGGCGGAGAGGAACCTAGCTTCACTCAGAGCCGAGCATATCAGGGGTTTAGACAACATCAAGGCGGATTGGCTCAGCAGACGAACGATAGACCCAGGAGAGTGGGCGCTGAGCAAAAAGACCTTCGGCTGGATACTACAACATTTCGAGACTCCGATAGTGGACCTGTTTGCTTCGGGAGTGAACAGTCAACTCC